>NW_026606118.1:58990000-59522030 GCF_029834395.1 Sorex fumeus
AGCAAACAGAAAGGGAGGAAGGAAGGAAGGAAGGAAGGAGGAAGGAGGGAGGGAGGGAGGGAGGAGGAAGGAAGGAAGAAGGAAAGAAGGAAAGAAAGAAAGAAAGAAAGAGAAAGAAAGAAAGAAAGAAAGAAAGAAAGAGAAAGTATAAGAATGAGAGAAAGAAAGAAGCAAACAGGAAGGGAGGGAGGGAGGAAGGAAGGAAGGGAGGGAGGGAGGGAGGGAGGAAGGAAGGAGGAAGGAAAGAAAGAAGAAAGAAAGAAAGAAAGAAAGAAAGAAAGAGAAAGTATATGAATGAGAGAAAGAAAGAAGCAAACAGGAAGGGAGGAAGGAAGGAAGGAAGGAAGGAAGGAAGGAAGGAAGGAAGGAGGAAGGACGGAGGGAGGGAAGGGGGAGGAAGGAAGAAGGAAAGAAAGAAAGAAAGAAAGAAAGAAAGAAAGAAAGAGAAAGAAGGAGTAGGAGGAAGGAAAAAAGGAGAGAATGGAAGGAAGGAAGGAAGGAAGGAAGGAAGGAAGGAAGGAAGGAAGGAAGGAAGGAAGGAGGGAGGGAGGGAGGGAGGGAGGGAGGGAGGATGGACGGGAGGGGAAAAAGAAATAGATAAAAAGATTAAAGAACTTAATCAAAAGGACTGAAAAGCACATCGCTTACACATGTGAGGCTCTCATTTCAATCCCAGGCATCACACACACACACACCACCACCACCACCACCACCACCACCACCACCACCACCACCACACCACACACAAAATAAAAAAAAAAATGTACAAAAGGTCAGAAATCCCCCACAACTAAAATCTGCTTCTGAAAAAGCATAGCAAAACTGACATCTCAGCAAGGCTGACCACTGGGACCCCATTCTGGCAATGGGGCTCCAACGCGAGCGTGCCTAGGGTCTGGGGGTCCTCAGCCACTACACAGGCTGGGAAATGGCCCCCCAGAGGGCCTGCAGTCGGCTCAGGGTTGCAGCCCAGGTTGCTGAGGCTTCCACGGACCCAGGCGGCGGGGTCTGCCTCGTTCCAGGCTGGGGACCTGGCAGGGGTACGTGGGGCAGGGCACCTCCGCCCTCCAGCGCCCAGCCAGGAACTAAGGCAAAGCCGCCTTCTCTTCTCTGAGCACTGAGGTCCCTGGCGGGGGGGCGGGGGGAGCCTTTAGGGTCTCACTGAGACTTTCCTCCCCAGGTGATTTACTAGCTGAAGAAAGCCTGCAGGCTGGAGACAGGGACCCGCTCCCAGCTGCTCACACCGAGGAGGTGGTGGACAGAATCTCCCTCCTGGTGTAGGAAGATGGGAATGGGGCAGAGACGAGATGAGAGGGCAGCTCGCAGGAAGGACCCTCTGTAGCACCCCACTTTCTGACCCTGTGACCTGGGGCAACTGGTACCCTCATCTGGGAGATGGGTGTGGATGAATCATTGAGAACCACAAGCACAAGACGCTCGGGAGAGGCCCGGGAGGCGCCCCAAGGGGCTGGAGACGCTTCATGCTTAAGAGTCACTGCTGGTGGGGTTCGGGGACTGTGTATGGAGCCCAGTCCCCCCAGAAACCCAAGGGCACCCCCTACCCAGCTCCGAGCACCCCAGGAGTGTAGTGAGCACTGCCAGGTGTGGTCAGATGGAAGAAAGGATGTTCGCAAGAATGAGTCAACAAGACTCTGTCAGCGTTGCTGTTGGCATCGGCTGAGTGGCGCTGCAGATGTGGGGCAGGGAGGGTGGGTTCCACCCATGGCACCCCATATAATCCCCCGAGACCTCCGGAGACTGAGCCCTGAGCAAAAAGTCAGGAGTAAACTCTGGGCACTACTGGGTGTGGCCCCAAACCAAAATGAGTGTATTAAAAAATAATCACGAATCACGAATCATTGTTACTGGTATTTGGCATATTGGGTACCCCACGGGGAGTTTGCCAGACTACATTCTTAGTTGGTGGAGCGATTTGTCTGGTTAATCCCGATAACGAACGAGACTCTGGCATGCATTAAAAAATAATAATAACAATAAAGATGTAGGTTCGAAGGACCTGAGAGAGACAGTTCAGAAGTTAATTAAGGTGCTTGTCTTGGATGCCATGACATGAGTTCAAATCCCCAGCACTGTGTATGGTTCCAGAGCACAGACAGGAGTGGCCACAGAGGGGCCAGAGCGATAGCACAGCAGGTAGGGACTTTGCCTTGCATGCGGCCGACCCGGGTTTGATCCCCAACATCCCATAGGGTCCCCCAAGCACTGCCAGAAGTAATTCCTGAGTGTGGAGCCAGGAGTAACCCCTGAACATCGCTAGATGTGACCCAAAAAGCAAAAAAAAAAAAAAAGGAGTGGCCCCAGAGCATGGGGTCAGCAGTAAGCCCTGAGCACAGCTGGCAGTTCCCCCTAGGGACCAAGACAGAGTCAAGTGGGCTGATGGTCAGCTCCCAGCACAGTCAGTGTGTCCCCACGGACAGTGGGCAAGGTGAAGTGGAGAGGAGCCCATGGGACCGTGTACTTAAGAGCCAGGCTGGAAAAACGCATCTAGAAGGGCCCTTTGGAGCATTTCCAAGGGGCCAAGGAGGAGACTCAGGGGGCAGAGCCCACCCTAGCATATGCAGAGCGGCCCCCCCTCAACCCAGAGCCACCCGTCCACACCACCAGGCCGACAGGGTGTGGCACACCCCCATTCAAAACTTAATAAATAAATAAAATTTTCTCATGAGAGAACATTTCCAGAGAGCACGGTGCAAAAAGTAAAATTCCAAATCCTTTGTGAAGAAGGTTTGTTCAAGAGACCCAAAAAGGGACCAGAGAGATGGTACAGCGGGGAAGGCACTTGCCTTGCATCTGGGTTTGATCCCCGGCATCCCACACGGTCCCCTGAGCATGGCCAGGAGTGATCCCTGAGTGCAGAGGCAGGAGGAGCCCCTGAGCATCGCTGGGTGCGCGCCCCTGAAAAGAGACCCTCAAAGGCCCCGAGAGAGAGCAGAGACTCCGACCCCAGAGCACACCCAGACGAGGGCCCGTGTGACCCGTCGTTCCCCTCCCACCCCCCCACCGCAGGCCGGTTGTCTCTGAGTGGGTTCATTGAAGGCGCTGTCGTGACAAATGAAGGATGAAGATGCTGAAGATGGATGTGAGCCCCAGGGGATGGCTCTCGCAGCAGTGCCATGATCTGAGGGGCCCCCTGAGCCCACAGATGTGCCCTGTTATATGAGAGGGGACTCCCGCCCAGCCTGTGTCTGCCGAGGCTTCCTGGCTCGAACTTTCTGGGCTGACTTGGGAGAGAGGCGCTGTTGTTGCGGTCTGTTTTCTCTTTTTGGTGGAGGGTGTTGGACCGCACCTGGAGGTGCTTAGGGGTCACTTCCGGTGGGGCTCGGGGTCTTCATATGGTGCCAGGCAGTTAGTGCCTTAATTCCTGTACTAGCTCTTTGGCCTTGCAAGGCCATGGTTGGAAGAAGTCAAAGGGGGTATCAGTCATCTGGGGGGATTTACACACACACACACACACACACACACACACACACACACACACACACACGTGCTCCTGGGACAGCTCTGCCTTGGTGGCGGGCTGGCAGGTAGTTCCCATGCTGTTCCCTGATGGTCACAGACACAGCCACAAATGCGGCCCAAATCAGAGAGGAGAAGGCCCAGGAAGGGAAGGCCCCCGGAAGAGGGCTGGGAACGGAAGTGGAGGATGAGGACCTGGCAGGAGTTGGAGGGTTGTAGATATTAGCTGCACTGGCTCCCAGGATCCAGAGGTGGGGTCTCGCCCTCACCAGGAATGGCTTCCCAGGGGAAGGACAGCGACTCTAACTGGGAACTGGATCTGTGCGTGAAGGGGCGCTCTGCCCAGGGGCTGCCCCCTCGGTCCTCACCAGCACCCGCCTGCCTCGCCAATCCCCACCCAGCACCGTTCCTTTAAGGATCTTCTCTTGCAGGGCTGGAACCATAGTACAATGGGGAGGGCGCTTGCACGCAGCCTACATGGGTTCAATTCCTGACAACTCATATGTTCCCCCAAGCACTCAACGAGTGACCCCTGAGCATCGTCAGGTGTGGCCTCAAACCAACAACAAAAGAATCTTTCTCTTGGGGGGCTGGAGAGATAGCACAGCGGGGAAGGCGTTTGCCTTGCACGCGGCCAACCCAGGTTCGATTCCCAGCATCCCACATGGTCCCCCGAGCACCGCCAGGAGTAACTTCTGATTGCAGAGCCAGGAGTAACCCCTGTGCATCGCCAGGTGTGACCCAAAAAGTAAAAAAAAAAAAAAAAAAAGAATCTTTCTCTTGGGCCGGAGCAATAGTACAGAGGGGAGGGAACTTGCCATGCACCTGGTCAACCTGATCCTTGGCACCCCAAATGGTCCACCGAGTCCTGCCAGGAGTGATCCCTGAGCACAGAGTCAGGAGTAAGCCCTGAGCACTGCTGCATGTGACTCTAAAACAAACCAAAAACTTCTCTTGGGCTGGTACAGGGGTTTGGGCACTTACCTTGCATTCCAAGCACCACCCAGGGGCACTGAACACAGAGCCAGGAATAAGCCCTGAGCACTTCTGGGTGTGGCCCACTTCCCTCCCCACCCCACCCCAAGTCCTTTATTCGGTCACCCTCTGCCTCCAACTTCTAAGTGGCCCGTGATGCTTTTGTCTCTTCTCTAAGCTTCACGTGGGTGTGACAAGCTGTTTCCCCATTGCTAGCTTTTCAGGAGTGACATTATTTTTGTTATGCAGACTCTGCAACATTCTCACCCAGCTTCACTCTTCAGCAATTCAAATGGTCCCCAGAGCCAGCCAGGAGTGATCCCTTGAGCTCAGAGCCAGGAGTCAGCCCTGAGAACACCTGGCTGTGGACCAAAACCAAGCAAAAAATAAGAAACTACATTAAAAGGGAAGCCTACCAAGGCTGGAGCGATAGGACAGCGGGGAGGACATTTGCCTTGCATGCAGTTGACCCAGATTCGACCACCAGCATCCCATATGGTCTCTTGAGCACTGCCGGGAGTTATTCCTGAATACAGAGTCAGGAGTAACCCCTCAGCATCACTGGGAGTGACCCCAAAACCCAAAAAGAAGAAAGTGGGAGAAACGGGAAATGTACTGGAGTAGGAAAGAGCTCAAGGGCCTGGAATGCGTGCTTTGATTCCAGTATCGCATGGGTCTCGCAAGCACTTCCAGGAGTGACCCCTGAGCACTGGGCTGGAAGCAGTTATTGAGCACTTCCTGGGGAGGCCCTAAAAACAAAGAAATAAAAGAGAGTCATTCTGGCTGCTGCGGGGAAGGGGACTGAGGAATGTTCTTATGTTTTTTGTTTTGTTTTTTTTGTTGTTTTTTTGCTTTTTGGGTCACACCCAGCGATGCACAGGGGTTACTCCTGGCTCTGCACTCAGGAATTACTCCTGGCGGTGCTCGGGGGACCATATGGGATGCTGGGAATCGAACCCGGGTCGGCCGTGTGCAAGGCAAACGCCCTACCTGCTGTGCTATCGCTCCAGCCCCGGAATGTTCTTATGTTGATGTGAAAAATAAAACTAACGTACTCCGGCTGCAGTTTCAAGGCATGCTGTCCATCTAAAGGTAAAAGGTAAAGGTAAAGGCCCTCCCGTTGATCGTCGATTTGCTCGAGCGGGCCCAGTAACGTCTCCATTGGAGACTTTGTTGTTACTGTGTCTGGCATATCGAATACTCTCGGTAGCTTGCCGGGCTCTCCAAGAGGGGCGGAGGAATCGAACTCGGGTCGGCCATGTTGGCCGCTTGTAAGGCGAATGCCCTACCCGCTGTGCTATCGCTCCAGCCCCATCTAAAAAGTTTCTTTTATTTTAGGGACCAAGGAGGTAGTACCCAAGGTAAGGCCTTGCACAGAGCCAACCTAGTTTGACCCCTAGTGCTACATATGATCCCCTGAGCACCGCCAGGAATGATCCATGAGCACAGAGCCAGGAAAAAGCTCTGAGCACAACTAAAAACCAATTCAGCTTAAAAACAGTTGATTAAAAATCCAGCCAGAGGGGCCAGAGTGATAGTACAGCGTGTAGGGTGTTTGCCTTGCACGCAGCCAACCCGGGTTCGATTCCCAGCATCCCATATGATCCCCCAAGCACCTCCAGGAGTAATTCCTGACTGCATAAGCCAGGAATAACCCCTGTGCATCGCCGGGTGTGACCCCAAAAGCAAAATTTTTTTAAAAATCCAGCCAGAGAGATAATACAGGGGTTAAGACTTGCCTTGCATTCCTCCAATTCCCGGCACCACATTTGGTCCCTGAAGCACCCCAAGGTCACTCATGAGCACGGAACCAGGAGCAGGCCCTGCGCATCACCAGGTTTGGTCCAACCCCCCAAAATTAAATAGTAAGTGGGTAGAAGAGATAGTACAGAGGGTAGGGTACAGAGGGTAGGGTGCTTGCCTTGCGTGAACCTGGGTTCAATCCTGGCACTCCATATGGTCCCAAGCCCTGTCAGGAGTGATCCCTGAACACAGAACTAGGAGTAAACCCAAGTATTGTGATCTGACCCATAAACAAAAATGTAAAAAATACAAAATGAAAATAATAGTAAGGGCTGTGATGTATCTCAGTGGTAGAATCCAGGCAGGCCTTGCCCATGTGAAGCCCTGGGTTCCCTCCCAAACAAATACTATACGACTCCAATTCAATCAGCTAATCAGTGGCTGAATAAATAGCAGTACTCCTACAAAAAAATAATAATATAAGGCTTTTCTTAGGTATAAACCCAACAAAAAGGAACTCAAATAGTAATGCAGGTGGGACCAAGATCCGCTCCATGGCATGATGGTGGTATGTGTGTGAGGCTGGGGAGGTTCCTTTTTTTTTTTCCTATTTTTTTGTTTGTTTGTGGCCACACCTGGCACTACTCAGGGCTTACTCCTGCCGCTGAGCTCAGGGATTACTTCTGATGGGGCTCAGAGGATCATACGGGGCTCCGGGAGGATAACCTGGGTCAGCGAATGCCCTCCACGCTGAAGCATCTCTGTCGCCCCTGAGGAAAGGTTCTTAATCTCTCCTGAGCCCCTGCTCTGACCTTCGCAGCCCCCAGGAGGAAACCTCCAGGTGACAGAGGGAAAATGTCCACTCCAGTTCACTCCACCCTTCCCAGGATGCCCGGCCCTGCCCGCACCCCCAGTCCTTCTCCGGGCTTTTTGCTCAGGCTCTGGCTGACTCCCAGTCTCCGGGGTACTAAGCAGTGGACAGGACAGGGGTGAGCATACTGCAACCTCAGCCCCAAAGGGCTCCCTCCACCTGGGGCCCCCCAGCCCAATTTTCTCCCTCGCACCCCTGAGTATCTTCCTCCTGGTGTTTCCCTGCCCTCAGCCCAAGGAAAGAACCAAAACGCAGGAGAAGCGTCTGAAACAAAGACTCCTCTGGCTCACAGTTCTTGGGTAGCTCCAAGTGTCCACTGATGTGCCGAAAATTGGGGTAAGCAATGAGTGGGGACAGGGGCTGCCTGGAACAGACTGCCCCTGAGTGGTATCAGTTGTCACTGCCCTGCAGGACAGACATGGGTCAGAGCAGGAGTGGTCAGGACACTGGCTATAAACAACGGAGTCGCAGACCCGAGGGGAGCCACATGGCCCCAAGCCCCAGGGACCAGCAGAAGTCACAGGCTTTCCACAGTTGCCTCTAGTCGATTCGGGCTTCCTGGGGATAAAGGAGAACTCTGTGGCCACACTGACCTTCTGTCACTCTTGGACCAAAATAACAGAAACAGCCTTTCAAGAATGCCTGAAAAAAAGAAAAGAAAGAAAAAGAATACCTGAATACATGGGGGCTGGAGCGATAGCACAGCGGGTAGGGTGTTTTGCCTTGCACGTGGCCCGACCCGGTTCGATTCCCAGCATCCCATAGGGTCCCCTGAGCAAGGCCAGGAGTGATTCCTGAGTGCAGGAACCAGGAGTAACCCCTGTGCATCGCTGGGTGTGACTCAAAAAGCAAAACAACAACAACAAAAAACAAACCAAGAATCCCTGAATACATGGGCATACATACACACACAATTACACACATACACACATGCACACATCATATATGCAGGTGCACACAGACACTCACACAGATACATATACCTATAGACATACCCATAGACACACACTCATGCATATACATATACTCATACACAGACATGCACACTTGTGCACACTCAAAACACACTTATACACACCCCATGACTGATCATTTAGTCATGATTCATATCTGTACTGCCAAACACTTGTATCTGGGAATGAGAGAAATAGTACAGCTGATAAGGTGCTTGCATCGCGTGACGCCAACCTGGGTTTGATCCCAGGTGCTCCAAACGGTCCCGGAAGCTCTGACATGAGTGACCCCTGAGCACAGAGCCAGGAATAAGCCCTGGGCACCTCCAGGTGTGCCTCCCACAACAAAATAAAAAGAAAAGCTCCTTCAACTTGTCAGAGCTCCTACCAAGACGACAAGACTCATATTTTTGCTTTTCATTTATTATCATAGGGTGCCCGGGGTTGAACCGGGATCAGTTGGATGCAGGCCAGCACCTTAACCCTTATATAACCCTTATATAACTCTCTCCAACCTCAAAAGATTTTCTTTTTTAACCTATTTCTGGAGTCCTAGGAGGTGCTCCCTAAAAATGGACACAAGAACCCCTTATTGTTTTAAACTTGATAAAATAAAATCTGACACAATACCCGCAATTTACACCTAAGGAAATTTCTCTCCCCCATCACCCTCCCCAAGTGCGACTCACGCACAAGTTACTTCCGGCGCCTTCCCCATCACTGTACCCACCTGCACCCCCTAATACCTCCTCCACGTTCAGAGTCAAGGGCTACGTCTGCAGTAGACTGGCTCGCACGCCCTGCCCTGCAGGAATCTCTCCAGTGTCTCTCCACGTTTTCCTTTAACGCTGCTGGTCCACCTGCTTCCCCATTAGCCTGAGATCCCTGCACGGTAGCATCTAGGGTTTATGCTGTGGGTGTCCGGGAGATGCTTGCTAAAGGAATGAGCCCCAAAGACCTCACAAGTGAACCCCACAATCATGGGGCAGGGCCTCTGTGTGGATGCAGTGCTGGGTGGAGGTCCGCCCACTGCCCACCCCCAGTCCAGCTGGGCTTCGGAAAGTCTATATCCAGGGCGAAGGTGGAGACGCTGGACAGGAAAGCCTGGAGGCTTGGAGGGATGCTGAAGGCACCCACCCAGGGACTGAGTCACCCAGAGAGTCACACTCATCCTTCACTGTCCCCTCTGGTCTTCACTCCTGCCTTTGCCCCTCGCTGCCCCAAGAGACCCACTGGGCCTTTGACCTAAGCAGATCCTATCTGGAATCAGGATAACCACGCTGGAAGCCAGGGAGATGGCTCAAAGGCCTCGAGCCCTTGCTTTGCATGCAGGAACTCTGGGTTTGATCTCTGCAAAGTCCTACAAGCTCCACCCGGAACAATCGATGAGCACTGAGCAGGGAGTGAACCAAAACGAAATAGGAAACAAATGAAAATAACAGTGCTGGCTCGGGGGCACCAGCACACGCGCCCTCCCCAGTCCGGAGGCAGCGGGGCAGCGGGTTCATTCATCCGAGAGCGCCGGACCCCCACTGCCAGCCCCTTCCTCCTCTTGCACTCCGCTCTGGAGTCTGCGCACGATGCGGGTGAGGTCCAGGCTCCGGGTCAACGTGTCCAGAAGCATCTGGTCCTTCTGGACGCCCTCCATGAACTCCTCCAAGGACAGCTCCCCTGTCGGGAGAAAGGGCGGCAGGGAAGAAGAACTTCGCCTCTGAGGTCAGGACCCCCTACCCCGCCATCGCCTCCAGCAGGAGTCTGGCAAAGGGGGTCCGAGTCAGTGCTGGGGGGAGTAGCTGTGAGTGGGACAGGCAGAGCCTGGGGCCGGGAATCCCTAAAAAAAAAGGAGAGCTGAGAGGCCAGGGTGATGGTACAGCAGGGAGGGCATCTGCTTGGCCAACCTGGGTTTAGTTCCCAGCATCCCATCTGGTCCCCTGAGCACCACCAGGAGAAATTCCTGAGTGCAGAGCCAGGAGTAGCCCCTGAGCATCACTTGGGTGTAACCCTCCCCCCAAAATAATAATTATTAAAATAATTAATAACAGGGACTGGAGAGATAGTAACAGCGGGGAGGCTGCTTGTCTTGCAAACGTGGTTTAACCAGGTTTGAGCCCCAGCATCCCATATGGTCCCCATATGGTGCAGAGCCTGGAGAAACCCCTAAGCATCGCTGGGTGCTACCCTCCCCCTAGAAATAATAATAATAATAATAATAATAATAATAATAATGAACGACAGCTGAGGGGCGGCAAGCTGGCGAGGGCGGTGCTTCCCTCTCCCGGCACCCTAGGGCTCCTCACCGTCCCCGTTGACGTCAATCCTGGAGAACACGGTCTCCGTGAACTCCTCCGCGCTCATCGTGGAGTCGCTGCAGGGGTTAATGGCACGGATGGCCTGGGGAGAAGGGGAGGCACTGAGTCAATCCACTCCAGCTCTGGGTGGGAGTGGGCCAGCCCGCGCGCCCCGGCTCCCGAGAGAGCCCGGAGCAGGGCTAGATCCGGGACTTATGAGCGCCCACAGTCTCCGGGCACAGATGGGGAAACTGAGGCTCAGGGAATGGAAGGACGTGGGTGACCCCAGCAACAGGACTGTGGACCCAGTCTTGCCCACTTCTAATCCAAGACCTGGGTCTCTCACTTCGCCCAAGACTCCCACTGCCCAGCCCCTCTGGCGGTCCCTCCAGCGGCCACGCTCTCCCAGGGACTCTCCCAGTGGCCTGCCAGCTCCTCCCGCCCCCCCCCTCCCCGCCCCTGTCCCGCTCATGACCCCGCCCCCTATTTGGCCCGGCCCATCATTAGCCCCGCCTTTGGCCAACCTTTCCGATGGCCCCGCCCCTTTAGTAGCGCATCCTTCCATTGGCCCCTCCCTTTCCAATGGCCCCGCCCCCTTAGTGGTCTGCCCCTCCATTGGCCCTACCTTTTGGGCCCGCCTTCCAATAGCCCCACCCCTTTAGCGGCCCACCCTGCTCTTTGGCCCCGCCTTTCCAAAGGCCCCGCCCCTTAGTGGCCCGCCCCATCCATTGGCCCCGCCTTTTCAATGGCCCCGCCCCTTTAGTAGCTCATCCTTCCATTGGCCCCTTCCTTTCCAATGGTCCCGCCCCCTTAGTGGTCCGCTTCTCCATTGGCCCTGCTTTTTGGGCCCGCCTTCCAATAGCCCTACCCCTTTAGTGGCCCACTCTGCTCTTTGGCCCCGCCTTTCCAAAGGCCCCGCCCCTTAGTGGCCCGCCCCATCCATTGGCCCCGCCTTTTCAATGGCCCCGCCCCTTTAGTAGCTCATCCTTCCATTGGCCCCTCCCTTTCCAATGGTCCCGCCCCCTTAGTGGCCCGCTCCTCCATTGGCCCTGCCCTTCCTTGGCCCCGCCCCCGGTGGCCCCGCCCCCGGTGTTCCCACCCCACCCACCCTGCACCTGCAGTTACCCTGATGATGGTGAGCAGCTCATCCCGGTCGATGCATCCGTTGCCGTCGACGTCGTAGAGCTTGAAGTACCAGCGCAGCTTCTGCTCCACCTTGCCTTTCAGGACCAAGCTGAGCGCCGCCACATACTCCATGAAGTCTATGTAGCCATCCTGAGCGAGGGGTGCGACCACCTAAGCTCCCTCTCACGCTCTGTTCCCGACCCACCCTCGTGACTGACCCCTGATGCCCGCCCCTTTTTTGCCCCCCGAACAATCCCTCCTGTGCATCCCAGAGACAGACCAAATGAACCAACCGACTCCCACTGGGGCTGTTGCAGCGTCTTCACAGGCATCTTGCTTTGTGTAAATGGAAACGATTTGGGGGCTTAAGCGATGACAGCGGGTAGGGCGTTTGCTTTGCACGGGGCAGACCAGGATTCCATCCCTGGCACCCCATATGGGTTCCCCAGGGGCCTCACCCAGGAATGATCCCTAAGGACAGAGTCAAGAATAAGCCCTGAAACCGCTGGGTGTGGCCCAAAATCAAATGATATTAATAACAAATTAAAATAATGGCGCTTGAAAAGAGAGGGACAGACATAGAAAGATTGCATTGATTTGGGGAACATAAAGTAACAAAATAAGAGACTAACACCCAAGAATAGCCGAGATAAGTACCAGGAGGATTACTCCATGGCTTTGAGGACAGCTACACACGCTAGGGGAAAAGGCAGCTCAGACAGAGAAGGGAGCACCAAATAAAGGGTGTTGGGAGGTTCCTCTCAGGATGGGAAATGCGTGATGAGAGTAGACAATAGTCCGAACAAGATTGCCACTCAATGTCTCTTTTGCAAACCACAGCACCCAAAAGGAGAGAAAGAACAAAAGGGATTGCCCTGCCACAGAGGCAGGGTGGGATGGGGGGATGGGGGGTGGGAGGGATACTGGGATCAGTGGTGGTGATGAGAATGGGCACTGGTGGAGGGATGGGTACTCATCATTGTATGACTGAAACCCAAGCACAAAAATTTGTAAGTCTACAACTGTACCTCATGGTGTTTCACTAATAAAAATTTTTTTAAAAATTAAAAATTAAAAATAAAATAATGGCACCTGAGCTTCTGTGGGGAAAAAATAGAAATGAGTTTTCATCCACTCACAGGATATGCATATTTCAGGGTTCTGCTTTGCACCGTCACGTGTGTCACCCCTTCAACTAACCGCTTCCTGGGTGCTCAGTCTTGAGTCCCCTCAGTTGCAGTGGGGAATGGGGTGAGTGGCAGGGAGGAATGTCCCAGCAGGATGAGATGAATTCTTCAGGTCAAGATGCAGGTTGAGGTAAGGAGGAAGACTTTCTCATTCTTTTTTTTTTTCTTTTTGGGTCACATCCAGCATTGTACAAGGGTTACTCCTGGTAGTGCTCGGGGGACCATATGGTTGCTGGGAATCAAACCCAGGTCAGCCGCGTGCAAGGCAACTGCCCTACCCACTGTGCTATCGCCCCAGCCCCCCAGTACTTTCTCATTCTTTCCTTGATTCTTCGGACTTCCTCGAGCACCTCCTTACTAAATGCTGTGCTAAAGTCGGGGCTCAGAGCTCTCTAAGATGAGGACCCCGGGCCCCAAGGAGGTGGCTCAGTGATGACATCCCCTTTTAGAAAACAAAAACATCTATCATAAAATCTGTGACAGTTGTGCAGTGAAATATGGTAAATGATTTTCACTTGCAACCCCCTTTATCCTGAGAAATTATCACAGGAAAATGCCTCCAAAGATGCCTGGGGGATAGAGAGCTAGCAGAGGGGTTAAGGCATCTGCCTTCCACCTGACCAACCTCGTTCAATCCCCAGCACCACTTATGGTCCCGAACCCCTCCAGGAGTGATTGCTGAAGCCCAGAGCCGAAAGAAATTCCTGAACATCGTTAGATGGGCACCACCCCCCGGAAAATCAGAAATCCCTTGGATTAGTTTTACTGTTGATCGTAAATTAATTAAGTTTTGCTCTTAACTTCTGAATCATTACTCATTCAGAAATCTCTTCCTATTGCTAATTTTTTCACTACCCCTCATTCAGCGAGGTCACCCCATTCGTGACCCCCAACCTACAATGCAATAAACTCGGTGAGAACCATTCCAGATGATGGGTGGGGCGCTTTTGTCCAAAATGTGATTGTAGCAGGGCCCTGGGATGACTCAGGGGCCACAACACCTGTCTTGCAAGTCAGTGTGAGGCTTCAAATTTGATCCCTGGTGCCGCCCACATGTCCCAAGGGTGGCTTTGAGAAGCCCAGGGCTGCCAGGGTGGGCGATTCCCACTGCCCCTCCGCCAGGGGTGTGTGAGCACAACTTAAACAAAACAGAACATGAACAGGGGGCAAGAGGGTAGTACAGCGGGAAGCATCCTTGCCTTGCACATAGCGGACTTGGGCTTCAATTCCCGGCACCCTATATGATCGCCCAAGCCTGCCAGGGGTTGTTCCTGAGTACAAATTCAGGAGTAAGCCCTGAGTACCACCAGATGTGCCCCCCCACAAACAAAATAATAAACAAACAAAAACACATGAACTGAACCACGGCTTAAGTGCGGCCATTGGGGGCTGGAGCAATAGCACAGCGGGTAGGGCATTTGCCTTGCACGCGGCCGACCCAGGTTCGATTCCCAGCATCCCATAGGGTCCCCTGAGCACCGCCAGGAGTAACCCCTGTGCATCACCGAGTGTGACCCAAAAAGCAAAAAAAAAAAGTGCGGCCACTGAATGCCACCATGAAAGATGTTCAAGCCCCACAACCAAGTGGGCACCCCTCCCACCCCACCGCCCCAGCAAGCATGACCTAATGTACCAGCTCCACAACCATACTCATGGGCCCGGCCCCGGGTCACTGCAACAGCAGGAGCAGCAACAGAAAGCGGGAGGAAAGAGGCAGAGGATGCCTGTGCGTAAGCGCTGAGAGGCCGCAAAGAGGTACTCAGCGCTCAGAAATTCACATCTAGATGAACGCGTGGGTTAAAGGACAAAGCTAGTCCTTAAAGCTGTGATGGTTCACATTGCCTCTGAGAATATGGAAAGCATCAACTGCATTGCCAATGTTGTTCTGAGTGCTTGGAATTCAGCCGTGAACAAGCAGCAAAAACTGCCCTGACCAGAGAGAGTGCAAGCAGTAAGGCGAGAGCAGTTGGCCCTGGTTTGATCTCCACATGGTTCCCTGAGCACAGAGCTGGGAGCAGGTTACAAGCAGTGGCAGGTGTGGCCCACGGACCCATCCCCCCAATTCCTGCTTCACGGAACTCAGCTGAGACTAAATGGGATTTGGGGGTATGGTGCCGTCAACGGGTCAACCTGTACCTGCGGGGTGAGTGCATCAGCAGCCTGATGTTGCCTTCAGGCTTCCTGATACCCCAAAATTGCCACTGTGCCTTTGGTCAGACCCCAACAACTTGGGAACAAGTTTACCAAGGAATTAAACAGCCAAAAGTTAGGCATGTGGAAGTCACACCCACAAACCACCTCCGGCTCAGCTGTACAAGCTCACTCAGAGTTGGGATGGGGTACCTCCCCCACTTCTCAATACCTATGAAAGAACTGGCAGTCACCCCCACAAACCAACTCCAACACCACCCTGTAAGCTCCACTATGGGTCTTGCCACAGAGACCCCTCAATAAATCTCCAAAGAGAGCAAAATTCGCAGTTAGGCTCAGACCCATACATGACCGAACAGTCTGGAGTAAGTTGGAGGAGGTAGGTTGGCCTGTGCCCACCCAAGCAGAGTCCCTAGCAGTCACTCACTTCCACAATCCAAAATTGTCGCCATACTCCAAGCCTGACTCCATTGTTTCAGGATGGACATCACCAAGATATAGTCTGCTGAAAAATTCGTAGTGTGGATCTTAGCACGCCAACAGCCCTGGCCCAGAGACACAGCAGCAAGTCCCGGAAGACACCACAGTGCCGGAGATTTCTCCAGACCCCATACCCAACCAATATCACCGGGGCACCCCAGATGGAGCAGATGCAGTCTCCCCGCTTCTCCAGATGGAATCCTGGTGACCAAGAGCTTCCACAAGCAAGGCCCAGGTATGCAGGTTCCAGGACTACATCTCCAGGCTGCCTGGTGGCAGAGGACCTGGGTTGTCCCTCCCTGGGTCCTCACCCACCCAGAAGACTTGCTGTCGCACCCACAATTAACCTCCGGGCACCATCTTGACACACCAATAGCCCTGGCCCAAAGACTCCCAACTGAATCCCAAAATGGATTAGTGCCTTACAGAGATGTCTCTGGAACCCAAGCATTTACAATCTAGAAATTTACATTTACAATCGTGGCTGCGTGAGCTCTTGTGATATTCGAAATGAACTATGGAAAATATATTTTCTAGTGTCTGCCTCTGGCAGGTAGGATTAAATGGTGGTGGGGAAATTCGAGCAAAATTAATGCCCAAAATCAGAGAGAGAGTATTGGGGAGATTGCTTGCCATAGAGGCAGGCTGAGGACTGCAATGTGTATGTGTGTATGGGGGGTGATACTTGGGACATTGGTGGTGGAAAATGTGCACTGGTGGGGGGATGGGTGCTCCACCACTGTATGGCTGAATCTCAAACACGAAAGCTTTGTAACTCTATCTCATGGTGATACAATAAATAATAAATAATGTGGAGTTCATGCCCAATTCAATCAGCTTAATCCAATGGCTGAACAAATAGCAGTACTCCTACATAATTTATTATTTTTTTAAAATTTTTTTTTCTTTTTGGGTGACACCCAGCGGTGCACAGGGATTACTCCTGGCGGTGCTCAGGGGACCATGTGGGATGCTGGGAATCAAACCAAGGTTGGCCACATGCAAGGCAAACGCCCTACCTGCTGTGCTATCACTCCAGCCCCGATAATTTTTTTTTTTTTTTTTGCTTTTTGGGTCACACCCAGCTATGCTCAGGGGTTACTCCTGGCTCATGCACTCAGGAATTGCTCCTGTCAGTGCTCGGGGGACCATATGGGATGCTGGGAATCGAACCTGTGTTGGCCATGTTGGCTGCGTGCAAGGCAAACGCCTTACTCGCTGTGCTATCACTCCAGCCCCCCGATAATTTATTTTTTTTTTTAAAAAAAAGAGTAAATGGGATTTAATGTCACAAGTCAGCAGAGATAGACCCCTGGGGTCGGGATTATATGCATGCAGGGGGAGGGGTTGTATTTGTTTGTTTGTTTGGGGGGGCCACACCTGGGGGTTCTCAGGGATTACTCCTGGCTCTATCCTCAGAGATCAATCCTGGTAGGGCTCCGGGAACCCTCTGGGGTGCCAGGGATCATAGCCAGCTCGTCCTGTGCAAGGAAAGAACATTACCCGTTATGCTATTGCTCCAGCCCCTGGAAGGGACTATATTTAATCCCAATGAAGGAGGTTTAAAGCAGCTCTGGAGGTGGTGGGGAGGGTCAGGGCAGAGAGTTGTGGCAGGAGAGATGTGGGCAGAATCCAGAGGAAGGGCTGGGAGATGCTCAAGCTACCCTTGCATGCTGGAACCCAGGTTCCACCCCCCACTTCTGCAGGATTCCCTGAGCTATGCTGGAACCAGCCCCCAAGCAGAGCCTGGAATAGCCCTGAGCACTGATGAATAAAAACTTGTCCTTTCTAACAGCTACATAGTACTCCATTGTGTAGATGTACCAAAGTTTCTTTAACCAGTCATCTGTTCTCAGGCACTCAGGTTTTTTCCAGATTCTGGCTATTGTAAACAGTGCTGCAATGAACAAACAGGTGCAGATGTCACTTCGACTATACTTTTTTGTCTCTCTGGGATATATTCCCAGGAGTGGTATTGCTGGGTCAAATGGGAGCTCAATTTCTAATTTTTTGAGAATCGTCCATACTGTTTTCCAGAACATAAAGTAACAAAATAGGAGACTAACATCCAAGAATATCCAAGATAAATACCAGGAGGTTTACTCCATGGCTTGGAGGCCAGCCACACATGCTAGGGGAAAAGGCAGCTCAGATATAGAAGGGAGCACCAAATAAAGGGTGTTGGGAGGATCCTCCCAGGGTGGGAGAAGCATGCTGAAAGTAGACTCTAGACCGAACATGATTGCCACTCAATGCCTCTCTTGCAAAACACAGGATCCAAAAGAAGAGAGAGAGAACAAGGGGGAATGCCCTGCCACAGAGGCAGGGTGGGCTGGGGGGCATGGGGGTTGGGAGGGATGCTGGGACCCGTGGTGGTGGAGGATGGGCACTGGTGGAGGGATGGGTATTTGATCATTGTATGATTGAAATCCAAGCACAAAAATTTTTAAGTCTACAACTGTACCTCATGGTGTTTCACTAATAAAAAAAAAAAAACTTGTCAAGGAATTCCTGATGAAGTGAGGCCCAGAAAAACCATGGCCCTCGGGAGGGGCTGTGGGGGTCAGGATAAGGCTTGCATTTGATGAGATGGCCATTTCAGTGTCCTTCAGAGAACAAGTCACCACCCAAAGGATGGCGATCTAGGGAGGAAGATCTTCGTGGGGCGTAAGTGGGGGTGTTCTACCCCTGCTCTCCTCACTCCTGCTCAGAGCATGGATGGAAAGGTTGCAAGGTACCCCCATCCCCAGTCTTGCATGCCTGCACCCCCTCCCCCCAGAAAGCCCTCCAGAACCGGTGCTTCCCTTGATGCTGTACTCAAAGCCTATAATCTTCTTTGGCCTCTTAACCCGAAATACAAGTGAGTTTTAAATAGCCTCTGAGCTGCCGCTTTTCTGTGGGGGTTTCACCCACCATGGACTCTGGGCCCTCTGGGTAGGGGGCACCCTCTCCCCAGCTTGCAGTGTACATGGCAGGGCATCATCATATTTGTACCTTCCTGAGGGGTGAGGGACCCTGTAGGGTGGAGGCCAGCAGGGTGGGGAGACAGGTTTGCAGGCCTGGGTTCTTCTGCCACTGTAATTAAGTTGCTTCGCTGAGTGATAGCACAACGGGTAGGGTGTTTGCCTTTCACGCGACCAACCCGAGTTCAATTCCCAGCATCCCATATGGTCCCCTGAGCACCACCAGGAGTAACTCCTGAGTGCAGAGCCGGGAGTAACCCCTGTGCATCACCGTAAAGGTAAAGTAAAGGTAAAGGCCCTCCCGTTGATCGTCGATTTGCTCGAGCGGGCCCAGTAACGTCTCCACTGGAGACTTTGTTGTTACTGTGTCTGGCATATCGAATACTCTCGGTAGCTTGCCGGGCTCTCCGAGAGGGGCGGAGGAATCGAACTCGGGTCGGCCATGTTGGCCGCTTGTAAGGCGAACGCCCTACTCGCTGTGCTATCGCTCCAGCCCGTGCATCACCGTGTGTGACCCAAAAGCCAAAAAAAAAAAGAAAGAAAAAAATTGCTACACAATGGAAGATTTGCCATGTTGTCAAGCTCGCTAGCAACTTCCCGAATACCTTCAGCATCCATGGGCTAGATCAGGGGAGTTGTCACAGCTAAGGGGACACATGATGGAGAAAACTAGTCACCTGGGTGACAAAACTGAGGATCCAAGGACCCTGGAGCTCAGGTCCCCCTTCACGCCCCCTCCAGCATTCAGGAATCCCCAGCAAGCTCATCTAAGCAATCGCTTAGGAGACAGGCAGAGCTCAGACAGACCTGAGGTTGCTTGATGCCCCAGTGACCAAGCACCCCCTCGTTCCCCCCGGGGACCCGGGTCACAGGGACTCAGCCAGCTCACACCCACAGTCCCATCCACAGGCTCTCTGCTTTCCACCTCTCTGCAGCCTGCGAGCGACAAGACCCTCAGCACCACGGACAGCTCCCGGCACCTAGTAGGGGCTCAGGAACCCTTGAGGGGGTCCCAGGGTGGGGTGGGTGGGCAAGGAGCTCCCAGATCACACAGTCTCTCGTTGCGTTGACCTGGAGCCACCCCAGCTGCTCCGGAAAGCGTGCTCCAGGCAAGCTAGGGTCTGACTCTCTCTGACCACACTGAATCGGGCGGAGCTTGGTGTCTGTGGAGAGGTGATCCCCGACACCGATGGGCAGCCCCAAACACATGCACCCCAGAAAAATGCAGCCGCTCCTCCTGCAGACACTCTCCTCTCCCTGTTCACCGCCCGCACCCCCCCCACACACACAGTGAGGTTTCGCTAGGATGTCCCCCACGACCCCTGAACCCCTGCTTACTTTGTTGAAATCAAAGGTCTCAAACATCTGCTCCACGTACTGGCTGGCCCACGGGGTCAGGTTCTTGAGGCCGAAGAACTGGCGGAACTCGTACAGGGTGAGCTGGCCCGAGGGGCACTCGGACATGAACTTCTTGTACCACTGGTGGCACTCGGTGCTGCTCAGCTCTTCCACGGACTTGCCCTCCATCACGTTGCCCATGGTTGATGCTGAACCGGAGACCGGGAAAGGTCAAAGGGACAGTTTCCTGGTCCTCCTTGCACAGGCCCGCCCGGCAGATCTCAGCAAAGCTGGGCCCCACAGGGCAGAGGCGCAGAACAAGCCGGGCAGAGGCAGAGGGCAGCAGGGGCGCGGGAACCTGAGCCCAGACCCGGAGGACACCAGGGCACCAGCAGGAAACACTTCCACAGGGCTTTGCCAGCTGGTCCCCCAACCACCACCCCCACACTCCCCACAGTAACGAAAATAGAACAAATCTTCAAGGCGCAGAGGCCCGATTAGGCCCTGAGCTGACAGGTGGGAGGGCTTTCTTAGCCCCTCTGCAATCTCCTTATCCCCTCTCCCCAGGGCAGAGCTGGCCCCATCCTGCGCCCTCCACCCCTGCTCCTGTTCAGACGGGGTTTCGGGGAGCCCCCTGCCTGCTCTCCGACTCGGCTGGCACTGAGGTGCTCATTAGGAAGAGCTTGTTCCTCCTGCAGAGTGGTCCAGCCACGGGACCTCGCTGGCACTTGCTGCCGGGTACAGCCTTCCTGCACCAGACTGTGCTACCAGAGGCTTTGGAGCAATCCCCTTATGCCACAGGCCTGTACCAGCTACGCCCGCTAAGATGCATCTTTACCACTGTGGGAGGCTGAATCCCCCCTTAGGCTCCAACCCCGACACCACTCCAGGGCATGAGAACAGGAGTCAGGGGGCAGACACTGAGAGAGAGGGAAGGAGAAAGGGAGGGAAGGAGGGAGGGAGGGAGGAGGGAGGAAAAGAAGGAGGGAAGGAGAGCCAGGACACTCTCTGCCCTCCCCAGCAGGGTCCCAGAGGCTTCTCCCAGGTTTGTGAGCATATTTTATTTTTCATTTTTGGGGGGGATCCCTCCCGAGCAGTGCTCAGGTTAGGTTAGAGAGAGGAGAGGGAGGAAGAGAGAGAACAGGAGAGAAAGAGGGAGGAGAGACAGAGAGAGAGGGAGAGAGGGAGGAAGACAGAGAGGGAGAAAGAGAGAGACAGAGGGAGGGAAGGAGAGAGAGGGAGAGACAGAGAGAAACAGAGAGGAAGAGTGGGCCGGAGCGATAACACAGCAGGTAGGGCATTTGCCTTGCATGCGGACGACCCAGGTTCGATCCCCAGCATCCTGTATGGTCCCCTGAGCATCGCCAGGAGTGACTCCCGAGTACAAAGCCAGGAGTAACCCCTGAGCATCGCCGGGTGTGACCCAAAAAGAAAAAAAAAGAAACAGAGAGGGAGAGAGAGGGAGGGAGGGAGAGAGTAACCTGCCACCTGCACATGGTGAGCTGGTGAGCTGCTTCCTGTTGGTTCTGGAAAGTTCGAAGCACAAGCCCAGGGACCCACGCGGGGTGGCAGCTCTCTCTCCTCGCGGGAAATGTCCACTCTGCAGCTACAAACTCCAGTGAGGATCCACGAATGGAGCGAGAATCTACTGACTAGGAGGCAGGGGCAGAAGTCTAGCCAGCGGGCACCGGCCCCTGATCTCCTCCGCATTTCCAGGGGCCCTGAGCCAGGATACTCCCTGCCCGCCCCGGCAGGGCCCCGGAGGCTTCTCCCAGGTTTGTGAGCATGTTTTATTTTTCATTTTTGGTGGGGATCCCTCCCGAGCAGTGCTCAAGTTAGATACATCTGAGGCTTGTGCTCTATCTTCTGGCCCCAGCAAGGGTTTCTTGCATTTTTTTTCTTTTTGGGTCACACCTGGCAATGCACAGGGGTTACTCCTGACTCTGCATTCAGGAATCACTCCTGGCGGTGCCCAGGGGACCAGATGGGATGCCAGGAATCGAACCGGATAGGCTGCTTGCAAGGCAAATGCCCCACCCGCTGTGCTATTGCTCCGTCCCACTCTTCCTCTCTGTTTCTCTCTGTCTCTTCCTCTCTTTCCCTCCCTCCCTCTGTCCCTCTCTTCCTCCCTCTCTGTCTTCCTCCCGCTCTCCCTCTCTCTCCCTCTCTCTCTCAAGATCCCGCGCCGCACTTGGTCTCTGGAGCACTGCCCGAGTAATCCCTGAGCACCTCTGAGGTTGACCCCAAAATGAAAAGAAAGGAAGAAAGGAAGGAAGGAAGGAAGGAAAGAAAGAAAGAAAGAAAGAAAGAAAGAGAAAGAGGGAAAGAAAGAAGCAAAGAACGAAAGAAAGAAAGAAAGAAAAGAAACAAAGGGGCCAGAGAGATGACACAAGTCTTACATACTTGTTCTGCTTGTAACCCATCTGGGCTTGATATCAGGCTCCTGTGAGTTGCCCCAGAGCTGAGTGAATAATCAAATCTGAGGTCTGTCTTGTGTGGTACAACTCTTCTCCCACCACCCCCCACCCAACCCCCACCCCGTACACACAGAGAATAAAACAACGGATTAAAGAAAGTAGAGGAGGGCCTGAGGACAGCACAGCAGTAGGGAGTTTGCCTTGAAGGTGATCCACCCAGGTTCGATCCCTAGTACCCCATACGTTCTCCAAGCCTTGCTAGGAGTGATCCTTGAGCTTAGAGCCAGTAGCAGTAAGCCCTGAGCACCGCCAGGTGTGACCCCCAAACCAAACTAACAAAAAATGCTAGAGGAGGGTGGACACTGTGTTACATCTGACATGCAGGTGCCGGCTGAGCTTGGTGGGTGTGATTCCTGAGAGAAACAAAGGAAATCAATCAGCAGCAGGAAGGCTGCATTCTGACACTCATTTTTGTGGGTGGTCCCACTTTTTTTTTCCACCTCTCCCCCTGCTATTTTGGCCTGTGTTTGTGTATTTTGTGGGGGGTGTCACGCTCGGCAGTGCTCAGGGCTTATTCCTCAATGTGTTCAGGAATCACTCCCGGTTGGTGCTAGGGGACCATATGGGATGCTGGGGATCGAACCCAGGTCAGTCACATGCAAGGCAAGCACCCTGCCTGCTGGGCTAATCTCTTTGGGTTTGATTTCAGGAGGGTGGAATGTGTTTGGGCCACATCTGGCAGTGCTCTGGGGTTACCCCCACAGTGATTAACCTCATGGGGCCCATGAGGTGTGGGTCGAGGGGGGAACACGAGCCCCTACAAGCAAAGCCTCTGCTCCAGCCCCTTGAGCCATCTCCCGGGCTCGTGCCTAAATTTTTTGTTTTGTTTTTGTTTTTGTTCTTTGGGTTATGCCCAGCTATGCTTGAGGGACCCTATCTGATGCTGGGGATCAAACTCAAACCAGGGTCCACCTTGAGCAAGGCGAGTACCTTCTCCCCGGCTCCATCTCTGGGATCCCCGAGCTTGACATTTACTGTGAGGGAGGACTGGGTGGCGTTCATGAGCCCCGGAGACCCTCGTCCAGCGCAGTTCCTGCAGATCTTGCTGACTCAGAGAAACGCCCCAGTTCCCTCCACAAGGAGCTCACGGCCTTGGGACAGGCGGGTCCTCAGCCCATGTCGCCAGCCTAGCATGCTTCTTTATCCAGATGTGGCAGGAGTGAGACCTCAGATACCCTCCCTAGCACCCCTTCCAGAAAGAGCCCAGGGGCTGGAGAGGGAGGGCAGAGCAGGCGCCTGTCTCAGATGCAGACAGCCTCGTTGAATCCCATGCAGCCCACGTGGTCCCCGAGCCCTGCCGGGAGTGACCCCTGAGCACCCCTGCTGTGGCCCCAAAACAACAGAGAGTCCAGCTCCTCCCGGTTCCTCTCTCCCAAGCGTGCAAGCCAGGGGAGATCCCACCTGGCACCAGCGACTCTCGGAAGAGGTGGATGGGTGCGAGGGTAGCGCCCACGAGAGAGTAGCTGGTGCGAGGGACCCTCTGGGGCTGGCTGGGGCCTGAGGAGGGGGGACAGGACATCGCAGGCAGCTCTGTCCCCTATAGCCCCACAAGGTCACTGGTCCCAATACCTACCTGCCTGCGCCCCGGCGTGCCTGCTCTACCGCTGTGTACCTCCAGGGGGCGACCTTCCCCAGCGCTTACTCGAAACATAGTGCTCCCCCACCCCCACCCCTTCCAGGCGGTCAGGGGCACCGGGCGCGATGCAGGAGGAAAGGGTCCGAGATCAGGGTCCAGCTGCTTGGGGGTCAGCCTGGCGTCAGCCTCTGGGTGGGCGGGTGGTGGTCGTGTAACTTCTGCTCATACTGGGACCGGGAATGGGTTTTTGGTCACACGGGCAATGCACACTCCCACACATGGGCACACACCACACTGTCACGTGGGCACACGCCACATGGTCACACATGTGCACATACACACTCTAGTGCATGTACCACACTCTCACACATGCAACACCACACACATACGTACCTCACACACGTGTTTGCACACACTCACACCACACTTACAACCACACATATACACACACACACAAGAACCCCTAGCTTAAAAGAAAGCCTACTGTGCACACCACACACACACACACACACACACACACACACACACACCACTGTAATGCGCAAACGGTGCGGGTTCTATTTGAGAGGCTACTCACTAGGGCCCTTTCAGCTCTCGCCAGCCCAGTCTGCTGTGTCCTACACTAACTTGGACCTGTTTCACTCGTGACCCTTTTCTCTGTTTCTTTGCCCTGCACTTGAGAAAGCTCCTTTTGTGTCCGTCCCTCCCCTCTGGACTAAGCTCTCAGCATGCCCACGCCCTGATACAGTCCCTGAGAACTACCAGGAGTGACCCCTGAGCTTATAAACAGAAGCAGCCCCTGAGCACAGATGGGGGTGGGGCACAGACCCCCCCCTGCCCCCCGGAAAGAAGTCAGGTCCTAGAAGAACGCACCACTGAGATATCCCCTACCTAGAGGCATCTCGGAAATAAAGGCAGGGCCGAGAGAGAGGACAGCGGGCAGGGCGCTTACACGCAGCTGGCCAGGGTTAGATCCCTGGCATCCCATATGGACCCCGAGCCCACCCGGAGTGATCCCTGAGTCCAGAGCCAGGAGGAAGCCTGAGCATCGCTGGACGTGACCAAACAAACAGAACCAAAAACCAAAAACCAAAAAACAACCCAAGCCATGGTGCCTCAAATTAAATTATTTTTTTTTTAAAGGTGGGGGAGAGGGGTATTCACTCCCTGGAGTTCATTCCCCATTTTCCAGGGGCTGCCTCCAACCGGGAGAGAGACCTCATGACTGAGGAAAGGAGCCGGGGGTCAGCTGATGAACCTGGGTAGAATTTGGGGAGGTGCAAAGTTTGGCCCCAGGGAGAAGGGGTGGTCGGCGTGGACCGTTCTGTGTGGACCGTTCTGGGCACTCAGGCGCCAGAGGGAAGTGGAGGGACCCCTCTTGGGCGGGTGCAGGGGACGGGGTGCGTGCATGGAGTCCTTCCCAGTCTTCAGGTCTCTTTGGACATCAGCAGACTGTCCGTAGCCCAGCCCCTGCCAGCCTCAGTTTCCCCCTGGCAGCCCTGAACTCAGACTCAAGGGGATTGAAGCACACATCTTTAATGACTAAGGGAGGCCTGGGTCAGGCCCCTTCGGCTCCTCCTGCAGGGTCGGGGCGCCCCTCCGTCCCTCTGGGCCCCTACGGCACACGCAGGGGAGGGCCTGCGGCTCTAGGACTGCCACATGGCCAGGTTGGCCGGCGGTACTTCCAGGCGCTTGCGGGTGTGGTCTATGGCGCGGCTGTACAGGTAGCCGCAGGTGGGCTTCTGCAGCGTGTAGAAGGGGCTCAGGGAGTTGGAGTACCGCGGGCTGTAGAATGTGAACCGGAGCTTGTCGGCCTTGGCGCCCGGGGGCCCCACCACCACTGGCAGGTACAGGGCGCCCAGGCTCTCCTTCCGGGCCCAGGGCCCCTCCTTCTTCCCGCCGCCTGCCGGCGTCTTCTGTCGGGGGCAGGACGTGGACGGCTTCTGGGTGTCCTGGGGGAAGGAAGAGAGGGCAGTGCTGGGCCCCAGACCCTGGTGCACCCACTGCCAGGGAGAGGCAGGGAAGGCTGCCCTGGCTCCCCGCCCCTCCCTCCTCACTCCAGGGAGACCCTCAGGCCCCTGGGTCCCTTCCCCCGGGAGCTCCTTTAGCCTTCCCGTCCACTGGCCTTGGACATAATCACCTCCCAAATCCCTTCCTTCTCGCTCCAGACCCTGGTATGGCGGGAAATGCATATCAAATTGAACTGGAGTCCAGAAAGTGGGTTCCCCTTGCAACAAGCCCGTTCTAGTCTAGAACTGTAGCACTGTCCTCCTGTTGTTCATCGATTTGCTTGAGCGGGCACCAGGAACGTCTCCATTGTGAGACTTCTTGTTACTGTGTTTGGCATATCAAATACACCACGGGGAGCTTGCCAGGCTCTGCCATGTGGGCGGGATACTCTTGGTAGCTTGCCGGGCTCTCCAAGAGGGACAGAAGAATCAGACCCGGGTCAGCGTTTGCCTTGCACATGACTGACCCGGGTTCGATTCCCAGAATCCCATATGGTCTCCTGAGCACCGCCAAGGGGGACTCCTGAGTGCAGAACCAGGAGTAACCCCTGTGCATCGCCAGGTATGACCCAAAAGGCAAAAAAAAAAAAAAATCACTTGCTTTTTATGTGAGAGGCCCTGGATTTGATTACTGGCAACACACACACACACACACACACACACACACACTTGCGTACACACACTACAGAATTAATATTTTTTTTTAGTTTATTTCTTGCTTTATCTTTCTTTGTTCTTTTCTGTCTTTAGGGCCACACTGGTGGTGCTTTGAGGCTACCCCTGGCTCTTTGCAAGTGGTCATGCATGTTCCTGGCATGAGAGATGCCACTCTTAATCCTAACACCACATAGTCCCCCAAGTACCTCTGGGTGTGGCTCTTATAGAAAACAAGAAATCAGGACTGGAGTGATAGTCCAGAGGGGAGGGTATTTGCACGGCTAACCCGGGTTCTATCCCCGGCACCCCATGTGGTCCTCCGAGCACCGCCAGGGGTGATTCCTGAGTGCAGAGCCAGGAGGAACCCCTCAGCATTGCTGGGCATGACTGGCCCAAAAGCAAATACAGAAAAACCACACAATCGACATGGGGCTGGTTGGCCATTCAGAGGCTGGAGACAGGATTTGCATGCGAAGCCCTGGGCTCCATCTCCTCTCCTCTGGCTCTGGCAGGCGGGCTGCAGGCTGAGGTCAGCACACACATACCAGTGCTCCCCGGAAGGGCCTCCCATGCCTCGTCCTCATCCCAAACCTTGCTCCTTCCAGGGCTCCTGTTAGAGTCCCACTGGCAGAATCGCGTCCGACTCCTGTCTGCAGGGCCCAGCCTGCACAACTGGGGAGCCACACTGGGAGAGGGGGTGAGGGTGTGTTCACCCAGACTCGTGCCTGAAGGATGGAGCGGAGGGGGGGCAGGGCTGAAGATGGGAGTGAGCCCTGAGTGAGGAGTGAACCCTGAGCATCGCGGGGTGTGGTCCCCAAGCAAAATAAATAAAGCCGATGGGTGAACCCCAGAAACAAACAAGAGGGTGATCATCAGATGTTCCTCCTCAGCGCCTTTAAGAGCACAGCACCCACTCTTTAAAGCGTGTTATCTCTCTCCTGCGCCTCCACGAACCTTCACAGCCCGACTGAAAACGGAAAACAGAAAACAAGTCCAAAAGGGTTAATCACGGGGTTGGCTCATGAGGGGTGGATATGCCTCGAACACAGGAAGCCCTGGGTCCCATCCCAGCACTGCAAAACACACACACACACACACACACACACACACACACACACACTACACCAAAGCAAGAAACAAAGACCCACAAGTACAAACGCACAGCTCAGGTCCCTTGTCTTGGGGCTGGGTGCGTCTTGCTGCTGCCCTGGGCCTGGCCCCCACAAACTTTGTTGCTCTTTCTGCTGTCACCATCTGAAATATCCCTCAGCGATGCCCATGCCTCCTGCTGGCACAGGGAACCAAGGCCCAAAAGCCCCAGACAAGTGTTTTCTTTTATTTATTTATTTTTTCCTTTTGGGTCACACCTGGCAATGCACAGGGGCTACTCCTGGTTCTGCACTCAGGAATTACTCCTGGCCGTGCTCAGGGGACCATATGGGATGCTGGGAATCGAACCCGGGTCGGCTGCATGCAAGGCAAATGCCCTACCTGCTGTGCTATCTCTCCAGCCCTCTTTTATTTTTTTAATATTTAAAATTATTTTTTGACTTTTGGGCCACACCCAGGGGGCACCCAGGGTTTATTCCTGATTCTGTGCTCAGAGATCACTCTTGACAGACCATACGAGGTGTCGGGGTTAGAAAACAGGCCACCAGTGGCCACATGGACAGTACAGCGGAGAGGGTGCTTGCCTTGCCATCAGAGTTCAGTTCCCAGCACTCTACATGGTCCTTGGAGGCCCGCCAAGAGAAATTCCTGAGCGCAGAGCCAGGAGTAAGCCCTGAGCACTGCCGGGTGGGGTCCCCAAACAAAACAAAAACAAAAAAAGAAAAACAAATAAACAAAAATAGACCAGGTCGGCAATGTGCAGGGCAAGCGCCCTACCTGCTGCATTATTGCCCCAGCTCGAGCATTTTCCTTTTCTCTTGCTAGTGCTGGGACCGGAGCGATAGCACAGTGGATAGGGCATTTATTTGCCTTGCGTGCGGCCGACCCGGGTTTGACTCCTCCGTCCCTCTCAGACAACCTGGCAAGCTACCGAGAGTATCCCACCCGCACGGCAGAGCCTGGCAAGCTACTGTGGCGTATATAATATGCCAAAAACAGTAACGAGTCTCACTTTGTGTTCCTGGAGCAAGCAGACACCAATGGGCTACATACACCAGCACACAACAGGGACGAATGGAGACGTTACTGGTGCCCGCTCGAGTAAATCGATGAACAATGGGACGACAGTGCTACAGTGCTACAACAGTGCTGGGACTGAACCCAGAGCCTCACAGAAGCAAGGCCGGTGCTCCAGCGCTGAGGATCTCCTGGGGTCCCACCCCCCCGACCCCCGACCCTCGAACCCCCAGCCCGGCCAGTCTCCTTTCCCTCCTGCTGAGGAGGGCATCTGGTTGCTCCGATTCCCAGAACTTGCAGTGTGGGTCCTCCCTAACAAGGACACAGCAGCCTCATCACCTGGGGTGCCAACG
The DNA here is from genome assembly GCF_029834395.1 of Sorex fumeus. Taxonomy (NCBI): domain Eukaryota; kingdom Metazoa; phylum Chordata; class Mammalia; order Eulipotyphla; family Soricidae; genus Sorex; species Sorex fumeus. The sequence continues at coordinate 59,018,751 of NW_026606118.1, forward strand.
TGCGGATGCCGAGGTCACCCTGTCCACCACTGTACCTGTCCACCCTTCGGTACGGGCACCTGTCTTGGGAGGCTGCCGTGAGGGGTGACGGAGGGAGAAGCTTTGGGGTTGAGACCCCATCGGGGAGGGACAGGCTGCGCTGGCTCACTCGGGGACTGGATTCCTCGAGCTCCCGGCCACGGGGAAATGGACACAGGGACTGAGCACCTGCTAGTCTCCACGGGGGGCCGGGAAGCGGGGTGTGCCTCAGTGGTGGGGGGGCCCCGTTCTATGTGTGAGCCCCTGGGCTCCGTTCCCAGCACCTCATGGTCCCCAGAGGCACCGCCCCGACCAACCCCACTTGCTGAGCCAGGAACAGCCTCCCAGCAGCCGGGGCCATCCAGAAGCGAACAAAAGGGGTTGCAGGAAGGACGGGGTTAAGGCACTGGCCAGTGTCCCCAGCTCCACAGGGCTGCTCCCAAGTACCCTGAGTGCTCCCTGAGCTCAGAGCCAGGAGTAAGTCCCGCGCACGTCAGGGAGGTCTCCAAAACAGAACAGTCGCAGCAGCTCACACGGCTCCACAGTGGTCAGGGTGGAAGCAGAGCCCCCTCAACCCCAGCCTGGCCCCCTGCCACACGAGGACTCAGCGGCTGCCCCCACGGTGCTCCCAGGACCTCCCCCATGAAGGACCAGGTGCAGGAAGAAGAGGAGGAGGAGAGGGAGGAGGAGAGAGAAACAAGGAAGAGAAATTATTGGACAAAGGGGAGGAAGAGGAAGCGGCCTGCCCGGAGCGCCCTGCCCCTGCCTGGGGCCTGCCAGGCTCGGTGACTAACTGGGTCCTGAGCACACCGTCCCCCCTCCCCTGCCCTCCCCTCCCCTCCCAGGGGCCAGCGAGCAGCCCAGGAGGGTGGGGCGCATACTTTCCAGGTTAACATCTGGTTTCATTTAACCCTTCCCTCCTCCTGGTCTGCCCTGCCTGGCGCACTCTGAGTAAGGTCCGTGCACGTGTCTGTCTGTGTGCGGTGTGGTACATGTCTGTGTGGTGTGTGTGTGTGTGTGTGTGTGTGTGTGTGCATGTGTGTGCTATGCATGTTGGGTGTGGTTCATGCATGTGCGTGTGATGTCCTGTGTGGTGCATGCATGTGTGTGTGTGATGTATGGTTGGGGTGTGGTATGTGCTTGGTGTGTGTGGCGTGATGCAGCGTGTGTGTGCCCGTGGTGTGTACGTGGTGTGGAGCGTGGGACGTATGTGTGTGCACGTAGGATGTGTGGATATGTGCGGTATGTATACACAGGGGTTGTAGTAGTGAATATGGTGGGGGGGGGTGTTAGGGGGCGTGTGGAACGTGTGTTGTGTGATGTGTGGTGTCTGTGATGGGAGTTGCGTGTGCATGTGGCGCGCATAAGGTGTGTGTAGGTACGTGATGTGTGTGACCTATGACTGCATGTGCTGTGTGCATTGGCGTGTGGTAAATGTGGTGCGTGTGTCCTGTGGTGCAGGGGGCGTGGTAAGTATGTGATGTGTGGTGTGTGTGACGTGTGTGTGGTGTGGCTGTGATGTGTGTGGTGTATGTTTGGTGGACGTGTGGTGTTTGTGGTATCTGTGTGTCTGTCTGACTTTAGAGAGTGCTTCACAGCTGGGTGTTTTGCCCTTTGGGGAACACTAGCAATGCCTGGGGACTCTTCAGGTCATCACCTGGTCGGCGGGGAGGTCACTGTGTCTAGTGGGAAGTGCCAGGGAGGATGTGGAGGCCCAGAGTCCAGGCAGCCCCCAACAGGGCCTTCAGCGCACAATGCCACAGTGTCCGGCTGGGAAACGCTGGTTTGGAGTTTGGGGAAACACCCCAGTCTCTCCTTCCGCTCCCCACAGCCTTCACTTCTGCCCCCCAACCCCAGGGCAGGGGCAGTGACGCTTAGAGGACAGCGGATGGACAGCAGACGCCCTGTGGAGGCTCCGTCGCCTCTGCGTGCTGTGTCTGGGACCCAGGGCCCTACTCTGCAGGGCATGTGCCAGGGAACCTTATTTCCCTGACGCTGCACCTATCTCCAGGGGGCTCTCGCTAGAAGCCCCCGTGACTGCCAGCCCACCGCCAACTCTGAACCCAGCTCTTCCTGGAAACTGGACCGTCCCTTCTGGCCAACACAGAGACCAACCCGCCCATGAGCTCGGGGCAGGTTTCGCTGTTGGAAGCTTACAGTCACAGTTTCCAGCCTGAGCAGCTGCTCTGACACCCGGACCGTCTGCGCTTGGCTGATGCCTTGTCCTGGGATTAGGACGGGGCCCGGGAGACTGTGGCCTTTCTGAGCCAGGCAAGGGACCTCAGGCTTCCCTGCACAGCTGCTGGGAGGACACTGTCCTTTGGTTCTTATGTTGTTACATTTGAGGCCCCACCGGGCTCAGTACTCAGGGATCACTCCTGGCGGGTGTGTGATGTCTGGGGGACTCTGTGTCTCGCCGAGGGTCAGACCCGAGATCCACTGCGCGCGGCAAGAGCCCTAGCCCCGGCCCAACACTGACCTCGGCGACACTCCCAGCTGCACAGCCGCTAGCCTGGCCTGTGCCTGACAGGCCTCTCTTGTCACCTCACCCTTGGGTGGGAGGCCTGGTGCCGGGCTGGAATGCAAACAGCGCTGGGTGGGGCGGCGGAGCTACCCCTGCTTCGCCGTGGAATGTGCTAGGGGCTCTGGAGATGTGCAGGGCCTGACTCTGCCCTTACTGGTTGGGCAACTTCAGACACGTCCCTGAACTTCGTAGAGCTTCACTTGCCTCAGTTGCCTTAGCTGCAAAATGGGGCCAATCAGCATATCTGCTCACTGCCACCGTGAGCACAAGAGAAGAACGGGAAAAGCACAAGGCCACCAGGAATGATCAGCCTCATCCTGGGGTCGTCCTGGGGTCGATCCCACTCCCCTGAGCCTTTAAGACGGCAGGGCTAGGGGCCAGGGGCGCTTTCCATCCATGTGGTCAACCCAGGTTCGATTCTCCGGCACTGCATACGACCATTCCAAGCCCCAGGACTGATTCCTGAGCACAGAGCCGGGAGTAAATCCTGAGCTCTACCAGGTGTGACCCCAAAACAACAACAACAAGAAAGTGGTTTGGGGTTTAGAGAAATAGTATGGTGGGACGGTACTTGCCTTGCATCCATACGGCTGACGCAGGGTCGATTCCTGGGATCCCATATGGGCCCCCGAGCACCCCCAGGAGTGATCCCGGAGTGCAGAACCTGGAGCAACCCCTGAGCATCACCCCAAAACCAAAAAGTAAATAAAATAAAAAGACCACAGGGTTGCCTTTGCCTGCAGTAAGGGTGCGGGTCCCGGGAGAAGCCCCAGCACATACATGGCTGTAGAATGTGGGACCCTCAAGTTCAAATTTCAGTTCCACCCTGGGTTTCATCCCTGGTACCACGTGGTCCCTCAAGAGCCACCAGGATGGAGTTGAGAAGCCCTGGAGCACTGACTGGTGGGGGCCCTCAAACAGAATAACAATGAAAATTCCGGGTCTGTCGCCTCTACGTCAATATTTAGTCATCACCATATGGGCGCTGGGGATCAAATTCGAGTGGCCGCGTGTGAGGCAATGTTCTATCACTGTGCCTTGACTCTGCCCCTGGATCTCAGGATGTGGCCATTTGTTTTTCTGGGTTTCCTCCAGTTGCTTAGGGATACCCCTAGGTGCCGTGCTCAGGGGGTGTGGGACCATGTGGTGTTGGGGATGGATCTTGTAGCCCCCACATGCAAAGCCGGGGGCCTGACACTCTGAGCCCTGCCCTGGCCCTGGGTCTCAGTTACTCTAGGAGGCGGGACTTTCAAGAGACTGTCAAAGGGTTACCGCGGGAGGCCAGAGCGATAGTACAGCGGGGAGGGCATTTGCCTCGCACACAGCTGACCTGGGTTCGATCCTTGGCATCCCATATGGTCCCCTGAACACGATCAGGAGTGATCCCTGAGTTCAGAGCCAGGAGTAAACCCTGAACACTGTTGGGTGTAGCCCCCAAACAAAAACAAAACAAGGGAATTGTTACCATGAGGATATGACCTGCAGTATTCCTGCAAAGGGCCTAGATTTGTTTTTTCTTTTTGGGTCACACCCGGCAATGCACAGGGGTTCCTCCTGGCTCTGCACTCAGGAGTTATTCCTGGCAGTGCTCAGGGGACCCTATGGGATGCTGGGAATCGAACCCGGGTTGGCTGCGAGCAAGGCCAACGCCCTACCCGCTGTGCTATCTCTCCAGCCCCCGGGCCTAGACTTTTTTGAGATTTCCTTTGAGGTAGGAGTTAAGGGCTCTTCCCAGTACATTAGGGGGTCTGGGGTCTACTCCTGGTGATCTGCAGCTTTGTTACACAGACAGATGATTCAATACTTAGCTTAAGCACTCAATAATGGGCTAGGAACATAGCTCAGTGTTAAACCACAAGTCACATATAAGGCTCTGGATTCCAGCCCTTCTCCTCCTCTCTCTCTCTCTCTCTCTCTCTCTCTCTCTCTCTCTCTCTCTCTCTCTCTCTCTCTCTCTCACACACACACACACACACAGAGTGGTACAGAGAATTGGAGGGGAAGGGTGTTGTTTTACTTCTGCACATCCGGTGGTGTTGACTCTTGGCTCTGTGCTCGGGGATCACTCCTGGCAGTGCTCAGAAGACCCTCTGAAGTGCCAGGGATCCAACCCTGGCTGGCCACATGCAAGGTGATTGCTTTACCCACTGTGCTATCCAGAGACATACTTTTGTTTTTTCTTTTTTGGACTTTGGGCCACACCTGGCAGTGCTCAGGGGCGATTCCTGGATCTGCACTTGGGAGTGACCCTTGGTGGTACTCGGAGGATATTTGGCAATGGGGATTGAATCAGGGTTGGTTGGCTGCACACAGAGCAACCACCTCATCCTCTGTACCCTCTGTCTGGCCCCAAAGGGAGGCGGGGATGACTCACGGGGTAGCCTAGCTTGTGCAAGGCTCTGGGCTCGTCCCTGGCACCGCCTGGGCCTCTGAGCACTGCCTGGTGTGGCCCCCACAACAACCACAGGAAAGTGGAAGGCTTCACTGATGAACTCATGGGGCCATCATCCAGCGGGGACGGCATTAGCCTGCACACAGCCGACCCAGGGTCGATCCCCGGCATCCCATAGGGTCCCTCAAGCCTTGACAGAAGTGATTCCTGACTGCAGAGCCTAAGCATACCCACACAAAGAAATCATTTAGTCCAAATCCACTCATGCCGTCCTGGCTCCATGTCACACGTTTGCCGGCAAAAACAGTCCCAGAGCCTTGGGGGGGTGAGGGTAGAAGGAGTCAGATGGGGGCCTGGAGGCGAGGAGCTCCATGTGAGAGAACAGGAAGAGCCTTGGGGAATGGCACAGGTACCAAAGTCTTTCCTAAGAGATCCCCCGCTCCTACTGGGGTGGGCCTTGGGGGGGGGACCTCCATGCTCTTTCCTGTCAAACAGGCCTCTGGTACCTTTGGGGGGTCACGCCCGACTGCTCAGGGCTTATCCCCGACTCTGCTCAGAAGCGACCCCTGGACGACGAGCTCACAGGGAATTGAACCAGGGTTGGCACATATAAGGCTATCTCTCTGCGCCTTCTTGCACCCTCTTTTTCAGGTTTGGGGTCCTATCCGGTGTTGTGTATGGGGGAATGGACCTTAGAATGGTTTAAAAAAAAATAATCCAGCCCTTTGCACCAAGTCCCAGCCCGGCTTTCTTGCACCCTGGACCCGCCCTCTCAGCCCACCTGGAACATCCTTGATAAGGTTCTTGCTTACGAGTCAGGTCCGACTTGAGGTGGTTGGGGACTCAGTGTCTCCAAGTGCTACGGGAAGGGAACTGGGAGTGCCCTGAGCAGGGGATTCCTAGCAGACAGAGCATTGTGATACCCCGTTGACAGCACAATTCCTCCTGTGGGCCCTCAGGATGTAGGGGCAGAGCCGGGCAGGGGGTGGTGGCAGCTGAAGTTTCACGGCCTACAAGGGTCCTTTCCTTCCGCACTGACCCACTTGGCAATCTCCATTCACCTCAAGTCCCAGGTCCCATGAACTGTACACAGCATGGGGAGTGGCAAGAGGAGGAAATTGTCCTCATTCTTCAGATGCCCCCTGGAAATCCTACTGTTCCCCTAAACATGTAATATGAAATTACTTTCTGGGAAGAAATGCACACAGTCAGAGTTCTCTATCAGAGTTGATGGATGGGTAGGTATATATATATATATGGATAGGATGGATTGGTGGATGGGTGGGTAGATGGGTGGGTGGGTGGATGTATGTATGTATGGGTGGATGGATGGATGGGTAGATAGGTGGATGAATGGATGGATGAGTGGTCAGGTATATGGATGAGTGGTTAGGTATATGGATGGATGGATGGATGGATGGATGAGTGGTCAAGTATATGGATGGATGCTTGGATGGATGGATGGATGGATGGATGGATGGATGAGTGGTCAGGTATATGGATGGATAGATGGATGGATGGATGGATGGATGGATGGATGGATGGATGGATGGATGAGTGGTCAGGTATATGGATGGATAGATGGATGGATGGATGGATGGATGGATGGATGGATGGATGGATGGATGAGTGGTCAGGTATATGGATGAGTGGTTAGGTATATGGATGGATGGATGGATGGATGGATGAGTGGTCAAGTATATGGATGGATGGTTGGATGGATGGATGGATGGATGGATGGATGGATGAGTGGTCAGGTATATGGATGGATGGATGGATGGATGGATGGATGGATGGATGGATAGTCAGGTAGATGGATGGATGGATGGATGGATGGATGGATGAGTGGTCAGGAGTATGAATGGATGGAGGGGTGAATGGATAGATGTGTAGGAAGATGGGTGTGTGGATGTATGTATGGATGGATGAGTAGCTATATGAGTTGGTGGAAAGTGAATGGACGGATGGGTAGGTGGGTGGGTGGTGGATGGATGGGTGGGTGGGTGGATGGACAGACAGGAATGACAGAGTGATGGAATGGGGGATGTGCATGCTGGGTCTGAGGAGAATGGGTACGCTGCCCCTCCTGATGTGAACCCTGTTCATTCCTTATTCTCACACTATGCCTTCTAAGCTCATTTCTTCCTCACGCCCTGCTCCTGCTCTTTCGAGTTTTCATCTAAAACTCCCGGACCATCTCAAGCTGGGAGTTAGAGGTAAAGGATGCGTGGCCAGGTGGACAGACAGGTGACTGAGCGGCAGTGCGGCAGGTGAGTGGGTATGGGGATGCTGGGTAAGTGGGTGTAAGGTGGGTGGCCGTGCCATTGAGACGGGGCCTGAAAGCCAAGGAACAGGCCCTGGAGCCTGAATCCTGGCTGGACCGTTTTCCTGCTTGTGGGACCCTGAGCGAGTACTTGGCCTCTGTCCGTCTGTCTGTTCATCTGTAAAGTGGCTGAACCGAACAGAGGTCCCTACTGAGTGTGGGGGTGGGCGTTGGAATCTTGGCTGTTCCGCACAGTGGGCTCTATCTGGCCCCCATATTCAGGCTCTAGGGCCCTCTCCTGCCCTCTCGGCTCTGTCTCCCCACAGCAGTGGCGTGGGGGCAGGCAGGAACCCCGTGCGCAAGCGGTCTGGGTTTCTCGCAGGGTTTGGGGGAGGGGGACAGCGGGGGCTGTCTGGGGCTGTGTCCAGCATGCGTTCCCTTCCTGGCCCCAGCTCAGCTCCGACTGTTGGTGCCGGGGTAAACTTTGGGGCACACAGACAGACTGGGCGTCATCAGGCAGCCTGTAAGCTGAGCTCAGATCTCACACCTGGCTGGTAATGACCTCTAATTGCTGGGGAGGCTGTCAGGGAGGAGGGAGGAAGAGGAGCTGCAATTGGGTCTGCCCAGCAGAAGGAGCCTTGATCTCCCAGCACACGTCTGGCCCAAGAGAGGGAGGGCGAGGGAGCACGTGCTGACGGGTGGGGAGGACGGAGTACATGTTGGGTGGAGAGAGCACATGCTGAGGGGAGGGGGGAGGGGGCACAGATCCTGGAGCTGGAGCAGCAGGGAGCACCGATATTGGAGGGGGAATGAGTGCAGGCTAGATGGAGTGAGAGAGGAGATGGAGCCAGACAGTGGGGGAGGACAGCTGCTGAGTGGCGGGAAGGAGGGAGCACTGCTGTGCGAGGAGAGCACTTATGGGGGGAGGGGAACCTTCTGGAGGAAGCAGGAAGGAGCACATGCCGGGTGGGGAGGGAGCACGCACTGGGCGGAGAGACCGAATCTCTGGTCTGGGGCACGTGTCCTGGCTCCCAGCCCGGCACCTGAGCGAGCTGCCTAGGAGGCTGGCACAGGGGTGGGGGAGTGCCCAGACTCAGCCTGTCGCCTCCCTGCACCTTGGTTTCTTCCCGTGGACACTGGGCTGGCGGATCCTTTCCTTGGTAGACATTCGTTTTTCCCCCTTTTTTTTTTTGGTTTTTTTTCTTTGTTTTTGCTTTTTGGGTCACACCCGGCGATGTTCAGGGGGTTAAGTCCTGGCTCTGCACTCAGGAAGGACTCCTGGCAGTGCTCAGGGGACCATCTGGGATGCCGGGGATCGAACCCAGGTCAGTGGCGTGCAAGGGAAATGCCCTACCCGCTATGCTATTGCTCCAGCCCCTTGTTTTTCCTTTTTCCTTTTTGTAATGTTTTTGGTTACCTCTGGCAGTGCTCAGAGGTTGCTCTTGGCAGTGCTGGGGCCCGTGGCGGCATTGAACCTGCAGACCTGGAGTTCTTTGAACTCTGTCGCTGGCTCCTGTATTTTCTTTTTCTGGGTCCTCCCCAGTGGCGCTTGGGCCAGGCCCAAGACACTGCGAGTGACACTGGACAGAAGTACTGTCCTGGGGCTGGAGCGATAGCACAGCGGGTAGGGCGTTTGCCTTGCATGCAGCTGACCCGGGTTCGATTCCCAGCATCCCATATGGTCCCCCGAGCACCGCCAGGAGTAATTCCTGAGTGCATGAGCCAGGAATAACCCCTGTGCATCGCCGGGTGTGACCCAAAAAGCAAAAAAATAAGATTTAAAAAAAGAGAGAGAGAGAAAAAAAGAAGTACAGTCCTCCCAGTTCAGCATCTGGCCTAGCCCTGCTAGGGACCGCAGGAGCCACCACTGAAGGGACAAGAGGGTCCACCTGACTCAGAACAGAGCTCCGACCTTCGCACAGCCAAGACCAGCGCCCTTTGAACGTTCTCCCGGTCCCTATGGACGTTGAAGGAGGAATCACATCATGAGACCTTTGGCAGGAACCTTACGTGGCCACAGGACCAAGGCTGTCAGGAGTGTCCCCGGGCCAGACTGGACATCCAAACTTGGACCTCTCAAGAAGGGGAGCAGCTGGGATGGCTCTAAGGAGGCCTCGGGGACAGCCTTCTCCGTCTAGTTGGTGCTGCCTCATTTGCCCAAGTTGCAGAATGACTAACGGGGTCCCAGAGACAGCTCAGGGGCAGAAGCACAGGCCTTGCAAGATGAGGCCAAGGGTCTGATCCTGGTCCTGCACCCCCCACCCTTTTGGGAGTCCCTGGTGCCACGGCCAAGTGAGAGATAGTCATCCCCAGTGAGCACCTCCACACCAGCAAACCCTGGTTTCTTTCTTTCTTTCTTTTTTTTTTTTTTTTTTTTTGCTTTTTGAGTCACGGCAATGCCCAGGGGTCACTCCTGGCTCTGCACTCAGGAATTACTCCTGGCGGTGCTCGGGAGACCATATGGGATGCTGGGAATCGAACCCGGGTTGGCCGCGTGCAAGGCAAACGCCCTACCCGCTGTGCTATCGCTCCAGCCCCCAAACCCAGGTTTCTTAGCCAACTTCTCTCCGGAGCACGAGTGACTTAGCCTCTCTGGCCTTGCAGTGGCTAATCTGTGAGGCGGGCATGAGGAGAGAATTGACCTGGACAGCCCACGAGGAACTCGTGAGCTCTGTGCGATGCCTCCTTCAGGGATGGTCATTCGACCGCCATCATTTCTCAGGTCCAGCGGCCTCGGCTCAGCCTGACTCCAGGGAGACCCCTTTTCTCTGACGTCACCACTCTTCAGGCAACACCTCATTACTATTATTATTGTTGTTGTTGTTGTTTGGCTTTGGGGCCACACCCAGCAATGCTCGGGGCTGACTCCTGGCCCTGCGCTCAGAAATTATCCCGGCAGTGCTTAGGGGGAATCAGCGTTTGGATGTCGGGGAAGGAACCCAAGTCAGCCTCGTGCAAGGCAAACGCCCTACCAGAGCTACTATCTCTACGGCCCGAGGACCTGATTTTATTCATCATCTGAGTTCCTGGAAGGAAAAGGCCTCTGATCTATGCCCCACAGCCCTCAGGAGGAATTTGGGAGTAAGACTCAGGGCTTGCTTGGCACGCAGGAAGGTGCAGCAACACCCCACCCCACGCCCCCACCCCCACACTGCCTCGCCCTCCCGCCCTGCGCCACTGCTGAGTTTCGAGCGCAGGGCTTGTAATATTCCCGGCTGCAGGGCATCGGTCCAGGTATCCGGCCAACCTTCCCACCCTGAGTGTGGTGGACAGAGTACTTAGCCTCTCTGAGCCCTGTTTCCCTCGGACCTCCAGCATGAGAGACAAATAACAATGCAAGGAATAACAAGGAATAATAGTGGGTTATCTCCCTCTCGGAGAGCCCGGCAAGCTACCGAGAGTATTCGATATGCCAGACACAGTAACAACAAAGTCTCCAATGGAGACGTTACTGGACCCGCTCGAGCAAATCGACGATCAACGGGAGGGCCTTTACCTTTAATAGTGGGTTATTCCTTGCCTGCAGCCAACCCAGGTTCAAGCCCCAGCGTCCCCTTACGGTCCCCCAAACCCACCAAGAGTGATCCCTGAGCACAGAGCTGGGAGTAAGATCTGAGCACCACTGGGTGTATCCCCCCCAAAAAATAGATGAGTTATTCATAAACCTTGCTTCACCAGACACCCCCATCCTGGCACCCAAGGCCTCCTCTCAGGGCATCTTTGGGCATTCAAGCCCCCACTAGTCTCCACTTGTCACAGCCCCATCGCCCACCAGCCCAGCCAGAGGCAACCACTGAACATACCTACTGTCTTCTTCTTTGTTGTCTTGTTTTCGTTCTTTTATTTTGGGGAGTAGCACCCGGCGATGCTCAGGGGTTACCCCTGGCTCTGCACTCCGGAATTACTCCTGGTGGTGCTCATCCTGGTGGGATGGAACCTGGCTCAGCCCCGTGCAAGGCAAACCCCCCCTCTGCCGTGCCATGGCTCCGGTCCCACCTAGTCTCCCTGTTCATCTGCGTTTCCGCTGCTCAGAGAGGCAACACGCTGTGCTAAGAGCACCAGGGCGCAAAGTCTGGTTGACTCTGATCACTCGCTGTATCTCGAAGATCTGTCTGGGCTCCCCTTGCCTCCCACCACTGTGGGGCTCACCACCCAGGGGTGCCTCCAGCCCAGCCCTGCCCCACACCCATAGTTCCTAAAGACCTGGGGGGAAGGTTGCTTTGGAAGCACATTCCTTCTCTCGGAGAGCCCGGCAAGCTACCGAGAGTATCTCGCCCGCATGGCAGAGCCTGGAAAGCTCCCCATGACGTATTCGATATGCCAGACACAGTAACAACAAAGTCTCCAATGGAGACGTTACTGGGCCCGCTCGAGCAAATCGATGAACAACGGGAGGGCCTTTACCTTTACCTTTATTTTTTAACTAGGAGGGCACGCAGGGCCACCAGGGATCAAACTCGGGGCCTTTGGACCAGAGAAATCTTTTTTTTTCTTTTTGGGTCACACCCGGCAATGCACAGGGGTTACTCCTGACTCTGCACTCAGAAATTACTCCTGGCGGTGCTCAGGGGACCATGTGGGATGCTGGGAATCGAACTCGGGTTGGCTGCGTGCAAGGCAAACGCCCTCCCTGACCTGGTGAGGATGAGGATGAGGATGAAGATGACGGTTTTTTGGGTCACACCCGATGATGATGATGATGATGATGGCTTTTTGGGTCACACTGGTGATGCTCAGGGGTTACTCCTGGCTCTGCACTCAGGAATCACTCCTGGCCTTGCTCAGGGGATCCTATGGGATGCTGGGAATCGAACCCGGGTCTGCCTCATGCAAGACCAATGCCCTCCTTGATCTGGCAAGGAGGAGGAAGAGGAGGAAGAGAGATGATGATGATGATGATGACGACTGCTTTTTGGATCACACCCGGTGATGCACAGGGGTTCCTCCTGGCTCTCCACTCAGGAATTACCCCTGGCGCTGCTCAGGGGACCATGTGGGATGCTGGGAATCGAACCCGGATCGGCCGCGTGCAAGGCAAACGCCCTACCCGCTGTGCTATCGCTCCAGCCCCTGGACCAGAGAAATCTAACGGGCTTTGATGAGCACATGCTTTGGTGCAGGAAGCGCAGGGCCCATCACCCAGCTCATCACTCAGTCCTAGCTAGCACAGTGCCCAAATACTTGAGCCAGAAGAGTGAGTGTGCCCCCTACTTCCCAAACAGCATGCGTTGCCCTCTCAAGGGTCCGGCTTGCCGTAGAGTCTCGGCTGAGTCTGTCACTGGCCTTCGCTCTACCACCCCGATGGTCTTGCCGCGGGGAGACTGGGCGGTGAGTCAGCATGAGAGCTCACCGGTGTGAATCTCTCTTGTTGCTTCCTTTGGGGGCCACACCTGTCGGTGCGCTCAGGACTGGGTCCTGGCTCTGTCCTCAGGGATCATTCCTGGAGGACTTGGGGATGGGGGGATCGAACCCAGGTCGGCTGCATGCAAGGCAAGTGCCTTTCCAGCTGTGCTACGGCTCCTGCCCAGGCTCTGATTCAGCACTACAGGGCTGTCAGCAGAGCCAGGATAGACTCCCACAACAGTGAGACAGACAGGGAGAGACAGAGACACAGAGACAGAGACACAGAGACATAGAAACACTAAGACCGGAAAAAAAAAGAGAGACGCAGAATCAGAGAGGGAGGAAAGATAGTACAGTGGGGAAGGCACTTGCCTTGCATGCTGAAGTCCCGGGTTCGATCTCCGGCATCCCACATGGTCGCCCAAGCACCACCAGGAGTGATACCTGAGTGCAGAGCCAAGAGGAACCCCCTGAGCACCAGTAACATCTCACAACAAATTGTTATACTTGTTGCTACTGTTTTTGGCATATCCAATACATCACAGGGAGCTTGCCAGGCTTTGCTGTGCAGGCAAGATACTCCCGGTAGCTTGCTGGGCTCTCCAAAAGGGGCAGAGAAATCGAACCCGGTTGGCCGCATGCAAGGCAAATGCCTTACCCAGTGTGCTAGCGCTCCAGCCCCTAAAAATACATAAATAAATAAATGAATAAACAAAACAACCCAGGGAGAAAAAGAAATCAAACGCCGGCATTCCTCACATCACCTCCACGGTCTGCCCCCGTCCCATCTCCTGTCAATCATAAAAAAGCTTCCTAGCTCTGAATCTTCCAGTTACGGGGCTTTCCCGCTTTGGGACTGAATTTTCTCAGACCTTTCCTCTCCTTCCCCCCAGCACACACACAGGCAGTATCTTCCGGGCTGGATGACTCTGAGATATTTTTGTCCAGCCTTCAAGGTGACCTTGTGGGTGCCCCGCCCTGTCTCCTGGCCCTGGTGGAATTTTCCTTCTGAGCTTCTTGTCGCCTTGGCCCTGATCTCCAAGAGCTTCCCGCGGCCTCGGGTCTGTCCTTGCTCTTCTCTGGTTGGCACCTCTGCGCCCCAAGTCAGGGCAAGAAGAGGGGGCGGGGGGCGGGGACTGGACGCGCAGGTAGCAGTGCCAGCAGGAGTCAGGCCCTCAGCGGGGTGCCCTGACTTACACCCTCCTGCAGTGCTCAGGGCTGACTCCCGGCTCTGTGCTCAGGGGTCACTCTTGGCAGTGCATGGAGGGGTTGGAGCCGGTCAGCCACGTGCACTGCCCACTGTACTCACCCTGTACCCCCTTAAATGCATTTTGACTGGTGAGCCAATGGGGGCTCTGGGAGGTGGACCCAGGGTCGAGATTGCACCCTTGTTTTGCTGCAGGGTGGGCGTCCAGTCCCACGGCATCAGGGTGGTAGCCACAGAGTCCCCACCTCTCGGCACCCAGGGCTGGCTCTGGGGTCCCCGCATGCAGACATGGGGCAGTCCTTTCCCCGGGCTCCCCGCATGGGCAGCGTGCACACGGGGCCAGAGTTCGTGGCCCCCCCTGCCGGTAGCGCCGAGAAGCCCCCCTTCAGCCCTCATCTTTCAGGATCCCACAGGGTCCTGAACCACAACACCCAAAAGGAGAGAGAGAACAAAAGGAAATGCCCTGCCACAGAGGCAGGGTGGGATGGGAGGGATGGGGGGTGGGAGGGATACTGGGATCCGTGGTGGTGGGAAACGGGCACTGGTGGAGGGATGGATACTTGATCATTGTATAACTGAAACCCAAGCACAAAAATTTGTAAATCTACAAGTGTACCTCATGATGTCTCTCTAATAGGTAAAGGTAAAGGCCCTCCCGTTGATCGTCGATTTGCTCGAGCGGGCCCAGTAACGTCTCCATTGGAGACTTTGTTGTTACTGTGTCTGGCATATCGAGATACTCTCGGTAGCTTGCCGGGCTCTCCGAGAGGGGCGGAGCTCTAATAAAAATTAAAAAAAAAAAAGAGGGGCTGGAGCAATAGCACAGCGGGTGGGGCGTTTGCCTTGCACGCGACCGACCTGAGTTCGATTCCCAGCATCCCATATGGTCCCCTGAGCCCCGCCAGGAGTAATTCCTGAGTGCAGAGCCAGGAGTAACCCCTGTGCATTGCCGGGTGTGACCCAAAAAGCAAAAAAAAAAAAAAAAAAAAAAGGAATAAAAAAAAAAAAGGAATAAAAAAAAGAAAGAGAGATATGCAACTGGACGGCCCCTCCCAGCCGCCCAGGAGGAAAGGCCCTAAACGTGATGACATTTATGGCCGGGTCTCCCAGGAAACGGCAATTTCTGGGCCCCCATTCCACTGCATTCCGGAACTGGCCAGTGCAGTCGCTGGGAGGTTACTAAGTAATTGCAGAGCTGGGGTTAATGACAGGTACTGCTCCCAGGGCTGGAGGCAGCCTGTTATTTAATTGTTTCTTTTGGTGGGGGGGAACAGGTGTGAGGTGTTGTGATTAGATCCCAGCGGGGGCTGGGCAGCCACTGAGGAGGTGCTGAGTGGACAGCAAAGGGCGAGGCCGCTGACCCTGCCTCCGGCAGCCAGGGTGAGACCGGATGGGGGAGGGAGCGGGGGAGGGGCTGTTTTCCCTCCAGTCCGGCCTCCACAGGTGAGTGGAACTGGGGTGACGTGGTTGATCCCAGCATCCTGCCTCCCAGAATCCTGTCCTCCTGGGGCCCATGGGTCATCCCGATATCCCCCTTTTCTCCATGCCTAATCAAAACTGAAAACTGAAGAGGGGACAGAGGAGAGATGCAGAGACACCGAGGGGTGCCCCTGAATCTGTCCCCAGCAGGGGCGGGGCAGAGCGAACAGGGTTAGGGCACCTGCCTTGCTCGTGGCCAGCTCTGGTCTGATCCCCACCGTGGTCCCCTGAGCACCACCAGGAATGGCTCCTGGGCACAGAGCCAGCGAAGCCCTGGGCACTGCGTGTGGCCCAATAAACCAAAATGAAACATGCCATAGAGAGGAAATTGGTGCCAGTATGTCTGTGACTTCCTCTAAATGCAAGGTGTTGGGGCTGGAGCGATAGCACAGCGCGTAGGGCGTTTGCCTTGCACACGGCCAACCCGGGTTCGATTCCCAGCATCCCATAGGGTCCCCTGAGCACCACCAGGAGTGATTCCTGAGTGCATGAGCCAGGAGTAAGCCCTGAGCATCGCCGGGTGTGACCCAAAAAGCAAAAAAATAATAATAATAACAAAAATAAAATAAATAAATGCAAGGTGTTTACTCTCCCTCCCCTCCCTTCCCATTCCCTCATCTTGCCTCCCTCCCTCCCTTCCTTCCTTCCTTTCTCCCTCCATTCCTCCCTCCCTTCCTTCCTTTCTTCCTTCCTTCCTTCCTTCCTCCATTCCTCCCTCCCTCCCTTCCTTCCTTCCTCCCTCCCTCCCTTCCTTCCTTCCTCCCTTCCTCCCTCCCTTCCTTCCTTCCTTCCTTCCTTCCTTCCTTCCTTCCTTCCTTCCTTCCCCTTCCTTCCTTCCTTCCCCTTCCCCTTCCCCTTCCTTCCTTCCTTCCTTCCTCCCTCCCTCCCTTCCTTTCTTCCTCCATTCCTCCCTTCCTTCCTTCCTCCCTCCCTCCCTCCCTCCCTCCCTCCCTTCCTTCCTTCCTTCCTTCCTTCCTTCCTTCCTCCCTCCCTCCCTCCCTCTATTCCTCCCTCCCTTCCTTCCTTCCTGTGTCCCATTACATCAGCCACTTGGATCCATCTGCAAGATGATTCTACCTGCAACACACAAGTCCTGCTTTCCATCGTCTCCTGCCTCTCTCCATTTACAATGGATTAACCAACGAACTGATCCCTCTCTTGGCTCCCCAAGCCCACCCCTCCTCTCCACTGCTAGATGAGCACCTCAAAACAAGCTTCTGCCTGCACAAGTCACCATTAAGACTATCCCCGAGGCAGCTCCTGGGCCCCGGGCTCACACCATCACGCAGAATCCCCTGAGGGACCCTGCTCAAACGTGCAGTTTCTGCTCAGAACCTTAACGCAGAGATTGACAGACCAAAGCCCAACATCTGGACCAAGGCTGAAGATGCCACTCTTTTTCCTCCTGTTTTTGGGCCACACCCGGTGGTGCTCAGGGCTTACTCTTGGCTCGGCACTCAGGGATCATTCCTGGTGGGGCTCGAGAGACCATGTGGGGTGCCGGGGATCCAACCCGGGCCAGCCGGGTCACCCAGGAGCAAGGCAGGCGCCATACCTGCTGCAGTACTGCTCAGGTCCTTTCCACGCCTTCGTGTCCTGAATTCCCGGGGAATTCCAGCAGCTGGGGCTCCTGGCCATGCTCCCCAAGCCTCACTGCATGGAGCAGGCGGGTACTGCACTTGAACCTCAGGGCCTTTCTCTTTGGTTTCCTTTTCGTTGGAGTGGGAGGCCAGAGGGGCCGTGCTTGGGAGCGATTCCTGGTTCTGCACTCGGAGTGACTCCAGCTGGTGCCGGGGAATCTGTATACTGTGCTGGGAACTGCAGCGGGGGTCTGCCACAGCAGGGGAGCTTCCTTCCGGCAATAGGAGCTCTCTGGCTCCCTTCCTTGCCGTTCATTTTCCTTCACACATTCCAGGAAGCTGGAGTTGTGCATTCCTATGTGAATTCTCTTGGTAAGAGTCTTGCCTTTCAGGGCTGGAGCAATAGCACAGCGGGTAGGGCTTTTGCCTTGCACGCAGCCGACCCAGGTTCAATTCCCGGCATCCCATATGGTCCCCTGAGCACCGCCAGGGGTGATTCCTGAGTGCAGAGCCAGGAGTAACCACTGTGCCTCACCGGATGTGACCCAAAAAGCAAAAAAAAAAAAAATGTATTTAGTCCCTCGGTGATACCAAATAAACCAGCAGCTTCCCTGAAAAAAAAAAAGAAAGAAAGAAAGAAAGAAAGAAAGAAAGAAAGAAAGGTTAAGTATAATAGCAAGAATTTTGTCTAAAACGCTGGATGGTGGGCTGAAGAAATAGTACAATGGGAAGGGTATTTGCCTCGCACATGGCTGACTTGGGTTCAATCCCTGGCACCACATCTGGTTCCCTGATCCCGCCTGGAGTGATCCCTGGGTGCAGAGCCTGGAGTAAACCCTGAGCATCAGAAGGTGTGACCTCGGGGGCTGGAGCGATAGCACAGCGGGTAGGGCGTTTGCCTTGCACGCGGCCAACCTGGGTTCGATTCCCAGCATCCCACGTGGTCCCCTGAGCACTGCCCGGGATACTTCCTGAGTGAAGAGCCAGGAGGAACCCCTGTGCATCGCCAGGTGTGACCCTCAAAAAAAAAAGGAAAAGGAAAAAAAAAGAGTCTTGCCTTTCACCTGTTAATTTACAACATTTCGGACTACTTTCTGGAGGACTCAGGAGAGCCTCGCCGTTTTGACCTGGTCACATCTGCGGGGCCTTCCTCTATGTCTCCAGCACCTACCTTGTAGATCCCCACGCCTGTGGCCAGGGGAACGACACGTTTCCTACAAGGGCCAGACAGCACGGTGTTTGGTGTTGGAGCATTTACTGCAAGACGGTACAGGCCGGAAGGGCGCCCAGATTTCTAGACTCCGAGTCTCTTGCCTTCTTCAATTTTCAAAGGGGAAATACATGGATCTGATTTAAAATGGGAAAAATACATCTAGGGAGATACTGCAAAGGGCTGGAGCCCGCACGTGACTAATTCAATCCCGGGCATCACCTGATCCCGGAGCACTGTGCTGGGAGTAGCCCCTGAACACCACCAGGCGTGGCCCCGAAACGAAAATGTTACAAAGTACAAAAAGGAAGGTCAGAGGGATAGTACAGCGGGTTCGGCCCTTGCCTTGTGGCTGACCTGGGTTCGAGCCCCAGCACCTCATATGGTCCCCTGAGCACTGCCCAGAGCATAGAGCCGGGGGTAACCCCTGAGCACTGCCAGGTGTGGCACCACCGTGAAAAATAAATAAATAAAATATAAAAAGGAAAATAGGTATTGAACGGACCAGAGAGGGTGGGAGAGAGTCGGGACAAAGGAGTGAGTCCTGAGCACAGCCAAGCATGAACGAGAGCAGGGGACACCGAGACGATGGACTGGAGGACATGCCTTGCCTGCAGAAGTCCTAAATTCCATCCCCAGCACCCCCTGATTCCCTGAGCTCTGCCCGAAGTGAGCACTGAGTCAAGAGAAGCCCCAGTCACGGCCGGCCGTGGCCCCCCAACACACAGACCAAACCCCCAACCAAACCCCCCAAAGTTGAAGGAGGCCTGCCATGGAAAGTCTCTTGTCCCCCTCTGCCTCCAATAACCACTTTCACTAGTGTCCGTGATACCTTAGCAAAGCGTTTCTGCTGTGTCAATACAAGCGAAGATCGGCCTCGGCTCCTCCCCTTCACAAACGGCCGCACTCCACACGTCACACCCCCACACGTCACACCCCCACACCACGTCACAACACTGGGTCAGCAGTTTATCAGCTGCTCTTGGAGATAACTGGAGACACCGTGAGCTGACTCGCGGGTTTCTGGGCCTGCTTTGTTATCCCCATTGTGCGACTGTGCCCCAGTGGACTGAACACTGGCCTCCAGCTCAACCATCTGGATTGCCGCCCATCTGCTAAGCAATTGCCCCCACCCTGGCCGACCTGGCTGAAACCTCCCTCCCTGGCACCCCCATCCCCCCAGTTCCCAGCTCTGCCACCCTGAGTGTCTCCTGAGGCCCCTCACCCCTCCTGCAGGCTCCCCCCAGACTCATCACCAAGGGGCCCGAGCAAACAGTACAGCGGGCCTGGGAATTTGCCTTGCATGCAGCCAGCCAGGGTTCGATCCCAGGCATCCCATATGGTCCCCTGAGCCCGCCAAGAGTAATTCCTGAGTGCAGAGGCAGGAGTAACCCCTGAGCATCACTGGGTGTGACGAGAGAGAGAGAGAGAGAGAGAGAGAGAGAGAGAGAGAGAGAGAGAGAGAGATTCTTCCCCAAGCTCCTTCTCTCCGTCTCCCAGATGCTTGAACTAACTCAGGAGAGGCTCCGGGTTCTCAGGAAAGTTCCTTCTCTGGGGGGAAATCTCAGGAAAGGCTCTTTTAGTTCTTTTTTGTTTTATTTTTTGATTTTTGGGTCACACCTGGCGATGCACAGGGCTTACTCCTGGTTCTGCACTCAGGAATCACCCCTGGCGGTGCTCAGGGGACTATATGGGATGCTGGGAATCGAACCCGGGTTGGCCGCGTGCAAGACAAACGCCCTACCCGCTGTGCTATTGCTCCAGCCCCCAGGAAAGGCCCTTTGACGGGGACTCTGCTGGGGTTGGGCAGGTACAGGACCTCAGCAGTGCCGAGGTAGGAGGGGCCCCACTCTGGGGGGTGGGGGGCTGCTCTCCAAAACCAAAAAGCTCCTATGCCGTGCTTTAAGCCCAGTGCACTCGGCTGGGTTGCAATGCCATCCAGGGTGTGGGCGCTCTCCTGTGCCTTCACTGGGTTCACAGCGGGAGGGATGAAGAGAGAAGGCGCACGGCTCTGGGTGTCTGCTGAGGCTGGGAGACTTGCCTTCCTCATGGCATCCTTGCCATCTCTCATGGACCAGCTCAAGTGTCAGTTCTTCCAGGAAGCCTTCCTGGACTTCTCCAGCCCACACTGCCCTCCCCTCCCGTGAATTCCTTCTGTGTGTGTGTGTGTGTGTGTGTGTTGTGATAGCAACCGCTGTTCTCTCCTTAGTCATCCGTTTCTTGCCACCCTGATTGGTATGGAGCTTATCTCCCAGAGGAAACCCCAACTTCCGTTGTGATAGAAATAACCCTTTTATATTCTCCAGTTGTCAGTCCAGCGCTAAGCAATCAGGAGAACCTCCAGGTGACCTGGGTGTGGCTCCGACCCAACACTGGGGGAACGCAGAACTCAAAAGGTACTTCTGCGGGGCTGGAGTGATAGCACAGCGGGGAGGGCGTTTGCCTTGCACGCAGCTGACCTGAGTTCGATTCCCAGCACCCCATATGGTCCCCCGAGCACCGCCAGGAGTCATTCCTGAGTGCATGAACCAGGAGTAACTCCTGTGCATCGCCCGGTGTGACCCAAAAAAGCAAACAAACAAACAAAAAGTACTGGGGGGGCAGAGAGATTGGGTGGTGGGCACCACTTTGATCCAAGCATCACATACGTCCCCCAGAGCACTGCCAGAAGTGATCCCTGAGCACAGCTGGATGTGCCCCCTCCCCCCAATAAATAAAATAGAATAAAAGATACCTCTTGGGTGGGAGAAATGCTCACTGGGTCGGATCGGCACCCGGCACCAGCACCCTGGCAAAGGACAAGCAGCCTCCCCGAGCGCGGCCAGGTGTGGCCTCCGAACCAAGAGAAAGAAATGAAAAGAATAATAAATAAATAAAAGATGTTCCTGCTCTCCCTCCCCGCCTATACCTCGGCCGGTCCCTCCCCTCCCCTCCCAGTGGGAAAGCTGTGACCTCACAGCCACAACCCGCCCAAGGGTCACTTCAAAGTCCAAGGGTCCCTGAGCGCTGAACAACATGTCAGTGTCTGTTGGGGAAATAGCCCCAATCAGCGCCGAGAGGCCACCACGGGGAACATGCGTCGGCCGGGGCTGGACGGCGTGGGAGGGGAGATGTCCTCGGGGGCTCCGTGGGGGCGTGGGTCCTGTGCAGTGTGTCCTGCGGTGGCAGTGGCCACCCGCTGTGCTGCAGCAGAGAAGCCCTGGATGTGCGGGGAAAGTGGCCACTGTTCGTGCTGGGGGCGGGGGGAGGGCGGCCAGAGAGCCAGAACCTTCCACCTTCAGCCCAAAGAGAGGAACGGAAGTGTGCAGAGAGACAGGGAGAGAGACAGAGAAAGGGGAGATGGCAGGGGGGAGGGGGAGAGGGAGAAGGGGGAGGGCAGAGAGGATGGGGGAGGGTCTGCAGGAGAATGTCTCTGCTCTCCATGGGAGGGGCCGGTGGAGAGGAGTGAGGGGGAGAGTGAGGGACTGTCCAGTGAGGTCATTTACATGACACCACTAAGAGTATTTCAAAATGGGGAAAAAAAAGGGCTTGGGTACTGAGAGTGCTTGGTAGAGGAGGAGTGCCGGGTGGAGGGGGCGTCCCGCGGGGCTCTCCAGGGAAGCACTCTCTGCCGGGGCGCCCCCAGAAACCTCTCACCTTGCCCTCTGGCCCCCTTTGCATCTCAGTTCCTTTCACAGGTTCAGCTGCCCCGGGGGTCAGCTGTTCCCACCGGAGCTGGGGGTGGGACCCTGAAGGGGCCTCAGCTCAGCTCCCCAAGTGCCCCACCCGGTTGGGTTGGGGACAGGTACCCGGCCACACCCTGGGGGGTTGCTGCAGGTGGCACCCAGGTCTGTGGAGGATCTGGAAGCTGCCCTACCCTCGTTTTTTTAAGCGAGAAGGGTGCGCTCCCGGCAGTGCTCGGGGCTTCCGAATCCTTGCTCTGTGCTCAAGGATCCCCTCCCAGCGGGATCCCTTGGGGTACCCCATGCAGTGCCAGAGATGGAACCCAGCTGGGGCGGGCACCTGCAAGGCAAGCGCCCTCCCTACCCACGGGGCTATCTCTGGCCCCAGGTGATCCGCACTGAAAGCCAGGAAGGATCAAAAGAACTTGATGTGCAGAAAGACCCCCCGACGTGGTCCCCGCGGGCTCTCCGTCAATCCGCGCGGGTCTACGACCCTCTGCTCCGGCCCTCCCTCCCGCCTGGGCCCTGCCGGCCTGGCCACTTCCCTCTGGCCCGGGAAGGTGCCCGCACCCCCCCCCCCACTCCCGGGCGCTGCCCGGTGCCCCGCTGACCCGGCCCTGAACCCCCGCGCGGGGCGGAGCGCACCGGGGGCTCGTCCCGGGCAGGGCGGGGTCCCCAGCCCCCCGGGCCGTGCCAACAATGGGCCGTTGTGGCGGGCGGCGGCGGGCGGGCAGGAATGCGGCCGGGGGAGTTGGCGGCGGCCGGGGGCGGGGCCGGCCCGACGGCCGCCCCTACCTGGCCAGGTAGCTCGCATTTCCCGGCGCGCGCGCGGCCGCGGGCCCCGGGGAGCCGCGCGGAGCGGAGCGGCGCGGCAGCAGGGCAGGGGCGCGGGTCCTCCGGGACGCGCCCCCCCGCGGCAGCATGAGAAAGAGCCCGACGGTGCAGGGCACCTTCAGCAAGCTCTTCGGCAGGAAGCACGCCAGCCCCGCGGGGGGCACCTCGCTCTACGCCACCAACCCGCCCTGGATCTTCGCCCAGGAGGCCCCCGACGAGGGCCCCCGCGGTTTCGGTGAGCGCCCGAGACGCGCCAGGACCTGCGCGGGAGGCGGAGCGGGGCGGCAGGGCCGGGCCGGGCCGCGGGGTGGCGGGGGAGCCTGCCCCGGCCCGGCCCTCGGAGGGGGTGGGAGCGCGGGGTGGGGGTCCTGCGGTCCCGTCGACCCCCAGGTGTCCCTGGACCCCCCGACCCTCCTCCTGCGCGCGCGCGCGCGCTGCCTCCGCCCTGCCGGGTCCCAAGCCGCGGCTCCTCCTGACCGGGAACCTGGGGTGTGTGGGGGGTGGGGGGTGCCACCCGGGTCTCCCCACACTGGACTGTGCACAGGGGAGGCTCTCAGAGAAGTCCACAGGAGCTGCGGCTGGCTAGCAGGGCCCCCGGCTGTGCCGGACTGTCCCTTCCTGGGGCGACACACGAGTTCTTGTGCTTGGCCCAAGATAAGGGGCCCAAGATAAGGGCCCCCCCCCCCCCCCGCCACCCCCTCCACCCCCAGCTGCGGCCTGACCCCGTCTTCAGGCACCAGGAAGCGTGGCAGCCTGGTCCTGGGCTCCCCTTACAACCTCACTCGGGTCTAGCTCTGGGGGGGCCCTAAGAATCCGGGGGAGGAATTCTCCTCTGTGTCCAAGGTTCTGGACCCAGGGAGTCGGCCCTCAGAGGCTGTCGCACCTCATTGTCATGTGTGTTCACTGACTTTCAGGGGCCCCTGTGGCCGGGGTGTGGGTGTATAGTGGGGGTGTGTGTGTACAGTCCTTAGCCCCTGTACCTGGATGTAGGTCAGTGCCCAGCTTCTCAGGGCTGGACACAGGGTGTCACTCACCTTGCGCGGGCCAGAGGAGCAAGTAGCTAACTGGATGCCTCTCTGGGGGGCCCTCTGGGGGTCTTAGTTAGCCAGGAGAGGGCAGAGAGGAGAACTAACTTCCGCAGCCCACAGCACCCCAGACTAGCACTGCTGGGCTTTGGAACCTTCCAGCACAGGGGTTTCCCTCTGCTTGGCCTGCACACCCTCCCTGCCAGCGTCCATCCCTCCCCGGGTGCTACTCTCGTCGCCCTGGCTGGGTGACAGCACACCTGGCCTCCTTAGCACCATTGTTCCTGTTTGACAGATGAGGCCCAGAGAGGTGAAGTCACATGGCCAAGATCACACAGCTTGACCTGGCCACACCAGAACTCTCTGAAGTGCACAATTCAGTGATTTCTTGGCTTAACGGAGTTGTGCAACCCCCTGCTTTGAGAACTTTTCCGTGACGCCCTCATTTTCCTCCTGGGTCAGGGATTAGAATCTGGGCCCTGGCGCTCCAGAGGGCATAGCCCTGGCCAGCTGGCCGGGGACTCTGTGGCAGGTAGCGGAGAGGGGGGTAGCCTCAGCATCACCTGCCTCCCGCAGACGCATGCCCCCTCCTCACATGCATTTCTTTCCCAAGAGGAGACCATGGCATAGCTTAGACAGTTCCCTATTTTGTTGTCTGGACTGCTGGTGGGGGCTGGTCCCCGGAGAGGTGGGGAGCGTGGTGTCCTGTCCCCTAGCCTGGGCAGGGCTGCCAGGGAGGGCGGAAGGGGGGCTGTCAGCTCTTCCCTTCCCCAGGGCAGGGCTGGGTCCCCGCTGACTCAGCCTGGTGGCACCCTGCACACAGAGGGCTTGAAAACAACCTGTGCCTGGCGGGGCGGCGGCTCCCCGTGTTTCCGGGCTGTTCCCCGGGGTGCCGGGGGTGGGGCGGAGGTGTCCCTCCCTGCATTGGGAGTTGGGGACAAGGAGGGGCCGGCGTGAAGGATTCGGGACGTGATGGGAATGCCAGGCCCGCTGTGTCTCTTGTGGGGGTTAGTCAGTGGCTGGGGCGCCGGTGACCTGGGGGTGACGTCCATCCAAGGCTGCCTGTGATGACAGCTGGGGGTCTGTATGTGGCAGCTGAGAAGTAAAGGCTCTCGGGGGCCGGAGCGATAGGACAGCGGGTAGGGCGTTTGCCTTGCACGCGGCCAACCTGGGTTCGATTCCCAGCATCCCATATGGTCCCCCCCGAGCACCGCCAGGAGTGATTCCTGAGTGCAGAGCCAGGAGGAACCCATGAGCTTAGCCGGGTGTGACCCAAAAAGCAAAATAATAATAATAATAATAATAATAAAGTTTTATTTAGATATCACACCCATCAGTTCTCGTCTTGGGCTGTTTCCCTGCTCCACTGACGGTGGCCCACTCACTCTGCAGCCCAAACTGGAAAGTGCTGGCACTTAACAGAAAGCAAACGTTGGCTCCCGCGAGATTTCGTGTGCGCGGGACAGCCCCGGCTCTGAGCTCTCTGGCCCGGCCTGCCTAGCTCCACTTCCTGACGAGCCATCTCCCACGTAGAACAGTGGAGACAGACCTCCAGGTTCGGAGGGTGGGAGTTTCAGCCCCGTGGGCCCGTGGAGCCTTGAGCCTTCTCGGAGCTGTTGGCTGGCTCTGGAAGAGGCCATGCGGCCACCGAAGAGGGAAACCTCAGTGCAGGGATGAGTAAGGGCGTTTCAGACACCCTCCCCGCCTCCCCCCGCTCCTCCCCGTCTCCCCACCGTGACTGTGTTCCTATAAAACTCTGTTTGCTCAAGATAGTCCGAGGGCAGCAGGTACCAGGCCAATAGTCAAATGGTGAAGGGGGCAGTGAGTTGATTTTTTTTTTCCCTTCCTGAACATTTATTGCCGCCCTTCTTAAGAGGGCTTCATGCCATGCAATTGCTGTCTTAATTACGCCCTCTGTCCTCCTCCAGCCCACGCTAGGGTCTTAAAAAGCCACTCGGTTGTTTTTCTAATGCATGAGAAAGCAGATGGGGATCTTGGCCGAGATGATAAGGGAACCGGGCTGCTGAGACAGAGCCAGATGGCGCGGACTCCTCGTTGGTTGCCTCTAGGATTCACTGAGCTGCCTTCCCCGCCCTGGCCTTGCAAATTCTTGTTTGCTTTTGCTCTCGTGAGTGTGTGTGTGTGTGTGTGTGTGTGTGTGTGTGTGTGTTGGGGGAGGCTCTTTCTTGCCTTGGTTCTCCCGGCCGGTATACATAGGTACACACACATGGAGATCACCTGCATTACTCAACCTGGGGCGGACACTTTGTTCTCCTGCTCCCAGACCTTTCCTTCCGGTTCCAGCAGCTTGGAGAATGCTGGTTTCCTCCCCCAGGTGGACCGGGTGGTCCTCCGCTGCCATCCCCAGTGCCCTGGCTCAGCAGTCTGGGGGAACCCCAGTGTTCTCCAGCGTGACAGCTGGTCCCGGCTCCCCGACCTTGGGCCTCGGGTTCTGTTAAAGGGTGTGAATGGGCAAGCCCAGTTCCGGCTGGGGCTGTGAAGGAGCCGTACCTCCTCCACACCCTGGAGGTGTGCTGTGGCTTGGCACTCTCCACACACACACACACACACACACACACGCACGCACGCACGCACGCACGCACACACACCCCTCCTTGCTGCCCTATTTGCCTTATTATATAAGCACCTCTTGTAGCTGTCAACTTCCGGAGAAGCCCTTGACCCCCCCGCAGCCTGGCTCTGGAACGCCCTCTCTCCCGGCAACTAATCAGAGTCACAATCTCATCCCCTTCGTCGTCGTCGTGATCAATCATTTCTCCAACCAGCAGCAGACCGAACAATGTATGCGTATTGCGTATTCTCCATGGAGGCAGGGGAAGGCCCCAGTGGGTTCCGGCGACCCAAGGAATTTGTGCAGGGCTGGCCTCCAGGAACCGCCCTTCCTGGGACCTTGGGGAGCACAGAATGGGACATGGTGTGACCAGGGGGCAGTCCTAGCCCTGGTCTGCAGACCCCGCTGGGGGTTGTCACCTGCACCCGGCACCCGGCACCCGGCACCCGCTGGAAAGCTCTGTGAGCTGAGTTCCGCCCCTTCAGGTCCCAGCCCAGCCCCTCCCTCCCTCCCCACCCCTCCCCCCTGTCCCACTCCAGCCCAGCCCAGCGTCCCCTCTGCCCTTGGACAAAGGCCTCTCTCTGTGTGCCCAGGCCGGCCTGCTGGGGCTTGCTGGGACCGACTGGCCTTTTCAGGTTTCTGTCATGTGGACCCATTAATTAAGGAGGAAGGGCCTCATTAACGCCATCTGTGGGTTCCACGAACTAGCACCTCCTCCTCCCATCATGCTGGAGGCCAAAGACTGGGTGCCCTGAAGAGGGTGGAGCCGGGTGGGGTGGGAGTCGTTCACAGTTCTGGGTTTCTCCAGTCAAGAGTTTAATCAAGGCAACCAACTCTCCGGCTAATGGCTATAATGTCTAACGTCTCGCCCTTCCCAAGGCACTGGGGGATGGGCGGTGTTCCCGGCCACTTGCAGCCCCACACTGTCCCCTTCTCATCCCTCCCTGCCCCTCCCCCACTCTCCCCATTCCCCAGCTTCTGTCTTTTCTGATTTCGGTAGGCTTCCTGCAAGATAAGAGTGATTGTGCCTATTTAACAGGTGGGGAGACTGAGCCCCAGAGAGTGTCCCGAGTCCTCAGACACTGTGTGGAGAGGGCCAGATTCCTGGTGTATCTGCTTTCCTCTGGGCCTCACCAACTTTCTAGTCTCGTTCTGGGAAAGCAGGAGACGGACAGAAGGGAGGGAGGCTTCTCCCCCCCCCCCCCCCCCGTGTCCATGTGGGGTGTGTGTGTGTGTGTGTGTGTGTGTGTGTGTGTGTGTGTGTATCGCCCTTCTTTCCCTCCTGTGCAGACAGTGACCCAAGGGAACTGGAATCCGCATCAGATTCCTGCACCAACCCTCCCCTCCAGCTGTGTGACCTCAGGCGGGACACCTAACCTCTCTGTGCCCCTGGGCCCTCCTCTACTGGATAGGGACAGGCTGTACAGACTGTCAGAACCTTCCGGACCTCAACCCCCTGAGGAGCACCTTGGCTGGGGGAGGGGAGAGCCACTGCTACCACTTCAGCTCTTGAGAGGGAAGGCCAACTCCGGGCTGGCAGAGGCTGCGGCTCGGGTGGGGATACTGGTGCCCACTCGGCCCCTGTCGCTGCCGCACCCTGGAGAGGCCTGAGCGGGCTCCCTCACCTGTGCTTGGGGCCTGCGGCCACTCGAGCCACCCTGGGCCTCCGTCTTCCGGTCTGCAGAGAAGGCAGCTCTCCGCTTTCTCCCAAGCAGAGCCCGCCTCACTGCTGCTGCCAGGCACATTAACACATGCAAGGCCCGATCCTAAAGCCATGTGAGGTGAGGCACACACACCACACACACACACACACACACACACACGCACACGCACACATGCACATGCATAGACATACACATAGACACACACACGCACACATACACACACAAACACACACATGCACACATGCACATGCATAGACATACACATAGACACACGCACGCACAGACACACACACAGACACGCACACACAGACACACACGCACAGATACACCCAGGCACACAGACACACATGCACACACCAGACACACACACACACAGACACACAGAAATGTACTCACAGGCACACACGCACACACAGACACACGCACATGCACACAGAGACACACACACAGAGACACACATACACCCATGCATGCTTAGACACACACACATATGCAGACATCATGCACACACAGACACACACATAGACACACACGCACAGATACACCCAGGCACACAGACACATACGCACACACCAGACACACACATACACCCATGCATGCATAGACACACACACGCATGCAGACACGAACACACATGCACAGACACATACACACGTACACGCATGCACAGACATGCACAGACACACACACGCACAGACACACACTCCTGCACACCCACATACATGTATACATGCATGCACGCACAGATACACACTCACACACACACACACAGAGGGCGAGGGAGAGTACAGGGATGACCTGAGAGTCCTCCCAGCTGTGCAGGCAGCTTTTCTGTTAGGTCACCTCTCGCACACCCATCTCCTTCACTGCACACCCGCCCACCCACTGGGTCACACTTCACACAGCCTCACGGAGGTCTAGAAACACATACCCACAAACAGAAATGAAAGAGGGCCCGTGGACAGCTTGCCTTGCACGCTGCTGACCTGGGCTCGGTCCCCTGCACCACATAAGGCCCCGCCCTGAGTGCAGAGCCAGGAGTAAGCCCCGAGCACAACCGGGGCATCACAACTGTTATGTCGCACAGTGCAGAAGGCGCGTTTTGCCCGCAGGAGCCCTGAGATCAGTCCCAGCACTGCGTGGATCCCCACGCTCCCCTAACGCAGCCCCAAACAAGGGGTTCACCCAGCAGGCTCAGGGCTTGCTCCTGACTCTGTGCTCAGGAATCACTCTGGCAGGGCTCAGGGGGACAATACGGGGTGCCAGCCTGGGCCAGCTGCAGGCAAGGAAAGCATCCTCCCTGCCTTGCTCTCTGCCCCCGCCCCCAAATTTAAAGGCACCGGAATCCAATCCAGTGAGGCTCAAAGGTGAGGCCGTGCTCGTACCCCTCCCTCTCTCCTCCAGTCTGCCTCCCCCCTCAGACGGGAACTTCAGCCCCTCCGGGTGGCTCTGGCCTGGCGCTGAGTCCCAAGTAGACCCACTTCAGGCTGTGGAAGTGTGCCCTGCTTGGTACACAGAGGTGGGGGGGGGCAGGGCACAGGCGAGCAGGACGGGCCGCTCTGCCGTTCGGGTCAGACTTGGCACCTGGAGGCCCACCAGCTGTCCGCCGCTGTCTTAGCTCATGCAGTTCTTTGAGATAAATTCCCCGGGAAACTTGAGTTTGCCTCTCTGTATGGTAAGGCTCCGATGACAGTGAGGACCAGCCCTTCTCGGCGTGGAACACCCACGGGTCCAGTATGCTTTGGGTCTCCGTGGCTGCCCGGATGCTGGAGGTGCTTCCCAAGACACCTCCTTTCTTTGGAGGCATCTGAATTGTTTTGCTTGGTTGGTTCAAGGCGGCTACACCCCATACTTGGAGTCTTGTTCCAGCCTGCTGCTCTGGGGATCGTCCAATGCCAGGGATGGAACCGGGGGCCCTACATGTGCAAGGCCAGTGCTCCCCCGAGAGCCACATACCCAGCTCT
The DNA here is from genome assembly GCF_029834395.1 of Sorex fumeus. Taxonomy (NCBI): domain Eukaryota; kingdom Metazoa; phylum Chordata; class Mammalia; order Eulipotyphla; family Soricidae; genus Sorex; species Sorex fumeus. Next base: position 59,048,488 of record NW_026606118.1, read on the forward strand.
GTGGGCTCCTGAGCCTGTGATGGACATACTTCCCTGCCTTCTCATGACCCTGACGGACCTTGGCAGATCCCTCTCTGATCTGCGTGGCTCGAAACCTCCGAAAGCCCAGGGGTGCAGTTCAGTGGTGGGGACCCTCGTTTGATCCCTGGCATCACCCCACAGTGTCCAGAGCAATCCCAGCACTGGCGGTGTGGTCTCCTGGTCACCACGACAAGGACGTGCCCAAGGATAATGCCCCTTGGTTAGAGGGCCTGGGGAAATGACTCCAGGGGCGGGAGCGCGTGCTTTGCAAATAGGCGCTCAGAAGTGCCGGGTACTCCCGCCCGCTCCCTGTCCCAGCCGAGTTGGACTCTTGCTTTGCACACGGCCAGCCTGGTTCGATATCCAGGACCCCAGATGTGGTCTCCCAGACTCCGCCAGGAGTAATTCCCGAGTGCGGATCCAGGAGTAACCCTTGAGCATCACTGGGTGTGGCCCAAAAAGAAACAGACGAAAGAGTGCACTCCTCCCCTAACCCAACACAGTGAAGGGAAAGACAAAATAAATGCTGCTTTAAAAGGGAGGAGGAGGGGGGGGTCTGGAGCAATAGCACAGCGGGGAGGGCATTTGCCTTGCATGGGGCCGACCCGAGTTGGATTCCCAGCATCCCATATGGTCCCCTGAGCACCGCCAGGAGTCATTCCTGAGTGCAGAACCAGGAGTAACCTTTGTGCATTGCCAGGTGTGACCCAAAAAGCACATAAATAAATAAATAAATAAATAAATAAATGGGAGGTCGGGTGGAGAGATAATACAGGGACGTTAGGGCGCTTGTCTTGCAGGGGCTGCTCCAGACTCGATCCCTGGCACTGCTGAGGGTCCCCTGAGTCCCACTAGGAGCCGAGGCAGCCCGGAGTCCCCCTCTATGCCCTCAGCTGAGGAGGGGCTGCTTCCCAGGAGCACTGCCCCCCGCTCCCATCCTCCCAGATCCTCTGATCTGATCCACGCTCCTGGGCTTGGCCAGGAAATGCCCCAAGTGGACGCCATCGTCTTCTCTTTAGTTGGATCTTGTCTCCAAGTCTCGGAAGTGCCTGCCCTGCCCTCAAACCCTCGGAGGACCCAGCTTTGGTGTGGCCACAGCGGTCTCACTTGCTGTGGCCTCGGCCAGCTGGGAACAGAGTGCAGGTGTGAGGGGTCTAGGGGAAGCTTGTCCGCTCCTAGCTATTCCCCCACATTTTTTATGGGGACCTCACCCAGTGGTGCCCAGGGCTTACTCCTGGCTCTGTGCTCAGGGAGCACTTTGGGCAGGGCTCAGGGGACCATATGGAGTGTTGGGGATTGAACTAGGGTCAGCCATATGCAAGGCAAGCGCCCTACCCATTGCACTTGCTCTCAAGCTCCCACAATTTTTTCCTCTTAAAACTGTTTTTGGGGAGGGGGGAGCACATCCGGCAGTGCTCAGGCCTTGTGCCTTGCTCTGTGCTCAGGGGTCACTCCTGACGGTGCTCTAGACCAGCTGTGTGCAAGGCAGGCGACCTATCTGTTGCAATAATATCACTGTCACTGCCCTCCTGTTGTTCATCGATTTGCTCGAGCGGGCCCAGTAACGTCTCCATTTATTGGGTTCTGTTTTTTTTTTTTTTTGCTTTTTGGGTCACACCCGGCGATACTCAGGGGTGATGCCCAGCTCCCCCATATGGTCCCCCATATGGTACTCCTGCCTCTGCGCTCAGGAATCCTGGCGGTGCTCGAGGGACCATATGGGATGCTGGGAATCAAACCCGGGTCGGCCGCGTGCAAGGCAAACGCCCTGCCCCCTGTGCTATTGCTCCAGCCCCTGTTGGGTTCTGGTTTTGTCTGTTGGCAAGACCCAGCCCTTTCTGGGCGGCCAGGGGGAATCTGTTTTCTCGCCCTCTGCCCGCTGACCTCCGCCACTCATGGTCCCTCTCAGAGCTCAGAGCCCCCCGAGTGCTGGCGGGGGTCCCACCACTGCCCTTTCTCCTCCTCCCCTTTCCCTTCCCCCCTCCGACTCAGCCACCCCTCTCGGCACTGGGCAACGAAACGGCATTTCTCAGAGGTGCCCACGGCCTTCCTCCTGCCTCCGCCTCTCCCCGCCGATAAGTTTCCCGGAGAATAGCTGAATTCTTAGAAAGGGTTTTCCTGCTCAGAATCACCGTAGACCAAACCACAGAGCCTCCGAGCCAGGCTTGAGTCACAGATTCTGAGGTGGGTGGAGAGTCATTCGACCAGGGGGGGTCAGAGGGCCGCATCACCCTGGCCTCTGCCCTGGGCCTGGGCCAAGCCCTGGGCCCCTCCCACCCTTCCTGGTGCTGCTGTTCCGTGGAGTTCTCACAAGCAGCACCCCTGTCCCACGCAGCCGTGTGTCACCCAGTGCCAAGCTCCCTCTGAGCCCTGGAGCTCACACCTGCACCTCTCGGGAGGGTGCGTGTCCCCACTGCACTCAGTGAATGACAGAGAGATGCTTAGAGACCCTTTCAGACTGCTGAAACAGACCCCCTGGGAGCTTCCTTTACCCTGTAGTGCTCACTGGGGTCCAGCTCTAATAGCACTGTCCTCCCGTTCGTTGTTGGTCGATTTGCTCGAGCGGGCACCAGTAACGTCTCCATTGTGAGACTTGTTACTGTTTTTAACATATCGAATATGCCATGGGGAGCTTGCCAGGCTCTGCCATGCGGGCGGGATACTCTCAGTAGCTTTCTGAACTCTCCGAGAGGGACGGAAGAATCGAACCTGGGTCGGCCGCGTACAAGGCAAACGCCCTACCTGCTGTGCTATAGATCCAGCCACTCTTAATATCGTTATAACTGCCCCGGGGACCCTGTATCAGACCCCGGCACTGTTGTGAGTGTCTGCCTCTCACAGCTGCTGTTGCATGTCTGGGACCTTGGGACCTGGCACCACTGAGAAACAGCTGGGAGACACTGGTGCCATCTGCAGGTTCTTTTTTTTTTTTTTTTGCTTGTTTTGGGGCCATGCCTGGTGGTGCTCAGGGCTTACTCCTGGCTCTGCACTCAGGAATCACTCCTGGCAGGCGGCTCAGGGGACCATATGGAATGCCGGGGATCGAACCCTGGCTGACCATGTACAAGGCAAGCGCCTACCTGCTGTACTATCTCTCCAGCCCCACAAGCAGATTCTTGAAGCCAGGGGCAAGGAATAGGTGTGTCCAGTTATCTCTAGCTTTGTCCTTTCTGATTAAGCCAAATCGGTTTGTGTGTGTGTGTGTGTGTGTGTGTGTGTGTGTGTGTGTGTGTTATTGTTTTCTTTTTTTCTGGCGACATTCTTCAGTGTTCAGGGCACTCCGCGTGCACCCCAGCCCTCTAAGTGTCAGGGGGTGTGAGGAGGAAGCACTTGCAGAACTTGCCTTTTGGAGATCAGGCAAGAGATAAGGATATTTGGGTCAAGCACTTGCCGTGCATGTGGGACACCTCGGTTCCATTCCTGGCAACACACACACACACACACACACACACACACACATACACACACAAACACACTTAGTGAAAAACCTTCACTGGCTCAGAATTGATTGCATCCAGTAACTGGGGGCTCCCAGGACTCAAGCAAGCCCCCGCGGCCACCCAACGTGTGTGTGTATGTGTGTGTGTGTGTGTGTGTGTGTGTGTGTGGTGGTCCCCTGATTCCAGGACACCCTGACAAGCCCCACCTCTTTGGAACAAGTCATTTAACTTCCTTGCAGTGAGTTTTCCTAAATTCAGGGGACAAAGGGATCCCCAATGAATTCAGTGCTTCTCGTAGTAGATTCTGGTGAACTGCGGTGTTGACCATCCTTCGCTGACCCAGGTTTGATGCCCAGCTCCCCCATGTGGTCCCCCTGACTGCAGACCCAGGAGTAATCCCTGTGAGCCAAAAACAAACAGAGGTTCTACCTGCTCCGACAGGCCCCTGCCTCAGAGAGGGGACAGTTAAACCTGGGCCGTGCGTACATCTCTTTTGGGTGGGGAGTCCACCAAAGCATGTCCAGGGGCTCGCTCCCGTGTACTTGGCTGAGGCTGCATGGGGTTAGCAGAACTGGGGGCCCCTGGGACCCCTGCATGCCCGGTGTGTGTCCAGCAGGACATGTTGTTTTAGTGAAGCCGGGGATGGAACCCAGGTCTCATGCAAACAAAGCATGTGCCCTAGCGCTGGGCCATGCCCTGACCTATGCAGTGGTTGATTTTGCTTTGGTTTTGGTTTTTAGGCCACACCCAGCAGTGCTCAGGGATCACTCTGGTGGGGCTCGGGGGAACGTATGTGGTGTCAGGTTTGGCTGTTTGCCTTAGCCCCTGTTTTCTCTCTCTCTCTCTCTCTCTCTCTCTCTGGCCTATGGAATTTTTTTTTGGTGGGGGGCCCACCCAGGGGTGCTCAGAGCTTACTTCTGGCTCTGTGCTCAAGAGAGCACAGAGGGGGGCCCACCACATGGGATGCCGGGAATCGAATCATTCCTGGGGGACTGGAGAGATAGCACAGCAGGTAGAGCGTTTGCCTTGCATGCTGCCGACCTGGGTTCGATTCCCGGCATCCCATGTGGTCCCCTGAGCACCGCCAGGAGTAACTCCTGAGTGCAGAGCTAGGAGTGACCCCTGTGTATCGCTGGGTGTGAACAAAAAAAGCAACAACAACAACAAAAAAGAATCATTCCTGATTCTGCGGGACTATGCAGGGTGCCAGGGACTGAACCTACCTAGTAGCAAGCACCCCTCCTGCTGTGCTATCACTCCGGCCTGTGAAATTCTCCTGCATGCAGGTGCCGCTCCTGAGGGAGACTGGGTGAGGAAGGGCAGACGGTTGCTCCCTGGCTCCCCCCCCCCCCCCCCCCCCGCTTCCGTAGCAAACCTGAACATGGGCCCAGGGACTCCAGGAGGGAGAAATTCCATGGTATCATCTTTTCTCGGGAAGGGGCCAGTCACATTTGTCAGCCCCCACCTGGCCCTCGTGCGTACCCCACAGTGGCCCTCTGATGTTCCCATTGCACCGATGGGGAAACTGAGGCCTCGGCGGGCCAAGCAACAGGGCCAGTCTGAGCCAGGGCTGGGCCTTCTGCCGCGTTATCACATGGCCCCTGCTGACCCTCTCTGCCGGCCCCACCCTGGAGGCCACCTCCCCTGCGTGCAGCCCTACACGCATCCGTTGGAGGGGGAGGGGGGAGGTGTGTGTGCGCTCAAGGGTCTGGAGGGGGAGGGCTGGGCCGCTCCTCCGCTCTCCTTGTTCCAGATTAGAAATCCAAACACTTGAGAGCGAAGCTGACTTGTTTTTCTCCCGCTCTCAGAGATAAGTTGAGCTGGGGCCCAGGCCAGGTCTCAGAGGCCCCCTCCCCCCGCCCCGACGACGGCTGGGATGGGTGGTCAGGGAGATGTGGCTGCTGGGGCCCAAAGCCCAGGAACACAACTGCCCCCCACCCCAGCCCCTGCCAGTCCTGCTTGGGGCCGGGGCCTTACGTGAATCCCGTGGGTATCTGCCCCATCTCACTATTTATTTTTGTTTTGTGTCACACCCAGCGATGCTCAGGGGTTGCTCCTGGCTCTGCGCTGAGGAATCACTCCTGGCGGTGCTCGGGGGACCATACGGGATGCTGGGGATCGAACCCAGGTCGGCCGTATGAAAGGCAAACGCCCTCCCCGGCCCCCCGGATCTCACTGTTATGCCAGAGAGCTGAGTCAGACAGGCAGATCGTGGGGCCGGGGCTCCGTCCTGCGCACCGCGGCCAAGGTCAAGCTCATTTCCCTGTGCCTCTGGCCTCCGGCTCACCTCGTCCCTCTGTGTCTCCCCCAGATGGCATCTACTACGGAGACGGGCGCTTCAACACCGTGAGTGAGTGTGGCACGGCCACTCTGAAGGCGCGGCCGAGAGTGCGCCCCCTACTCACCTTCCTGCCACTGGTGAGTACCTTCCGCGCGGGGTGGGGACATGGGCTGTCCACCATGGGCCTCGCCCCTCCCTTCCCTCCCTTCCTGGTGCCAACCGCGAGGCTCAGGGCATTGGGGCTGGGATTCGGGGTGTCGGCCCTGCCGGGGTGAGAGCCAAGGACAGCCTGTGGGGCCCTGGACACAGGCGGCACAGTATTCAGTCCCTCCAGCTAAGAGGGTTCCGGTTCCGGGGTCACTCTTGGCTGCCTGTTTCGTGCCAGCTCACACTGCATGCGGGGTGTGCCAACTCTGGGCCAGCCATGCCACTCTCCCGCAGGAGCACGGAGCAGGGAGGGAGGAGTCAGGGGACAGAGCGATAGGCCAGGAGTCAAGGCAGGCTTCCAGGAGGAGGTGAGTCCTGACCTGTCATGAGGATAAGAAACAGGCACCCTTGGGAGAAGGGAACTGGGACAGGTATGTCTGAGTGTCTGCCACTGCAAACATCGAAACCTCCCGTCCGGAGCCCATAGCTGGGCCTTTCTTCGTTGATGAGACGGAGATGGAGAATGACAGCAATGTCACAGGGTCAGCCTCCTGGGGGAGGGTTCCGGGTTTTTCTGGAACACAGCACAGCCCAATAGAAACATCAGCGTGAGCTCATGTGTCACTTGAAAATGTCCAGCAGCACAGGGGTAAAGGCTCTGACCTTGCATGCTGCCAACCCTGGTTCAAACCCGCAGTACCCTATATGGTTCCTAAGCCCTGAGCACTGCCAGGTGTGACCCCCAAACAAACAGTAACAAACTTTTGAGCAGCTACGTTGAAAGCAAAATGGAACCGGGCCAGAGACCATCCAAAGGCCTGGAGCACAGGCCTGGCCCGCAGAGACCCCCTGGTTGGATTTCCAGCCCTGCAAGTTTCCCTGAGCACCACTAGGAGTGGCCTGGGGCCCTCCAGACGGCGCTCAGGAGACATTGTTCCCTTACCTCTGCACCCAAATAACAAGAAAAAAAGGTAAAGTGAACTTTAAAAATATATTTTACTGGGGCTGGAGTGATAGCACAGCGGGTAGGGCGTTTGCCTTGCACGCAGCCAACATGGCCAACCCGGGTTCGATTCCCAGCATCCCCTATGGTCCCCCGAGCAGCGCCAGGAGTAATTCCTGAATACATGAGCCAGGAGTAACCCCTGAGCATCGCCGGTGTGACCCAAAAAGCGAAAAAAAATATATATATATATAATCAAACCAGGGGCTGGAGCGATAGCACAGCGGGTAGGGCGTCTGCCTTGCACGCAGCCAACATGGCCGACCCGAGTTCGATTCCTCCGCCCCTCTCGGAGAGCCCGGCAAGCTACCGAGAGTATTCGATATGCCAGACACAGTAACAACAAAGTCTCCAATGGAGACGTTACTGGGCCCGCTCGAGCAAATCGATGATCAACGGGAGGGCCTTTACTTTACTTTACTTATAATCAAACCAAACCTATTCAATAGATGATGACTTCAGCATTTACTCCCCAAAAGGGGTCCCACAGGGAACTTTGCCTTCCCTAATCTTCAAACTGGTGGGACTTTGGGAACAGCCTCTCCCACTTCTAACAGCAACATTTCAAGGGGTCAGTTGACCACTGGGGCTGGTGGCCACAGCCTGAAAGATCTTGAGCCTCAAGGGTCTGCCCCAATGTAAACCCTAGGTTCTCTCCTGTCAGCCTGGGTCCTGGTGGGGACAATACTGTCCCTGGAGTCACAGCCTTGTCATTAGGGTGTGTCCCGCCCAGACCTGGGCTGAGTTCTCAGGACTCGCGGCAACCACTGTCCCAGGTGCCTGCCAGCCCAGGTGCGGTGTCCAAGTCACCTCCCTGTTCCAGCACCAGATTCCTCTGGCCAGGAGCCCGTTTCTGCCTGCTCCCACGTCTTAGTTCTCCTTAATGGACCCCCAGGCCCCCCTGAGGTGGACAGCCGAACACACCCATCTCTGGGAGAACAATCTCAAGTCGGGAAGGCGATGAGTGAGGGGCAGATAGCGCTGAGAGCTGGGCGGGGGGGCTCAGATTCAATCCCCCACACCACACGGTCCTATGGCGCCGCAAACCAAACCAGGGCAGATAAATAACAACCATGCAGAGACACTATAGAGAAACAGAGGAGGTACACCACCACCAAGAAGACAGAAAAGCCAGCCCTCTCCCGCCCCTCTCCACACACATCAAACCATTCCCGGAGTGCACAGACAAATGCGAATGAGATCATTCCCGTTTAATTATTTATTTAATTTTCCTTTTTGGGGTCACACCCAGCAATGCTCAGGGGTTACTCCTGGCTTTGCGCTCCGGAATTACTCCTGGCGGTGCTCAGGGGACCCTAGGGGATGCCGGGGATCGAACCCGGGTCGGTCCACGTGCAAGGCAAACGCCCTACCCGCTGTGCTATCGCTCCGGTCCCCATTTCCGTTGGTTTTTAATAAGACTTGAAACTTCACCTCTGATTGTTAAAGATAAATTAGTCTGTTCTCTCCGCCACAACACACCCTTACTCAGAACTATAGGCAGGTGTGCCCTGTTCCCGAGCGTGGGGGTTCCATCTCTTCCGGTTCCTGCCGCGCCGCTGGGCTCAGGCAGCTCTCCTGGCTTGGGGCGTCTGATGGGTGCTGCTCTGGCTATCTGCAGGGCCAGTGCCACTGGACAGACTCGCCCCCGGCTGGGGGGAGCCAGAGAACGAGCTTGCCCACCGAAAGGGGCTGGAGAGAGAGAGGACAGTGTGGAAGAGCCCGAACCCCACTTCTACCCCGGGGGCCCTGTCCCAAGCACCAGGAGGAATGACCTCTGAGCACAGAGCCAGGAGTCACCCCCTGAGCATGGCATCACTGGGTGTGGCCCCAAACCAAAAGGGAGAAAGAGGGAGAGAGATGCAAGAAAGAGGGTGGGGTGGAGGGCGGGAGGGGGCGGGCAGAGCTGTGGGACAGCAGGTAGGGAGAGAGAGAGAGAGAGAGAGAGAGAGAGACAGAGAGACAGAGAGAGACAGACAGAGAGAGACAGAGACAGAGAGAGACAGAGAGACAGAAACAGACAGAGAGAGACAGAGACAGAGACAGAGAGAGACAGAGAGAGAGAGAGGCCAGCCAGAGCCATAGCACAACAGGGAGGGTCCTTGCTTTGCACACTGCACACCCAGGTCCCATCCCTGGCATCCCAGATGGTCCCCTGAGTCAGCCAGGAGTGATTCCTGAGTGCAGAGCCCAGAGTTAGCCCCGAGAACTGCAGGCTGTGGCCCCCAAAGGAAACAAGAGAAAGAGAAAGAAAGAAGTTTGCTCCCTGCCCTGGCAAGGGGCGTTGTTGCGAGCTTGGCCCCTCGGGGTGGGGAGGGTACGGCCGTGGCTGGAGTTGTCCATTCACCCCAGGGGCCCGGGACGTGCTCACAGAGCCCCTGGCAGAGGTCCCAGACTTCTTTGGCCTACTGCCCTTGCCCTCTGTACAGAAAGAAATTCGCTCAGCACCCTCCGCCCTGCACGGCACCCACAGCTGCTTATTGGCCTCCCTGGATCACTTCAGCACGGGGGGCTGGGGGGGTGCTGGGCTGCCCGACCCACTTTGGGAACTCTTGGTCTCGAGTACCTCCTATCTGGGCGCTGCTGTCTGAGCCCCCGTTTTGCAGAGAGAAACATAAACACAGAACGGGCAAGGGGCTCGCTTGCCAGTCCCGGGGCCCGCCTGCCATAGACCTGGGACTGGAAACCGGGTAGCCAGGCTGCAGGTCCGTGTTCTAGCCGGGCGGCCAAAGCTGCCCCCGCACCCGAAGACAAGGAAGCCTAGAAGGGGTCATTTTTCCCGTGGGGTCCAGCCGGCAGAGCTCCTTTGCAGGTGACCCCTGTCCAGTCAAGGGTTTGATGTGCTGGCTTGGGTGGGAGACTCCTTCCCTTTCCCTGAGAGACCATGGGACAGCTGTCTGTCTTATCTGTCTGTCTGTCTCTCTGTCTGTCTCTCTCTCTCTCTCTCTCTCTCACACACACACACACACACACACACGCACACAGACGCACACCAAGTCACACGCACTCACTTTCGCTGCCAACTTTTGCAGGCCTCCCCGGAGCCTGCCTGAACGGCCTCTCGCAGATGCTACTGTAGATTAGGACCCCCTGGGCCCAGTGGCCCAGATCCTGAGGCCATTTGTGACTCAGGCCACAGGAACTAGAGCAACCCGACATCCCTCACCGCCTGCTCCTGGGCTGAGAGGAATCTGTCATCTCTTCCTTGGGCTCGGGGCCAAGCCCTTTGCCTCGTTCCCGCCGGGGCAGGACGGCAGGAGGAAGCACCAGCGCCGTGCGTGGGTGCGGGTCACACAGAGACACGGTTGCCCCCGCCCTCGGTGCCACGGTCAGGCCGGGCAAGGATCTGGGCTGGTGGCCCGGCCCTCCCCTCCCTTCCCACATGCACAGGGCACTTCCTCCGCGAGGCCACTCCGGGAAAGAGGAGCGCACGGTGGCAGCCCCCAGGAACCAGGACGGCCTGGGGAGATGGCTTCAAAGGATGGAGCGCGTCTGTGCCGGGCCCCCGGTCATGTGGCCTCCCAGGCCCCACGGGGTGCCATCCCGCTAGCCCCCAAATCACACTGCCAAGAGTAGCCCCCAGCCCCCTGGGCACTGCTGGGAAGGGCTCCCTTCAATAAAGGACCCTGGCAAAGCCCCCATCTCTACCTGCTCCCAGGCTGCCTTTCCAGAAGCTTCCTGGGTCTCACTGTAAGGGTGGAGGCAGGAAGCAGCCAAGGCCGGGGGTGGACGGTGCTTCTGCCAAACACCCACTCACCCAGTGTGCAGTGTTCCCAAGAGGGCAGAACAAAGGGGCTGGAGTAATGGCACAGCAGGTAGGGCATTTGCTTGGCACGCGGTTGATCCGCGTTCGATTCCCAGCATCCCATATGGCCCCCCCAAGCATTGCCAGGAGTAATTCCTGAGTGCAGAGCCAGGAGTAACCCCTGTGCATCGCTGTGTGTGATCCAAAAAGCAAAAAAAATAAATAAAAGAGGGCAGAACTGACTGGGGGAGGGAGGTGGCACGGGGGCCTCCCAGGGGGTCGGGGGTAGTAATGACCCCAGGCATAGTTGGGTGCTTTCAGCTTGTTCATGCAAAAAAGGTGGGTTGGGGGTTGGGCAGGGTGAGTGATTTTTTTTTTCCCCCAGGACAGGTAAGTCCTCTGAGGAGGACTGAGAAATACTCCTGCAGGTTTCCAAAGGCCAATTACGCAAGGTCATGGGGTGCCCTCAGCGCTGGGATGGGACCCACATGGGTCCCCAGGGAGCTGGCAGTTCTGGCTCTGCCAACGGGTTTTGGAAATGCTGAGGGCTGGTCCAGTGGGTGAGGCACCCGCCTTGCATGCAGCCGGCCTGGGGTCAGTCTCTGGAACCACAGAGGGTCCCCGGAGCTCAGTCCTAAACATAAGCTGGGTGTGGTCCAAAACCTTTTTTTTTTTTTAAATTCTCTTATTGGGCCTGAGAGATCTCTCATGGAGAGATTGCTTCTGGTGTTTGTGTGCAAGTCTCACATGTGAGAGCCCCGGGTTTGATCCCCAGCACTGCATAGTTCCCCAGAGCACTGTGCCAGGAGCAGCCTCCTAGAACTGCTGAGTGTGACACTTGTGTCTCTGGCCCTCGCCATCCCCACCACCCGGGTTAAAAAGAAAAAAAAAATCACAAAAGCAGAGCTGGAGAGACAACAGTACAGGAGGTAAAGCACGTGCCTTGCCTGCGACCACTTTGGCCTGACCCGGGTTCGAATCCCCACGTATGTTCCCTGAGCACAGAGCCAGGAGTAACCCCTGCACAGCACTGGTGTGGCCTCAGAAAACCAAGTGAATAACGATGATGAAAGAACTCCGTCCTAGAGGGGTGGGCTCTCTGGAGGGTCCGCCAGAGAAGCCAGGCCCTCGCAAACTGGGTGGTGCTCTGGGGTGCTCCGGATGCCCTTGGCATGTGAGTGGGAGCAGGGATGAAACTCGAGGCCTTTTGCTTGCTCTGGGCGCTTCCTGCGACACAGAACCACTGTCTGGGCCTCGTCCCCTGGGGCTTCCTGAGAGCAGGGCTGTGCAGCGCTTCTTAGCACCCACACCTCTCATCCATCCTCCAGCCCCTTCCGTCTCCCTGAGAACTTCCTGTTCCAAGAACTCACATTCGTTCGTTCGTTGGTCTGTGAGCATGAAAGCCAGAGCCCGGGAAGGCAGGGTAATGCCAGGCCAATGTGCTCCATCAGGCCTGGGCGGCCCCCACCCGGGTTTCCTTCCAACCCAGTCCAGTCCACACCACCTGAGCCGGGTCCTTGAGGGTGATCGGTCCTTTCTGCCCATTTTCTTCCACCTCCCGGGGGGCCTGGGTCGGGACCTCCAGCCATAGCCGGGCCAGACTTTTGCTGTGTCCCTGAAGTAGTGGGCAGTCTTAGGGAGGGCTGATCCTTCGTTGGGGGCTTCCCTCTTCCCTCTTGTCCCAGGGTTCTAATCCAGCTCTCCCCAGGGTGATGCATATGAGGGATTAAAAAAAAATGCCGAGGTGGCAAATATGACGAAACTGGCTGGACAGGCCCCTGGGGGTGCCCCTGGCGATGAGAGCTCCCCGGATCACCCCACCCTCCATGAGTCAGGAGGGCCGGGCTGGGTCTGTGGAGGGGGTGAGCAGGGCAGGGCAGGAGCACCACCTGTACAGACCCCACCCCCCCGCCCTTCCCTCCCCTCCCCTCCCTCCCCTCCCCTCCCCAGCCCAGCTGCAGGAGGGCCTCCTTGGACAACACCAGGGTTCCCCAGGGGCTGGGGCTGGCGCTCCAAGGGTGAAGGGGCCGTCATGGGACGCGTGTGTGAGGGCACGGGGTCAGAGCAGAGGTGGCCTTCCGGCCCCCACAGCGGCCCACCCTTGCTGTTACCCACAGCTCCTCTCACAGTGAAGGCCTTAGCGTGAACCCCCCAAACGCCACCCTCATCCTTTGGTGGGGGCACACCCAGTGGTCTTCAGGGCTTACTTCTGGCTCTGTGCTCAGGGATCACTCAGGTGCCGGGGATTGAATCTGGGTTGGCCGCATGCAAGGCAAGCCTTTTTGCCCTGTGCTGTTCCTCCAACCCCTCCACGCCCCTCTCCTGGGCACCCCAGGGGTCCAGGTGGGTAGCCCCCAGGCCCCAGCTCTGTTGCCTTCAGAGTCCCGAGGCTCAGAGGCACCGAAGTGGGGAGACTCCTGGATCCAGATGTGCTCTGAGGGCATGTCCCCTGGGCCCGTCGGCACCTGTCCCATGCTCCCCGCGAGCACAGAGTCCAGGGTGTCAAAGTGGTTCTGGGATGGACATAGGAAGACGGGGTCACAGATGGCCTGCAGGAGGGTTTGCCACCAGGACAGAGGGTCCAGGCAGGCCAAGAGGCCCAGGGCAGCCTCTGGATCAAATGCTAGAAGGCTCCGAGAACCTGCACCGAGGGAGCCTCCTGCCCCCCCCATTTTACAATCCCCCCTCAAACAACTGGCCCGCCTTCGCCCAGTGGGGAACAGGGGGCGCTTGGAGGGTTTCCTGCCCCCCCCTCTCGCACCCTGGCCTCTCCCTCATCCCTGCAGCCCCCATCCCACCATGGGTCACCCCCGAGAGGTGCAGCAGGATCCCGTCTGGGAGCGTTGGCAGCCAACTTAGCTGACCTGTGTGTGCCCTGGGTCAGCTGGGGGCTGCCCACTGGCCCCGCCCCTGCAGACGCTTCTTGGGGGATGGCTGGGCTGAGGAATCCCAGAGGATGTGTGTGTGTGTGTCCAGACATGGGGAGGCCCCGGGGGGCAGGGCCGGCAGTGGGGGGGTTCCGCTGAGGCAGGCCTCCACAGCTGCCCCTGACCGCCCAGAATTTCCAGGGGGAGGCCTGACCAGACTGAAACCGTGCGGCCTTCCTCCTTCCTGCCTTTCCCTCCTTCTCCTCCCCTCCAAATATTTGCAGTCGAGAGGGCGGAGGTGGCGTGGGAGGACTGTGACTCAGGGACAGCGTGCAGGCTCCCACGGGTTGAAGCTGGGTTCAGCCCTGAGCAGAAAGCAGCGAAGAGCAGAAAAGGGCCTGGTCAGAGCCCAGGTCAGTGGGTAGGGCACTAGCCTTGCACGCAGCTGACCAGAGGTTGGTCCCTGGCAACCCCTACAGGCCTCCAAGCCCACCAGGAGTTATACTTTTTTTTTTTAAGTGAATCACCGTGAGATGCAGTTACAGACTTAACAAACTTTCGTGCTTGGGTTTCAGTCATACAATGATCGAGTACCCATCCCTCCACCAGTGGCCATTCTCCACCACCACTGATCCCAGTAGCCCTCCCATCTCCCCGCTCCCCATCCTCCACCCCCCCCCCCGACCCCACCCCGCCTCTGTGGCAGGGCATTCCCTTTTGCTCACTCTCCTTTTGGGTGTTTTGGTTTGCAATCGAGGTATCAAGCGGCCATCATGTTCAGGCTATAGTCTACTTCCATCCCGTCCCAAGTGGACCCTCCGATCACCCTTTACTTGATGGTCCCTTCGCTATCTGAGTTGCCTGTTTCCCCAGCATGTGAGGCCGGCTTCCAAGCCATGGAGTAATTCTCTACTATTCTTGGGTGTTAAGTCGCCAGGAGTAATAATTGAGCAGAACCAGGACTAAGCCCTGAGCACAGCCGGATGTGGCCCAGAAATAACAATACAGAAACAAGACAGGAAGGGAACAGAGGGTTCTGGGTGACAGGAGTCACCACAGAGAGTAACCAGCCCCTTGGGATTCACCTAGCAGACACTTTTCCAGGATGGGGCCCAAACCCGAAGACTTGGGCTTGGGGTGTGGAGGTGGGGTGAGCCCGGGTGGTGGCTTCCCGGGTCCTCCCCAGGTGGGCCGCAGCCCCTGAGAGGCCAAGGGAGGCGGAGGCACCCCCATTTTCCAGATGAGGACACTGAATCTCAGAAGGCATCAGAGGGGTGCACTCTGTGCTTTTGGCCACGGGTTAACAGGATTGATTTCAGATCTAGTCTGACTCCAAAGTTCACATGGAACCACTAGCCCAGTAGCACTGATTCTTTATCTTTTCCTCTTTTTTTTTTTCCTGATGGTGTCTTTTGATTTTTGAGCCATACCCAGCCACGCACAGAGCATGGGAGGTGCTCCTGGCGGTGCTCTGGGGGACTCGAACCCAGGCACAGCCTGAGCTCAGCCCACTGAGCGATCCTGCTGCCAGGTTTTGGTTTGTTTGTCCTTTGGGGCCATACCCAGCTGGGCTCAGGGCTCACTCCTGGCTCTGAGCCAGGGAGCACTCCTGGTGAGCACTGGGGATTGTGTGGGATGCCAGGGATCGAACCCGGGTCACCTGTATTCCATGCAAACGCCCTCCCCACTGTGCTATCAGCTCCAGTTCACTCCGTCTCAATTTTTTATTTTTTATTTTTTTTGCTTTTTGGGTCACACCTGGCAATGCTCAGTCAGGGGTTACTCCTGGCTCTGCACTCAGGAATGACTTCTGGTGGTGCCCAGGGGACCATATGGGATGCTGGGAATCAAACCTGGGTCGGCCTGGGTCGGCCGCGTGCAAGGCAAACGCCCTACCCGCTGTGCTATCACTCCAGCCCCCGTCTCAGTTTTTTAAACGATTGTATCAAGAGTTAAAAAAACAAATGGCAAAAACAGATGTTGTTGAGAACCAAGAAGCAGCGATAAGTACCAGGAAGAACGTAAATCTCCGAATGACGTTCCCACACACCCCTCGCCCCTGGACCTCGCCGGGTAACTGCATGTCCCAGGCGCTGGTGGCTTGAACGGGCAGCTTGGCCAAGCTGGGGAGCTGGGGGCCAGCCTGCAGCCTCTCTTTGAGGTGATCAGTGATCTTGGCTTCTGGGTGTTGTCCGAGAGTGGGGACAAGGAAGGGCCCCACCTGGCTGGGCTGGGGCTGGACTCTGCCCCAGGCCTCGGCAGGGAGTGGCTGTGGCCAGCTGGGGCAGTGGCGGGGCAGAGGGAGGCGGTTTGCGGCGCTCCCAAGCTCACCTGCTTGTCCTGTGTCCGTGTCACTGCGGCAGCCCGGCCCACCCCGCTCTTGAAGTGGAGAGACACACCCCCAGCCCCTGAGAGTGCTGAGGCCTGGGCCAAGCCCTGCCGGCGCCCCCCGGGGCTGGGCCCTGTCGTGTTCCCACGCCAAGCACGCTGCATACGGGGCAGGGCCCAACCAGCTCCCCAAATGACTGCATCGGTGCCCATGTCCAAAGCAAGCGGTGACCTCACGTCCAGCCCTGCCTTCTTTGGCATCATCCCCTGGCTCCAGGAAAGGGGTTAGCCCTTCCCAGCCCCCGTCCTCCTCTTCCCAAGCCCCACCTGCCCCCCCAGGCAGAGACTTGCCCCAAGACAGGGCAGTGTCGGGGCCCAGCATGCCACCATCTGGAGGGTTGTCCACAGGGCTGAGGCGAGCCAGACCCAGATGGATGCCGGTGGGGGACCTGGACACACAATACACAGGCCTGGGTGGGGTGAAGCAATGCCTCGGAGCATTTCTGGAAGGGACCAGGACTTCTCGAGCAACGTGGCTTGGCGCCAGAACTCCTGCTTTCTGCCTGTCTGTCGCTTTGTACCAGTCATTCAGTCCGTCCTGCAGGAGTTTATTCACTGCGTGAATAGCTTACTCGCTGCATAACACGCGCTCTCATCAAACAGTCTCAGAGCACAGCGGGTAAAGCACTTGCCTGGCACGGGGCTGACCCGGGTTCCATCCTCGGCATCCCATCTGGCCCCCTGAGCACTGACAGGAGTGCAGAGTCAGGAGTAGCTCCTGAACATCGCTGGGTGTGGCCCAAACAAACAAACATGGGGCTGGAGAGAGAGAGAGTTCAGTGGGAAGGACACTTGCCTTGTCCATGGCCAACCAGGGTTCAATCCCCAGCACCTCATGTGGCCCCCACCCCCCACCAGGAGTGACCCCTGGGTGCAGGGCCAGGAGTCAGCCCTGAGCACTGCTAAGTGTGGCCCCAATTTTCTTAATTCTTTTTTTTCTTTTTTTTTTTCTTTTTGCTTTTTGGGTCACACCCAGCGATGCACAGAGGTTCCTCCTGGCTCTGCACTCAGGAATTACCCCTGGCAGTGTTCAGGGGACCCTATGGGATGCTGGGAATCGAACCCAGGTCGGCCGCGTGCAAGGCAAACGCCCTACCCGCTGTGCTATCTCTCCAGCCCCCTTCATTCATTTTTTTAAAAAAATTCACTGAACTTCCCCTCTGGGGCAGTCCTGTGCGGGGCATCAGCCACATCCTCGCCTCAGACTCATCCCCCGCCATCATCCCACCACCGAGCTGCTGGGAAGGGCAAACCTCAACTCCCCCGTTGCAATGGAAATAGTAACAAGAGCACCCATCGGGCAGTGGTCAGAAATGAATGGGGTGACCCCCAAAAGGAGAGAGTGAGAGGAGAGAACGGGGTGGCGGTTGCCTGCCAGAGAGGCAGACTGGGGTGGTGTGTGGGGGAGGGACCATGGGGACACTGGTGGTGGGAAATGGGGTGCGCTGCTGTTGGGTGTGGAGGGGTGATGGAACAGTGTGGCTGAAACCCAATCATTGTAACAAACCCAACTTTGTAACTATGTAGCTCATGGTGATTCCATTAAAAAAAATTTGTTTTTGAGTGAATGGGGCAAGAGATTGGAAATGCAGGACATTTGCTGGCATTTTAGAAATCTTAAATTTAAAATTTTAATTTTTTAAATTTAAATTTAATTAAAATTTAAACGAATCAAAATTTAATTAGATTAAAATTGTTTTTTTTTTTTTTGCTTTTTGGGTCGCACCCGGCGATGCACAGGGGTCACTCCTGGCTCTGCACTCAGGAATTATCCCTGGTGGTGCTCAGGGGGGCATATGGGATGCTGGGAATCGAACCCGGGTCGGCCGCGTGCAAGGCAAACGCCCTACCCACTGTGCTATCTCTCCAGCCCAAAATTTAATTAAATTTTAAATTTAAGTTTCGTTAAAATTTTTAAACTGTAAATTTTACATTTACAAATACTGGCGACAGTAAGCAGCGGCCGGCAGTCCTTTTCCGGTGGTGCAGGGGGTTTGGCCCACATCCGGAGTCCTTCCTTCCTTCCTTCCTTCCTTCCTTCCTTCCTTCCTTCCTTCCTTCCTCCCTCCCTCCCTCCCTCCCTCCCTCCTTTCCTCCTCCTTCCCTCCCTCCCTCCCTTCCTCCCTGCCTCCCTCCCTTCCTTCCTGCCTCCCTCCTTCTCTCCCTCCTTTCATCCTTCCTTCCTTCTTCCTTCCTTCCTTCCTTCCTTCCTTCCTTCCTTCCTTCCTTCCTTCCTCCCTCCCTTCCTTCTTCCTTCCTTTCTGTTCAGCCAGGGGCTGCACGTAGCAGTCTCAGGCTCACTCCCGGCTCTACACTCAGGGATCACTTGGAGGCGTGCAGGGGACCAGATGTGATGCCGGGGATCAAATCTGGCTTAGCACATGCCAGGCAAGCACCTGCCATAGCACAGCTCCTGCCCGTTATTATTATCTGTCTTTTGAGGGGCCGTAATTTAGCATTGGGGGATGCTCAGGGATCACTCCTGGTGATAGTTGGGGTTCCATGTGGTGCCGGGAATCTAATGGGGGCCAATCACAGGGGTGCTATCTCTCTGACCCCTTAACTTTTATTATTATTTTTTTGTAATGCTGAGGCTCAAAACATGGTTTCCAGCCCAACAATAATCTTTTAAAAACTTATCATTTTCTTTTTTTTAATGTAGGAGTACTGCCATTTATTCAGTCACTGATTAGCTGATTGAATTGGGCATGAACTCCACCTTACTTTTTTTTCCACAGTTTTATTTATTTTTCGTCTTATATTTATTTGTTGAATCACTGTGGGAAAAGTTACTAAGCTTTCAGGTTTAAGTCTCGGTCATACCATGATCAAACACCTCTCCCTTCACCAGTACTCACTTTTCACCACCAAGAACCCCAATATACCCCCCTCCCACCCCACCCAATGCCTGTGAGGCAGATGATTTCTACTTAACTCTTCTCTACATTGATTTACCTTCATCATTTTGACAAAAGATGCACCATTATTGTTTAGAATTTCATCCCCCCCCCCAACAATCAGAATTGCTGAAAAGGCATTGTGAAATACTTTGTTTTCTATAGCTGGTTATGAGAATCATATAATGTTGCGCGGCCGCTATTGTGGCCATGTAATTTTGGATTTCTGCAAAGAGCCAGATAATTTAGAGATTGGTTTCTGTGTGTCTGGTGTTATGGTCGTGCCAGAGAGCCTCTCTTGGGGGGTAACTCAGGACCTCAGTAGGGCGTGAAGGACAAGCCAGTACCGACCCCCTTCCCATGAGACTGCAGTTGCCCTGTCACCACCGGCTCATACATGGCTTTCCTATAAGCTCTGAGGAGGCGGCCACCTTGCTGCTGGGGGTGGGGGGTGGGGGGGAGACTTATCATTTTCAAGGGCTAGAGCAATAGCACAGCAGGTAGGGTGTTTGCTTTGCACATGGCCAACTCGGGTTCAATTCCCAGCATCCCATATGGTCCCCCAAGCACCGCCAGGAGTGATTCCTGAGTGCAGAGCCAGGAATAACCCCTGTGCATCGCCGGGTGTGACCCAAAAAGCAAAAAAAAAACACCTTATCACTTTCATCCTTTTCAAGTGTGCAATTCAGGGCATTAACTAGCCCATCTTGGAGATCAGAGTGAGGGCCCCACACAAGGCACCTGCCTTAACACTGAGCCATGCTGACCTTTCACCTTCTCTCTGTTTTGTTCTGAGGGGGCACTGGCTGTGCTGGGCATCCACTCCCCGCACTGTGCTTGGGGGCTGCTGAGTGCTAGGGAGAGAACTGGACCTCCATCATGCTCTCAGCCTTGCTACCAGCATCTAGAGCCTTCTCTTTAAAACCAGCCCTAGACTAACACCCAAGAATAGCCGAGATAAGTACCAGGAGGTTCACTCCATGGCTAGGAGGCCAGCCACACATACTGGGGAAAAGGCAGCTCAGATAGAGAAGGGAGCACCAAATAAAGGGTGTTTGGAGGATCCTCCCAGGAGGGGAGATGCATGTTGAAAGTAGTCTATGAACCGAACATGATTGCCACTCAATGCCTCTTTTGAAAACCACAGCACCCAAAAGGAGAGAGAGAACAAAAGGGAATGCCCTGCCACAGAGGCAGGGTGGGATGAGGGGGATGGGAGGTGGGAGGGATGCTGGGATCCGTGTTGGTGGGAAATGGGCACTGGTGGAGGCATGGGTACTTGATCACTGTATAACTGAAACCCAAGCACAAAAATTTGTAAGTCTATAACTGTACCTCATGGTGTTTCACTAATAAAAATTTTAAACAAAACAGAAAAAAAAAGCCCTAATGTGAGAAAATCGCAAAATAGCACAGTTTCCCAGAACCTTCCCCGAGCCTGGCACCGTGGCTGGATTCGTTCCTTTCCCCTGATGCAGGCAGCTCCTTCCCGACCATCCTCGGGGAAGTCCTGGTGTCCCGTTACTCTTAACAGCTCTGAGCGTGGCACCTCGGAACAGGGACAGTCCCTGTTGCACAACATCAGGGCTTTCCTAGATAGGAAATTCCTGTCTCAGCACCGCTCACGTTCCACAGTTGCGCTGTGCCCTCGAGGTCCTGGGTGGCACAGCCGTCCCATGCCCAGGATCTGGCTCAACACTCCTGCATGCAGGTGTCACCCCTGGGCTGCCTCTGAGTTTTCTGGGGCGCAGGAAGGCAGATCGGGATATGCGGTACGCAAGGATCTGGTGCAGCCCCTCTCGGGACCTTGTCTCAGATGCGGAACCATGAGTGACCGCTCTGGGCCAACTGCCTGGGTCCCTGCCAGAAGCTTAACCCGGGATTCCCCGCCCAGAGCAGGAGCGGGAAGAAGAAGGGAGAGGGCTCAGTCCTGGGAGGCTGAGACTTTGGGACCTGCCCCAGGGCGGGGGTGGTAGAGGGCCACAGCGCTGCCCCCAGGCCGGGAGGCGGTGGTGGTATCCCGGGACAGCCCCATATGTGTGTGGCAGGAAACAGATGTTTCCACCGAGGGTGGCCAAGCCCCCTGCCCAGGCCCCAAGTGAGGGCACCCCTCTTCCTTCCCTCACCCAATAGCGTGGAAGCACTCGGGGTGCCCAGGAGGTGCTTCCAGGGTTCCAAAGAGCTGGGCTTTGGGGCTGGGGTGATAGCACAGCGGGTAGGGCGTTTGCCTTGCATGCAGCCGACCCGGGTTCGATTCCCAGCATCCCATATGGTCCCCCAAGCACCGCCAGGAGTAATTCGTGAGTGCAGAGCCAGGAGTAACCCCTGTGCATCACCAGGTGTGACCCCAAAACAAAACAAAACAAAACAAACAAACAAAAAAACAAAGAGCTGGGCTTTGACTGTTTTCCATGTGCCTTTTTTTTTTCTTTTTCCCGGGAGTGGGTAATGGGGGTGGAGGAGTCCTGGTGGTGCTAGGGATCACCCTGGCAGGGCTCAGGGGACCACATGTGGTACCAGGGAGGAGACCCGGCCTTGTGGCCGACCACCTGGTCCCTTTGTGGGGAGAGACTGGCAGACCCAGCGCCTGGTCCAACACGGCGCCCTGGGTGGGAGTGTTGTTTGAACCTCATCACGGCCCTGCAGAGGAGGGCATGTTATCTCCAGGCTTAAGCAGAGGTGGGCAGGTGAGTTGGGGTTCCGGGTAGGTCAGCCCTCCCTGAGCGGCCCGGACCCTGCCCTCTGCTCGCCCAGCACAGGGGCTAAGGACGCCAGAGGCTAAGGGCCCGCCCCTCTACTTTCCAAACTGAGGAAGGCTGGAACCTCTAGCCGACAAGAGCAGAGTGTAACTACCTGATGGAAGTTGTTAGTGATCAGCGATGTGTGCGTGAGTGTGTGTGTAACGACAGAAGATCTTGGGACAGCTGTCTGATATGCTGGCCTGGCCTGCTCCTGGTTCAGAATCACAGGTTTTGAGAGGTGTTAAAAATGAGTGGTATTATCAATGAGAGTTGAAATGATCACTCTGGACGGACAGGAACTGGGTGCTGAAAGGATGTCAAGAGAGATGCAGGATACCCCTTCAATATGAATATTGTAAACATTAGTGTCTAAAAGCAGGGGAGGGGGGCTGGAGCCATAGCACAGTGGGTAGAGCGTTTGCCTTGCACGCAGCCGACCCGGGTTCGATTCCCAGCATCCCATATGGTCCCCTGAGCACCGTCAGGAGTAGTTCCTGAGTGCATGAGCCAGGAGTAACCCCTGTGCATTGCCGGGTGTGACCCAAAAAGCCAAAAATAAATAAATAAAATAAAAAATAAAAGCGGGGGGGAAGAAAGGAGAGAGAGAAGGAGAGAGAGAGAGAGCGAGAGAGAAGGAGAGAGAGAAAAGGAGAGAGAGAGAGCAATGCCTAGTGTCTGCCCTAGAGGTAGACCCTGGGGAATGGTGGGAGGGAAACTGAGGACATTGGTGGTGGGAAATGTACACTGGTGAAGGCCTGGATGTTGGAAAATTGTATGACTGAAACCCAATCATGAACAACTTCGTGGCTGTGTATCTCACGGGTGACTCGAATTTTAAAAAGGAGGGGGAGAGAGAATAACATTTGAAAAATAAAAACGGGGAGAATTCTAAATAACAAAGAGAATAAGAGAAAAAAAATTTAAAAAAAAAAAGAGAATAAGAGGCCTCGAGAACCAGCTTCAGGGCTGGAACACAGGCTGGGCTTTGACTGTTTTCCATGTGCCTTTTTTTTTTTCTGGGAGTGGGGAGTGGGGGTTGGGGAGTCCTGGCAGTGCTCAATCCCCAGCCCTGCCTGACCTCAGCACCCCGGTGACGCCCTGCACCTCTGGGCCAGTACTGAACTGACCAGCCTACAGACCCAGCTCGTGCGTGCTGGGGAGTGGACCCCTGAGCACTGCTTAGGTGGCCCATTAACAGAACAAGACAATAGGGGCTGGAAATAGCACAGTGGGTAAGACCTTGGCTGTAGCTGACCTGGGTCTGATCCCCGGCACCACATCCGGTTCCCAGGGGCCACTTCCGACAGCGAAGCGTGTGCACCGAATCACACCACAGCCCAGCGTGTGTGCCACCTCTGTCCTCACAAAGGCAGAGCGGAGGAAAGCGGGGCAAAGAAAAGGAAACAATGAAAATGTGTTTGGGGAGGGGGCTGGAAATAGCACAGCAGGGAGGGCGTTTGCCTTGCATGCGGCCGACCCGGGTTCGATACCCTGCATCCCATATGGTCCCCCGAGCACCGCCAGGAGTCATTCCTGAGTGCAGAGCCAGGAGGAACCCCTGAGCATCGCCGGGTGGGACCCAAAAAGCAAAAAAAAGAAAAAAGTTAAAAAATTAAAAAGTGTTTAGGGGCCAGAGAGATAGTACAGTGGGTAGGGCTCTTGCCTTTTGCATGGTCAACCCCGGTGCGGTCCCCAGCCCACGTATGGTCCTGAGCCTACCAGTAGTGATCTCTAAGTGCACAGCCAGGATTAAGTCCTGAGCATCACTGGGTGTGGCCCCAAAAAGCAATAAATAAGTAAATAAATACGTAAATTTTTAAAAAAATATAATGTGTTTTAAGTCAGGAAGCCAGGAGGGCCAACACCATTATCCAACTGGTGAGAGAACAGTAAAGCCTGGATCCTGGAGTTGGAACGGGAGCACAGCGGGAGGGGTGCTTGCTTTGCACGTGGCTGACCTGGGTTCGATCCCCAGCATCCCCATCTGGTCCCCCAAGCACCTCCGGGAGAGATCCCCGAGCACAGAACCAGGAGTCAGCCCTGAACACCCCAGGGTGTGGCCCAGAAAAAAAATAAAACAGTAACAGAGACCTGGTTCCTGGCTCCAAGCAGCACCCGTGCAACGGGAGGGCACGGGGCAGACCCAGACTGACCAGGGAGCCAGAGCTGTGAGCTGGGGGCAGGCCAGGTGAGGACTCGCAAGGACAAGACAGGACTCCTCCGTAATGAGCACAGCTGGCGTTTACTGGCCCATTACTCCGTGCCGGCAGCGGAGTGCGTTGTGTGTGTGGCATCGTTTGATCTTCCCAGCCTCTCTCGAAGGAGTGGATTCTGGTTTCTCCCCGCTTCCCTTTGCTGCTTTGATGACGGGTTCAAGGGAGATTGGGTTTTTATCATCGTTTCATTGGGTTCAAGGGACTCGCAGTCACTGCCTGGAATTCAAGTCCGGCCCGTGGAAACCGAAGCCAGTGTTCTCAGCGCCTTCCCCAAATCTGTCATCGCTCCTCCAGGGGGGCCTCCTCTCCTCTCTCCACCTCCGCTAATCCCTGAAGAAAGAGCGGTTGGTTTGGTTTTTGTTCCCGAGACCTTATCTGGTGCTGCTGAGGGCCCTTTGGCACCAGAGCAGGAGAACAGCGGGGAGGGATCTTGCCTTCCAAGCAGACAACTTGGGTTTGATCCCTGGCGTCCCACACGGTCCCTTGGGCACCGCCAAGAGTCATTCCTGGGTGCAGCGCCAAGTAACCCTGAGCATCACTGGATGGAGCCGCACCCCGTCCCCCCAGATAAAAAGCACAGACATCTGACTCACGATTTTTAATTTTTTAATCATCATCATCACTATTGTGTTTGGGTACCTCCATGCTTCTCAGGGGGTATTCCTGGTTCTGTGATCGGAGTGACCCCTGGTGGTGCTGGGGATTCTAACTAGGGGCAGGGGATGTGAGACAAGAGCCTTCACCCCTGGACTCTTTCTCTGCCCAGCACCCCACCCCACTCCAATAGCCCTGCACTCAGGGGTCTCTCCTGGTACCCAGGATCAAACCCAGGTTGACCAGGTGCAAAGCAAGTGCCCTACCCACTGTATTATCTCTCTGCCTTTCCTTTTTTTTTTTGGTGGGGGAGGACTACATCCCACCACCTCAGAGGTGACTCCTGGCTCTGTGCTCAGGAACCACTCTTGGTGGTGCTTAGAGACTATACGAGACGCCCAGATTGAATGGGGGTCTGCCGGGTGCCAGACAAGCTTGTTACCCCCGGTACTCTCTCTCGCCCGCCTTTCCACCCTGCCCCTTATTCTGTGATGCTGGGGATGGAACCCAGCACCTCCCCTATGAAGGCCAGTGATCCGCTGCTGAACTACCTTCCCAACTCTAAAGGATGCGAGTTTTTCCCCTTTTTAGGAGGGTGGGGTGGGGGATGGCATATCTAGTAATGTCTGGGGCTTATGCCTGGCTCTGTGCTCGGGATCACTCCGGCCAGTGCTCAGGAGTCCATTATGGAATGCCAGAGAAAGAATCAGGGTCAGCCGTCTGCAAGGGGCAATCACCTTACT
Source organism: Sorex fumeus (assembly GCF_029834395.1). NCBI lineage: Eukaryota > Metazoa > Chordata > Mammalia > Eulipotyphla > Soricidae > Sorex > Sorex fumeus. The sequence continues at coordinate 59,073,571 of NW_026606118.1, forward strand.
CCTATACGATCTCCTTGGCTCCAGGATGCGAGTTCAGAGCGGCAAAGAATCCAGGGTGTGAGCACCACAGAGCTGGGGTCGGAGCCGGGGGCAGGCAGAATTCAGACAAGCCACCACCAAATGTCTCTAAGTCCTGGTCATCTCATCTGATGGGGGGGGTCTAGCCTCTTGTCCACAGGGCAGAGGGGGGTATCTGAGATGGTGTGGTCAGAACCCAGAGGAAGGGGTAGTAGTTAGCAATGGAGGGTGGGAGGGACATAGCCCGACCACGAGGAGCTTTGGGGCTAAAAATGGAACTCTGTCGGGGCTGGAGCGATAGCACAATGGGGAGGGCATTTACCTTGCGCAGGCCGACCTGGGTTCAATTCCCAGTATCCCGTGGGGTCCCCTGAGCACCGCTAGAGGTAATTCCTGAGTGCAGAGCCAGGAGTAACCCCTGAGCATCACCGGGTTTGACTCTGTCACTATCACTGTCCTCCCGTTGTTCATCGATTTGCTCGAGCGGGCCCAGTAACGTCTCCATTGTGAGATTTGTTGTTACTGTGTTTGGCATATCGAATACGTCACGGGGAGCTTGCCAGGCTTTGCCGTGATACTCTCAGTAGCTTGCCGGGCTCTCCGAGAGGGACGGAGGAATCGAACCTGGCTCGGCCAGGCCAGCCGCACGCAAGGCAAACGCCCTACCACTGTGCTATCCCTCCAGCCCAGGGTGTGACTCAAAAAGCCAAAAAAAAAAAAAAAAAAAAGAGATGGAGCTCTGTGGGGCGAAAGCTAGAATGTGGGCTACCGTCACTGGTGAGTGGGAATCCAAAAGGAGATGGGCCTTGAAGCCAGGTCACTGGGAACCCAGGGAAATGCCCATAAAACACGCTTCTGCGGGGCATTTGCTAGCGTATGAGGTTGGGGGCGGGGCGGGTGCAGCTCTGGGGAAAAATGAAAATTAATATGTATAAGCCGGCAGCTGTGTAAACCCATTGTGGTCGGCTGATCAGAAGGGCGTCAGCGGCGCCCTCAGTGTTCCAGGGCACGGCTGTTTCTGCAAGTGCCCAGTGGAAAAGAGGCAGGCGGGAAGGCTGGCCAAAGGGTCTGGCCTTTAACTTGCGGTCAGTGTGGGGAGGTGCAGTGGGGTTTGCCTATTGTGTTTTATATATTAGGATCTGCCCGGCTGTGCAGTGGGCTGCTCAGGTCCAGAGGCTCCGGGTTCCCCCCGGGGGGCCACGCAGTTCACAGACTCAACGCCGAGGCGTCACGTGTATAAGGCATTTCCTCCACCCTTTCAAGCTCTCCGGGTTCTGTTGGTTGATTTTGGTTTGGTTTGGTTTCACACCCAGCAGTACTCAGGGCTTACTCTGGGGTCTGCGCTCAGGAATCGCCCCGGGCAGGCTCAGGGGACACTGTGGGGGGTCAGGGAGCTCCAGCCCCTGATGCTGTTTTCATTGAAATTGCATCCAGATGCAGCCAGTGGTTACTGTTTTCCAGTATGTATGTGCAGCTTTGCCTCCTGACTGAGGTTTGCGACCACCCAAGGCACTTTGGACATACCCAGAGGGGTGGAAAATCGGAGTCGCGGGCTGGAGCGATAGCCGACCCGGGTTTGATTCCCAGCATCCCATATGGTCCCCTGAATACCGCCAGGAGTGATTCCTGAGTGCATGAGCTAGGAGTAACCCCTGTGCATTGCCGGGTGTGACCCCCCCGCAAAAAAAAGCAAAAAATAAAGAAAAATCAGAGTTACCAGATACACACTCAAGATGACACTTTTCCTTCTTGTTTCAGTGTCATACTGCAAATAGCAGATAACTTTTCCACTTAGTGCCATGCAGTCTTGGTTTAAAATGCCAACATAGGTGGGCTGGAGCAATAGCACAACGGGTAGGGCATTTGCCTTGCACGTGGCCGACCCGGGTTCGATTCCCAGCATCCCATATGGTTCCCCAAGCACCGCCAGGAGTCATTCCTGAGTGCATGAGCCAGGAGGAACCCCTGTGCATCGCTGGGTGTGACCCAAAAATTTTTAAAAAAAGCCAACATAGGTGCCAGAGAGATAGTATAGGGCTAAGGTACTTCATCTTGTACACGGCCAACTCTGGTTTCAATCCCTGGCATAAGAACCAAAATGAAGAATAATAATAAGCAGAAACACTCAAAACACCGCCGCAAACCAAGGCTTGCCAGCAGCTAAGAGCAGATTTCCTGCAGGGCACTGATGCCTCCGTAGCGACTCTCCACGCCCTAGAAGCCTCCCGCTTTCCACTTTTAGGAGTCGTGGGTTAGGCAGCCATCAGCATCGCCGTCGGGTTTGCTCTGCCGCGTGGTAGCCACCCAAGAAGGGACCGTGCCTCTCTGCCTCCCTGCTAATCTCGCTGCTCCCTTGCAGAATGCCCAGGAGAACCATGGACTGGCTGTCCCCACCCCCTCCGTCCCAGAAGACTTTGCGGACAAAGAAGTGACAGGTAGGAGGAACAGCGCTCGGGCCGGGGTCTTGGGGCTCTTTTCTTCCGCCTTGTTCCCACATCTGTGCTGCTTCCTCCCGGACCAGAGCCGAGTCCACGGGTCCCCTGGGCAGGGGTGGGAGTGGATGGGCGGCAGTGGCAGGGCTGGCGAACTTCCGGGGGGGGGGGGGGGGATGAAGGCGAGGGGCCCAGGACAAATGGGAGAAGGAGGAGAGGTGGGCCCTGAACCACTGTCCCCCACCCCCCGGCTGCCAGTGACCCACAGCAATTCCAGGGACAGCTCACGAGGAGTCAGGGGCACAGGCAGGTCCCTTCTCAGCTCCGAACCTGCCGTGATGGAGCACAGACAGTACAGCATCGGCTTGGCATGCCGGAGCCCCAAGTTCAGTCCCTGCCACTGCCAAGGTCCCGCGAGCACTGCTGGGAGCCACCTCTGAGCACTGCCCAGTGCGAGGACACTCTCGCTCCCCCTGAAAATCAACCAAACCTGCCCCTAATGTGTACGTCACACAGAGAAAAAAATCTCCCGCCGGACTGGGAGTTTGGCCCCGTCTTCTTGGCTCTCCTAGACCCCACCCTCGGCCAGTGCCCTTCCCGCCCTCCTCTTTTGCTCCGACCCTCCTCCTCTGCCGTCTTCCCTGGGCTTGACTGGGACAGCGCCCCAGCACCCCTCTGATTTCCTCTCCCCAGATCACGCCTCGCCGAATGCTGTGTTCCCTCATTAACATGCTGGTTCCTTCTCTCCCTGCCGAGGAGGAAACACAGGTCTAGGGGCTAGGAAGCAGGGAAGCGGCTCCCGTGATGTGTGTGTGGGTCTGGGCACCACCTGCCACCTGCTCACCCCAGAGCACTGTGATCCTGGGGTTCCCGGCACTCAGGGACCTGAGCACCTTGGAGTGTGGCCCACAGAGAATTAACAACACAGAGAGGACTCAAAGTGGGGTGGGGAAGGCTTTGCGGGCAGGGGGCCTGGCTTCATCCCCTGGACCACGTGAACTCCACAAGCCAGGAGCCGCCTTCCAGCAAAAGGAACAACAACAAAATAGCCTTAGGGGCTGGAGCGATAGCACAGCGGGTAGGGTGTCTGTTTGCCTTGCATGGGTTCGATCCCCAGCATCCCATAGGGTCCCCCGAGCACCACCAAGAGTAATTCCTGAGTGCAGAGCCAGGAGTAACCCCTGAGCATCACCAGGTGTGACCCCAAAAGCAAAAAAAAAAGCTTTAGGCAGCCTTGAGTGTTTTGGGGTGCTCTGTGCAGTAGTGCTCGAGGACTCTGGGCCGAGTTCCAGAGATAATTGGTCTGGCTGTGCAGGTCTGACGGTTACTGTAGAACTGGGGAGGCCACGGCACTGGGGGTAGGGGGGAGGCAAGCATCGCCAGGGACTGACCTTGGGACCTCCGTGTGCCAAGCCAGAGCCAGGGTTCTGCTGCTCTGCCTTCTGGCTCCAGGTTTTGGGGGCTGGTGGGTCAGTTGCAACCCACCCCCCACCCCTACTGTCCCGCTGTCCGTCCGTCTGATCTTTCTTTTTGTTTGCTTTTGGGGTCACAGCAGTGCTCCGGGGTTGCTCACGGGCGCTGCACTCAGGAACCACCCTCGGTGGTGCTTGGGGGACCATACAGGCTGCCAGGTCGGCCACACGCCAGGCAAACAAACACCCCACGCGCTGGTCCTATCGTTCAGGCCCCGCTGGTGTGATCCTTGAAGTCAGAGAGCTGGGCAGACTTCTTTGTTAGCTACCCAGAGAGGATCCCTCAGAGATACTGTCCCCAGGGACTGGGAGGTCTGCAGACCCTGGGCAGGAGGCCGGAGGTGGGGGGGGGGGGGGGCTGAGCCCGAGAGCCCAGGGCTGCATCAGCACCTGTGCACACCGGCCAGGTCACACTCCACATGGATCCACAGTCCCGAATATATGTTCTGGGAGGTGGACAGCTGGCCCCGCCCCTGCGCTCCGGGAAGCCCGCAGGTCTGCCTGCTCCTATCTGCAGACACTTCACTGCCTGCCGAGCTCTGCACCCAGCCCTTTCCCTGCACTCAAGGGAAGGCTCCCTTGTAACCCTCCAGCAGTTTTAGGAGGCCGCACGGACAATCTGCCCATTTCCTGGATGATGAAACCGAGGCTCAGCCCGGTTTAATTAGTGCCTCTGAGGCATGCCGGCTGCTAAGTGGCAGAGCTGGGCTTTGAACCCTGGTCTTTCTGGAAAGCTCCACTGCCCACCGCCCCTGTGAGAAACCAAAGGCCAACTCGAAAGGGGGGAAACTCCAAGGAGGAAGGGGTCACTTCGAGGGGGTGTGGAGAGGGTGAGGGGTCTCAGCCCCGGCCTCCCCCCAGCCCCCATCTCCCCCCATCTCCCACGCTGAGCTGGCCGGAGAGTGTCCAGTGGATGCTGGCTCCCAGCTGGGGAGAGTGGGAGTGGCTCAGGCACTCGTGGAACATTCCAGAGGCTTCTGGGGTGGGGTGGGGGGCACAGGGGAGCCTTTCAGGACACCTCTGGACACCTTCCTTCACTGGGAATCCCCCCCACCCCGCCTGCTGCTGCTGCAGGAGGGGCCTGGCCCTCCTCACCTCCCCTCTCCCTTCCTGCAGGCTCGCTGGTCAACGGGAACCTCCGCCTGTACAGCTCCGTGGGGGACTTGCGGCCCGGGCACTATGGCCTGGACCCCCTCATCCCCCCGCCGCCCCCGGGCCCGGCCCCGCGGCCGCCCGTGGACCTGGAGGGGAGCCCACCGCCTGGGGGGGAGTCTCCGCCCCCACCGCCTCCCCCTTCCACCGCTCCGCCCCCTCCGCCCCTGTTCCTGGAACCCCCCTCCCCGCCCGGCGCGGCCCCGCCGACCCCCCCAGCACTGGGGGCGCTGTCGCCCTCCCCCTCCACGCCCACCCCTCCCGACTTCATCCCCCCCGCCCCGCCCCTGGCCATCCCAGCCCCGCCGCCCTTGCCCGCCCCGGCACCCCCCAGCCCGGCGGTGTCCCCGCACGCGGCCGCGGGCACTCGCCCCTTCCCGCCCGGGGGTGTCACCAAGTGGAAGTCGGAGGTGGCCCTGAACGGGCGGCAGCCCGAGGGCCCCGGGGCCAGCCCCCCCAGGAGCCCCGCCGAGCCCAGGGGGAGCCCCAAGCCGGACCCCCACCTCACATTCCCCCGCTCGCTCAAAGTGCCTCCCCCGACCCCGGTGCGGACCTCGTCCATCCCGGTTCCCGAGACCCAGGAGTCCCCTCCGGAGGAGGAGGAGGGGGAGGCGGCGGTCACCAAGCAGGCCCCCAGCCGGCTCCCGCTGCCCCCCAGCTTCCACGTGCGCCCCGCCGCGCACGCCTCCTCGGACAGCGCCCCCGAGTCCCGGGGGTCCCGGGAGTCCTCGGAGCCCCGCGCTGCGGACCCCGACCCCGCGAGCCCCAGGAAGGGCGAGCCCCCGGCCCCGCCGCCGCCCCCGCCCCCTCCCGCGCCCCCCGCTCCCGCCCCCCGCGCCCCCGCTCCCCGCGGCGGCCCCCGAACGCCTCCCGAAGACCCCCAAATCCAGCTCCCCCGCCCCCAAGCCGCAGCCCAAGCCGCAGCCCCAGCCCCGGCCCCCCAGCCCGGAGAACGAGCCGGAGGCCCAGGACGCGGGCTCGTGGGACCCCGGGCAGATGGAGAAGCTGCGCAGCGAGCTGTCCGCCTACCTGTGCGGGCGCGACCCGCGGCCGGGGCCCCCCAGGGACCCCCCTCCTCCAAAGACGGGGCCTCCCCCGGGCCCGCCGCAGCCGCCGCCGCCGCCGGAGAAGGAGGCCAGCCCCGGCCCGGCCCTGCCCCCCGTGGACTACGCGCCCCCGGACCCCCCGACGCCCAGCGCGACGCCCAGCGTGCGGCAGATCAGGAGCGAGCTGGAGGCGCGGCTGTCCTCGGCCCCGGCCGAGCGGGACGCCAAGCCCGGCCCGGGCGCGCTGCCCCCCAAGCCGCGGCCGGACGCGGGCCGGAGCCCCGAACGCAGGCCGGCCCGGCCGGCCCCCGCCGCGACCCCCGCGGCCCCCCCGCGCGGCTTCTCCGCCCAGAGCCGCGCCCCCCGCCCTCCACGCCGCCCTGGCGGGCCGCCGAGAAGACCCCGGGCTCGGCCGCTGGACGCTGGAAGAAGCCGGCCCTGCTGGACGCCCCCGCGGAGGCCCAAGGGCGCCGGCCCCCCGCGGCCCTCCCGCCCAAGAAGTCGGCCGGCCCCCCGGACAGCCCCCGCCGGCCGCCGCTGGCCGCGGAGCCCCCCGCCCCGCAGGACGACGCGCTCAGGCACCCGGTGACCGGCGAGGCGGTGGAGCGCGGCTCCCCGATGGCCCTGCTGCTGGCCGCGCGGCAGCGGGCGCAGAAGGGCCGGCCCGGAGGGTCCGCCCCGGGCCGGTCCTCGCTGCCCGGCAGCCTGCGGGGCCCCGGCGGCGGCCAGCCCGACGCCCCCGACAGCATCTTCTACTCCCAGGGCCGGCCCAACTCCTTCACGGTGGTGCCCAGGCCCAGCGCCCCGTGCCAGCCGCCCGCGCGCCGGGACGCGGACGGCGGCTGGACGCAGGAGCGGCCCGCGCCCGCCCGGGGCCCCCCGCCGCCCAGGTCCTTCTCGTCGCCCCCTTCGCCGTCCCGCACGGGCGGGGACAGCGACGGCGACGGCGACGACGAGGCCGCCGCGTTCGGCTTCGGGCTCATCCCGCCGCCGCCCGAGTTCTGCAGCGAGCCCGAGCCCCCCGGGCCCCCCGCGCCGCAGTCCCGGCTCGGGCGGGGGTCCCCGCCGCGGCCCGGCGGCCTGGCCCCGCTGTCCGGCCGCGCCGGGGCCCGGGAGCGCGGCTCCGGCACCGGCCGCTCGCTCATCAAGAAGCGCCTGTACGTCGGGGAGCCCCCGCGGCCCGCGCCGCCGTCCCGGGGTCCCTCGGCGCGCAGCCTCAGCACCCCCAACTGCTTCGGCCCGCCGCCCGCCGGCCCCGAGATGCGGCGCGTCCACTCGGCCGGACGCGCGGCGCCCCCCGGGGGGCTGCACGCGCGCAGGATGTCGCTGGAGGGCGCGGCCCGCGGGGAGCCCCGGGCCCAGGCGGTGGGCGCCGGCGACCTCGGCTACGGGGGGCCCGCCAGGTGAGCGGCGGCGGGGATGCGCGCCCCCCTCGACCTGGCTCATCCACCCCGCCCCGCGGCTGCGGGCTGAGGGTGGGCTGCCCGGGGTGGGCGGGGGGCGTGTTTCCCAACACCCGTGGAAAGCGACTCGGACCCTGGCCCGGAGTGTGCAGCTCCCGGCAGAGGGAACCAGACGCGTCCTCCCCAGTCCGCGGGGAGGGGTCCCTGCCTCCCTCACGCCCCCTCCCCACATACAGGGGGTTGACAGTTTGGGACTTGAGGGGGCCGACACCACAGCACTCACCTCTCTCCCCTCGCGTGCCCTGGCAGAGGTGGGGGGTGGGGGGCGACCAACCAGCTGCAGAGACTCACCTCCCTTCTCTCCTTCCCCCCCCCCCCCCCCCCCCCGTCCACGCCCGCAGGACTGTCCACGGCGCCCCCCACTACGGAGGCCCCATCAACACGTTCACCGTGAGACCTGGAACCCGTCACCCCATCTCCTACGGCTACTCGGGGACCCATCGGAAATCCATGTCCTGAGCCCAGCACTCTCAGCTCCGGCCCCGAGGGGCCAATCTGGGCATCTGCTTTTTTTGGGGTGGGGAGTGGGGTGGCACAGACATGGGGGGCTGTGTTCCCTGAATACAGAGTGGCAAGGAGCAAGGAGCAGGGCCCCCTCGGGAAGATGAGTGAGGGGAGGGTGGCGGCCGCGTGGGGGAGGGGTGGGCAGATGGGGGAGTCCTCCACGGGGTACTCTTAGCTTGTAGAGGGGCTACCGAGAGGTGGGGCTATCCGGTGGGTTCTAAAGGTGAGGAGGGGGCGGGCAGGGTCTGGGAAAGGGGGTGCGAGGTTCGGCCCTGACTGATTGGGACGGGGGTGCGGGGGGCACTCTTGGTGGGTCTCCCGGTCCGCCATATGCCACCCGAAGGTGATGCCTGGACTAGAGGTGGAGACCTGCTGCCCCCCCCAGGGCGCTTTGCTGCCCAGGGCGGGCTAGAAAGTTCTAGAACACGGAGACATAGCAAGTATAGGGTGGGAGGCAGCAGAGGAAGGTTCACCTCTTGATTCGGAGTTTGGAAACTGGGCCTGGGACCCAGGGACTCTGAGGCTTGTCCCCTGTGGGGTGCGGAAGGGACCCCCACTCCCAGCCCTCGGTATTAAGGAGCCCTAACAATGTGGCCAAGGTACGGGGGGTCTTGGGAGCACGGAGAGGAGGCGGCGGTCTGAGAGGAGTTGGCTGTCGGTGGGGAATGTGCTAGAAGGCTGGGAGTGTGGCATGGCCGCTCAGCACAGCAGATGTCAGGAGGGTGGCGACTCGTGTGTGAGGCCCCGAGGCCAGTCCCCCAGCAATCTCAGCCCTGGAGACCCCCTCATACTAAAGGGCCCAAGCACCAAATATTGGGGACCCCTGAATCCAGCCTAGAGCCACTAGATGTAGCTAGCCCCTATACTGAAGGTGATGGTGTGCACTGGAGCACGTCACCAGACATGGCGGGAAGCAGGACTCCTGCTCCGGCCGTCTTTAGGTGGTGGGCTGCGCTCCTGGGGCCCAGAGGAGGAGGAGGAGGAGGAGGAGGAGGAGGAGGAGGAGGAGGGGTAGGGAGGGCACCCCACAGGGACGTGGCTGGTAGCCAGCAGCTTGGTGCCACTTCCTTTGGGAATTCTTTTTTTTTTTTTTTGGAGGGGGGGAGGAGCATATGCTGTGCTGCTATGGGGATTCTCCTGGCTCACTGTTTGGGGGTCGTTCCCGGATGGAGCCTGGGCCTGTGGCCTGCGACATCTCTCTGGCCCGCGGTTCCCCGTGGGGCATGCACGATGCCGGATCCTTATGGCTGTGAGGACCACCGGAAGCGCATCTCAGGGAGAGAATTTAGGGGGAACACCGAGGGTGCTTTGGAAGCAAAGCCCTCCTGGAGTCTGGCTTCTCCAGTCTGGCACCCCCCAAAGCGTTTCCCAGAGTTTAGCTGCTGTGAGGGCGGGGGAGGGGAGCTCAGGCTTCTGGCTGTATCTGGCTCTGGGGCGGCACCAAAGGGTGGCCCTCACCTGTGTGGCTGGGAAATAAACGGGCTGGTTTGGACTGGCTTTCAGCAGTGCGGCTGTGGACTGATGCCTGGGAACGCCTGGGAGCGACCAGGGGTGTGGGCAGGGAGGGCTGGGGGTGGGGCAGGGGTGAGGGGGTGAGGGGAGGGAGGGAGGCTTAGCCCAGGGTGGGGGCTGAGCTAGGGAGCCTCAAGCTTTCTCTTGGGGCCCCAGAGGTTTCCTCCCCACTCCAAATTCTTGGGACAGAAGGAGCAATGTGCCGTATCCTTCCACGGTTCTCCGATTCCTCGGCACTGCAGGTGTGAGAACCACAGGCCACTGTGACGATCCCAGTCACGCACTCGACCAGTCTCTGGGTGATGACCACTCGACGTGACATGCCACTGAACATAGAGGGTGCTGTCAAACCGCTCCTGCCTGCTACAAGAAAGCAGTCCAGGGGCTGGAGCGATAGCACAGCGGGGAGGGCGTTTGCCTTGCACGCGGCCGACCCGGGTTCAATTCCCAGCATCCCATATGGTCCCCTGAGCACCGCCAGGAGTGATTCCTGAGTGCATGAGCCAGGAGTAACCCCTGTGCATTGCTGGGTGTGACCCAAAAGGCAAAAAAAAAAAAAAAAGAAAAAGAAAAAGAGGGACTGGAGCAATAGCACAGCGGGTAGGGCGTTTGCCTTGCACGCGGCCAACCCGGGTTCGATTCCCAGCATCCCATATGGTTCCCCGAGCACTGCCAGGAGTGATTCCTGAGTGCATGAGCCAGGAGTAACTCCTGTGCATCGCCAGGTGTGACCCCCCCCCCCCAAAAAAAAATAAAAGAAAACAGTCCAGGGACCAGAGAGATGGTACATGGGCAGGGCACGTGCCTTGCATGTAACCAACACAGGTTTGGTCCCCAGCACCACAGAGCCCCGGCAGGAGTGATCCCTGAGTGTACAGCCAAGAGTAGGCCCTGGGCACAGCCGGGTGTGGCCCCCAATACAAGAACGTTTTCCACTCATGATCGTTTTCAGGGCTGGAGAGATAGTACAGCAGGTAGGGAGTTCACTTTGCACGTGGCTGACTCACGTTTGATCCCCGGCACCCCATATGGTCCCTTGAGCACTGAGAACAGGAGTCAGCCCTGAGCACCACCACATCGAGCTCCAAAGTGAAACCAAAAGACATTTTCCTGGGATGGAGTTGACCCTAGCGCAGCCAGAAGTGACCCCCAGCACTGGAGCTGGGAACGGCCCTCCCCACCCCAAAACAGCATGCCCCAGAAGCACTGAAGACTTGTCGAAACACACAGTTGCTGGGACTTGTCCGCAGAGCTCCTGATTCACACTGGGGTGGGGCCTGAGAACTCACATTTCTAAACGGTACCCAGGCGGGGCTGCCGGTTCTGCTGGCCCAGGAACCCAGCCTGAGAAGTGCTTCGGCACAGGGGGCTGGAGCGATAGCACAGCAAGGAGGGCATTTGCCTTGCACATGGTCAACCCGGGTTCAATTCCCAGCATCCCATATGGTCCCCTGAGCACCACCAGGAGTAACTCCTGAGTGCAGAGCCAGGAGTAACCCCTGAGCATCGCCGGGTGTGATCTAAAAAAAAAAAAAGGGCACAGGGTCCCACGGAATTGGCCCAGCTGACCGGTGAGAAACCAGAGTCCCCCAGCCCAGTGGCCTTGCCCAGCTCTCAGAGCCAGCAGGAGCTGAAGCGCTGGCCCTGCCCGGTCCCAGGGGCCTGGAGGAAGGAGAGCAGCTGGTGAGGGAGGGCTCGGGCTGCTGTGAGCCATGCCTGGGCATACACAGGTTTTCTTGGGTGGGGGGAGGGCTGGGGTTTGGGCCACACCTGGCAGTGTTCAGGGCTTACTTCTGGCTCTGTGCTCCAGGGGGTCACTCCTGGAGGGGCTCTGAAGAAGAGGTGCTAGAGATGAAACCGGGCCCAGCCGGGAGCAAGGCAGGGGTCTGAACACCTGGACTGACTCTCCAGGCCCCGAGAGTCCACAATTATTTGTTCTGGGGCCACACTCAGGACTGACTGACGTGCTTGGAACTGAACCCAGGTCGGACGTGTACAGGCTTACCTGCTGTACCTTCTCCAGCCCCGTTAAGCATCAACAATTTTTTTAAAAAAAGTTTTTTTTTAAGTTTTTGGGTTTGGGGCCACATCCAGCGATGCTCAGGGCTTACTCCTGGCTCTGCGCTCAGGAATCACACCTAGAGGAGTCAGGGACCATCCGGGATGCCGGGGATCAACCCTGGCACAGTTCTAAGCCTTTACCTAAGCCTGAGCATCGCCGGGTGTGATCTAAAAAAAATCTGTCGAGCCAGCCACATGTGGTATGCCCAGCCCGAAGGAGCAAATTCAGGAGTGTGGGGGACCATGCGGAGCCGGGAAGGGACCGGGGGCTCGGGCATGCTGAGCAGGGTAGCCCTGGGCTCGGGTGCCCCTGCAGGCTGGCACAGACTGTGCTGAGCAGGACAGAGCCCAGGGCAGCAGGTGTGGCCGTGGGTGTGGCGGCCTTCTGAGAGGGAGCGGGGATTCGAGAGACCGGAGGATCCCCTCCTCCTCACCTCTGCGGGAGCCAAAGCTTCAGACCCCAAAGCTTCAGCCCCTTGGGAAGCTGTTCCTTGGGAAGCTGTTCTGAGCCACCTGCACGTGGGGAGAGGAAGAGTGGTCTGGAGGGCAACCACAGCGTCTCCACGGGATCTGCAAGGCCGTCGGAGCAGCAGAGGGCATCAGAGCCCCCGAGGAACCAACCACTGGCCTGGAGACACCCCTTCTTCATCCACAGGCTCCCTGTGGGAACTGGGGGGGGGCAAGGGGCAGAGCTGCGGCAGGAGCATGACCAGAGAGCCAGGCCTGTCCCCAGAGGCGGGCGGCAAGGGAGAGAGCTCCCGGGCGTCCCTGCCCAGGAGGATGCGGGCGCCAGGGCCCACGGTTCTGACCAGACCTCAGAGAATCTCGAACTTTCTGGGAACCAAGGAGGAAGGTTTTGGGAAAGACTCCAGGCAGGTGCACTCAAGGAGGAGCACTTGGGGACGAGCTGGGGCATCCCAGGGCCAGGTCCCCGGCTTCGCCTTTCAAGGGCTACAGCTGTCACCGGACAAGGAGGACAGGGCTGGGCCTGGATGTGTCTCCTTCTGCCACACCTGGGGGAAGGTGCCCTGCCCCGAGGGATGGCAGCGTACGAGCCTGGGGCTCGGAGGGCTGAGCACGTAGGAGGTGGTCGGGTCGCCGTGTCCTCCGGACCCCACTGGACTGACTCCCGAGCACAGAGCTGGGAGTAGCCCGCCCAGCCCCTCTAGGTGGGGGTCCCCAAACCACACAAAAAAAGACGAACTAAAACTTGAGCTCGGGGTTGGAGAGAGTGTGCAGGGAGTTAAGGACAGGCTTACCGCGCCTGAGGCCCAGAGTTTGCTCCCTGAGACCAAAGGAAGGGCCCCACACACCGCAGAGTTAACGGGAGTGTGGACCCGAGTGGTAGGACAGCTGGGAGGGCATCTGCCTTGCACGCGGTCAACCCGGGTTCGATTCCCAGCATCCCATATGGTCCCCCGAGCACCGCCAAGAGTGATTCCTGAGTGCATGAGCCAGGAGGAACCCCTGAGCGTGCTGGGTGTGACCCAAAAGGCCGATACATAAATAAATAAGTCCCAAAAAATACAATAAAGGGGCTCCTTAAGGACGATATAAAACAAAAAAACAAACACCAGTTGATATGATGTGGAAGCGGGAGAGAGTAGTAAACACAGAAGTATGTACAAGGAATGTTGCCATTTGTGTTTCTTTCGAAAAATAAAAATAAAAAAAGAAGTGTCCAGGGGCTGGAGCGATAGCACAGCGGGGAGGGCGTTTGCCTAGCACGCGGCCGACCCGGGTTCGATTCCCAGCATCCCATAGGGTCCCCCGAGCACAGCGCCAAGAGTAAGCCCCGAGGACCACCAGACGTGGAAGAGAACAAAACCACCACAGACCCAGAAAAAGAACTCAGAGGGCTTGGATGTGTGCCTGCTTGCAGGGTGCAGACGGGGCGGAGTAGGGGGTGCTGGAGTCCTGAGCAGCCTCTACGGCCTGCAGTGGGCTCTGTCTCCTGAACCCGGTGACCCCCGGGCAGGGGACAGGCACAGGCCTCGAGGGGGGCAGAGGCAAGGCCGGCAAGGCCGCGTGGGAGCCGAGTGTCCCAGTGTCCGCTGCTTCTCCTGCTGGGCTGTTTCTCGGGGAACTGAGGGGTTCCAGGAAGGAGGCTGGAGCTGGGGCAGGGAGGAGGGGCACAGTGGACGGAGATGCAGAGCCCAGAGTGCACGGGACCACCGGCATGGGGCACTGCAGGGACCCCTTCCCAAATGCACCTCGATGCCAGGGAGGAAAAGCAGTGCCCCAGCCGAGCACAGAACCGGGGATAAGTCCCGAGCACCACTGAGCCCGGTGCCCTCCCGACCCTCCCCCCGGAAAGGGCAGCCTCCCCCAGAGAGGCCAGCGACCTTTCAGCTCCAGCAGCAGCCTGGTCCCACCCTTGGCCCCCCAGCTCCTCACTCACAGGGGCGTCCCTGGCTCCCTCTACGCCCAGGGCCACCCTCCGGCCCCTCTTGAGTGTCCCCGCGGTGGGCCTTCGGGAAGCCCCAACCTGGAGGCAGTCTGTGCTCTGTTTGGTGAGGCCACAGGCCCTGTGTGTGTGTGTGGGGGGGGGGGGGCCCGGATGAAGGCCCCAGGCCAGCCAAGGGCCCCGCGGTTTCTCAAGCCCATGCAAGCCAAACCATGACCAGATGCCACAGTCTGCCCCAGGAGCACAGGAAGGCAAGGTGGACGGGCCAGGCTGGGTCTGGGTCAGCTCAGAGCGGGAGGGCACCGCCTCCTGGGGCATGCCGGGGCCCACCGAGCAGGCGAGGCGGGGGCCAGGCCGTGGACACCGAGCTACCAAGTAACAGACACGTTCTTTATTCTGGGTCTGGAGCCCCGACCTAAGAGTCCCAGCAACGGGGGGTGGGGGGCGGGGGGTGGGGCGGTGAGTTCACAAATTATCTCCCCAAAAGGGGAAGAAGGTGTCCGCAGCCAAACACGCGTGAGGCCTGGACACTGCTTCCGGAAGAGGACATCTGGGGAGAGGGACACTGCCACCTGGGGGTCGCCAGGGATGAGAACAGAGACATGGAGGGGGCGGGGGTGGGGGTGGGCTGTGTTCACACTCACTCGGCTCCTTCCCTCCAGCCCCCCCTCCAGCCCCCCCCCCCCATGCTCTTGAGAATTTTATACTGAAAATGTCTGTCGGTTATTCGCAAGCCAGGAACTTGTCCATTCGTTTACGGCCGCCAGTTCCAAGAAGAGAAGAAAAATACCTGAGGTTGTCTGCAGCAGGGAGGCAGAGCTCTGGCTGCAGGCTGGCCGCACCCCCCACTCAGCCTGGGCTGGGGGCGGATGGGACGCCGTGGGGAGGATTAAACACTTGTTTCCTTTGGAGCCTGAGTGAGAGAGAAGGAAAAAGCCAGATCAGCGCTTGAAGAAAGCGGGTGACTCAGGTACAGAGCAGAGTGCGAAGGAGACCGTCAGGGCTGGCCTCCAGGCGGATGTCGTCAGCGGGCTCGTGGGTCCTTGGTTCCTTCTGCACCCGAGAAACGCCCCTCCTGGCCCCTTGGTGATCAGGGACCAGGGCCAGGGCAGGGAGGGCGCTTGCCCTGCACTCATTCTGACCCGCGTTCATTCCCCGGCACCCCATAGGGTCCCCCAGCACCTCCAGGAGTGGATTCCTGAGTGCAGAGCCAGGAGTAACTCCTGAGCACAACCCCTGTGGCCGCAAAAACAACAAAAAAACCGGCTGGAGCGATAGCACAGCGGTCGGGCGTTTGCCTAGCATGTGGCCGACCCGGGTTCGATTCCCAGCATCCCCAAGCACCGCCAGGAGTGATTCCTGCATGCAGAGCCAGGAGGAAGCCCTGAGCATCCCCGGGTGTGACCCAAACACCAAAACAAACAAAGAAAGAAATAAAATATAAAATGACCAAGAGCTCCAGGCAGAGGGAGGCCCGCGGCTCTGCACACCCGTTCCTGGGGCAGCTGTGATGTGGAAGCGCCCCAAAGCCCAGCCTCACGGCCACTGCACCCTCCCTCCCCCGGCTGCTGAGAACGTCGAGGCGGGCAGGGTGGATGTCCAGGCTGGCTCAGGGCTTTTCCTGGCTACCGGCCCGTCTGCCTTTCCTCAGGCCATTGGCTCCCCTCTGACTCCTCACCCTTTCTGGAAGCTTCCCCTGCTAGCCCCACTCGTGAGGTCCCTGTGTTTATTGGTCTCTCCGACGACAATCTGCAAGGTTGGGTGGGGGGGGAGAGTCAGCCCCGCATTTGCTCCCTCCCTCTCTGGGTGCTCCTCTGGGGGCATGCAGTCCCCCTCCGCCTTCTGGGCAGCCCGCATGGCCAGGGGCTGACTCCCCCTGGGCTGGGGGGATGTGGAGAAGCATCCGGGAGCTCCTTCCAACAAGAACACCGGCCGCTGGTCCAGCTGCTCCCACCCACTTGGCCACACCGTCACCTCTCTGGCCGTACTGGGCGTTGGGAGGCGGGCCCTCACTGCCTGGGCTTCCAGGGACACAGGGGTTGGGCGTCCACCCTCCCTCCGGACCCTCCCCTCAGCGACCGCAGGCCCCTGCTCCTGGCCAAAGCTCCCCACAGAATTTTCCTTCGGTTCCAGCAAGCGCCTCTTCCAGCCTCCCCGCTTCCCACACAGCTGCCGACCGGCTGACATGCCCCTGGACCCCACCCGGGATGGCACTTTGGGAGACAAGCCGTCAGCCAACGCCCTTCTCAGGAGCCCCGAGAGTGGGGCCGGGGTGGTAGGACAGCGGGCTGACTCGGGTTCGATCCCCGGCATCCCATATGGTCCCTGAGCACTGCCAGGGGTAATTCCTGAGTGCAGGGTCAGGAGTGAGCCTTGAACACTGCCGGGTGTGACCCCAAACAAAAACAAAACAAATAAAGTGGCGAGAGAGATGGGACAGGGGTAAGGGACTTGCCCTGGGCGCGGGCAACTGGGTCTGATCCCTGGCAGCCCGTATGGCCCCTTGAGCGCCACGAGGAGTGCTCCCCGAGCACTGCCAGGTGTGGCCCCAAGCCCAGAGGAAATAAGCGGTCCAACTTGAGTGCACTGTTGCTCTCCCTCGAGTACTCCAGCTCAGCCCTGATGTCACTGGTCTCTGGGGAGCTTCCTCCTGTCCCGAGGCCTCCCCACATCCGGTCCCGCGCCTGGACACGGTCACTCAGTAAGGAGGGAGAAGGCTGGAGAGGGTGCCCAGTGCAGGCCAGGAACCTTCTCAGACCAGGCGTGAAGAGCCCAGCTGGGGGCCTGGAGTGATAGCACAGCGGGTAGGGCGTTTGCCTTGCATGCGGCCGACCCGAGTTCGATTCCCAGCATCCCATATGGTCCCCTGAGCATGGCCAGGAGTAATTCCTGAGGGCAGAGCCAGGAGGAACCCCTGTGCAATTCTGGGTGTGACCCAAAGAGCAAAAACAACAACAACAAAAAAAAGAACCCAGCCAGGCCCTTCGTGGTACTGGCCTAAAATCTGGGACGGTTTGGTTTGGTTTTCCAGGTCTTGGTGCCTGCAGCAAGGCCAGGCCGTGGCAAGGGACACAGTGACTGGTTGGGGGCCATACCCAACGGTGCTCAGGGATCACTCCTGGAGGTGGTCAGCGGACCATGTGAGGTGCTGGGGACTGAACCCAGGTCGTCTGCACCCAGGGCAGGCGCCTTCCTTGCTGTACTGTTTTGCTGGCTCCTGAAGGCTGTGGTTATTGAGTCGTGAAAAGTGAGTTATACGAAACAAAGAACGGTTGGGCAAAGGACCTGAAAAGTCAGGTAGGGCCGGGGGAAGACAAGTTAAAAAATGGGCGCCGATGGGGCTGGAGTGATAGCACAGCGGGGAGGGCGTTTGCCTTGCCCACAGCCGACCCGGGTTTGATTCCTCCGTCCCTCTAGAAGCACCCGGCAAGCTGCCAAGAGTATCCCACCCACACGGCAGAGCCTGGCAAGCTCCCCATGGCGTATTTGATATGCCAAAAACAGTAACAACAAGTCTCACAATGGAGACGTTACTGGTGCCCACTCGAGCAAACTGATGAACAACAGGACAGTGTTACAGTGCAGGGCTAATTTCTATGTCATCTCTAATTATTCAGCTCCACTGAATTTTATGTCATCCATCATTTTTTATCTTAAAGTGTACGTGGGAGAAACAAACACTGAGATAAATAAAGTGGAACAAGGGAAAAAATCAGACTAAATTTTTGAAAATGTGAGAAGATTATAGCTAAAACAATAGAAAATTGGAAGATTAAAATATACTGACATATAATTTTTAAAGACACAGAAAGATCTGATGATGGGATAACGTTGTTCTTTACAAAGGAGGGACAGTCGCTCACTCCTCCTGATGAGGGATCCTAATTATCCCATCCTGTAGGAACTGGCGTGGCTGGGGCCCAGGAGCTGGGTCCGAGGGTGAGAGTGCAGGTTGTGTATGGGGAGCCCTGCCGCCCACCCCGGACCTCTGGGAGTGACCCCTGAATCTAGCACCACAAGGTGTGGCCCCAAAACCAGAGAGAGAGAAAGGGAGAGACTGGGAGGGAGCGGGGGTCTGGTTTTCCCTTCATTTGGGGCCACACCCAATGGTGCTGGGGTTGGCGCTGAGCTAACCTAGAGACTCTGGGGGCCTCAGAACTCGAGTTCCTGGGCTGGAGAGACAGTGTAGGGCTTAAGGCACTAGCTTTGCACACGCCCGACCTGGGTGCAGTCTCTGAAGCACCACTGGGAGTGATTCCTGAGCACAAAATCAGGAGTAAGCCCCGAGAACCACCACATATGCCCCCAACCCCCAAAGGAAAAAAAAAATCACAAAACCAAACCCACGCAATGCAAAGCCTGTGCTCTGGCCCTCTGGGCTGCCTCCCGGGGCCCCTGAACACTGGTTTGGAAGTTCCGTGTTTGGCCCAGAAAGCTCAGTGCTGGGATGCTGTGGTTCAGAAACACTGATGTCACCGTGATGGGATTTACTGATGCACAGAGACGCCTCAGAAACCCAGAAGGACAAGTCCCGAGAGTCAGTGTCTAGGGCTGGACCGCTCACCCAGCCCCACTCCCCAGGGAATCAGGCGGCTCTGTGAGTGCTCCTGCAGTGACCACTACACATCACCGTAGCACTGTCAGGAAGGGAGGAAAGGAGTCTGCTTGCACCCCCCTGTACCCCCCCTGCCAGGAAGAGGGAGGCTGGGGAATGGCAAACTCTCAAGACCCCAAACCCAGAGGGACCTTCCCACTGGTAGGAAACGGGAAACCAGGCCAAGCGTGGGTTTTGTTTTGACCTGCTCCAACAAGCCAACTGCTTGCAATGAGCAGGGTGGTTTTGGGGCCACACCCAGCAGTGCTCAGGGCTGACTCCTGGCTCTGTGCTCAGGGATCACTCCTGGAGGGATTGGGGGACCATCTGGGGTGTCGGGACTGAAACCTGGATCAGCCGTTGTGCAAGCAAGCACCTTATCCTCTGTACTATCTCTCCGGCCCTTTAGAAACACATTTTTGAGACAAATGGGAAAAGTTGAATATGAACTGAGTATCACTGGATATTATGAAATTATTGTTTACCTGCTAAGAATACTGCTTTAAAGATATTTGCTGTTATTAACATAAAAGATATATGTGATGTTGATCATGTAAAAAGTCTATCACACACTGGAGATATTGCTGGAGCAATAGCACAGCGGGGAGGGCGTTTGCCTTGCACGCGGCCAACCCGGGGTTCGATTCCCAGCATCCCATATGGTCCCCCGAGCACCACCAGGAGTAATTCCTAAGTGCAGAGCCAGGAGTAACCCCTGTGCATCGCCGGGTGTGACCCAAAATCCAAAAATAAAAGTCTATCACACAAATATGCCCTTCCCAAAAAAGACACCCTTTAAATTTTGACAAAAGTACATAAATAATTCAGTGTAGGAAGGGAGCCACCTGCAGGAATGGTGCTGGAGTAACTGGACATCTGCAGGCAAACAACCTAAAGCTAGACCTAAAATCTTAAAACAGAGTCAAAATATAAATTAATGTCTAAAATTTTGTTTTTGGGTCACATCCAGTTGTGCTCAGAGCTTACTTCTGGCTCTGAACTCAGGGATTGCTCCTGGGAGTGCTCATGGGACCACAGGCAGTGCCAGATATAAAACCAGGATTGGTCATGTGCAAGAGAAACATCTTACCCACTGAACTATCACTCCAGCTCCCAAAGTCTAAAATATTTTTTAAATATCTAAGAACTTTGCCAAAATTACAGAGAAAATCTTCCTCCTCTAAGACTTGGAGCCTTTTTTTTTTTAATGTAGGAGTATTAAACTCCCCATGGCATACCCAATATGCCAAATACCGGTAACAATGATGGGTCTCATTCTCCTAACCCTGAAAGAGCCTTGAATATGGCACTTTACAATCTCAGGGCTAGGACGAAGGAGACGTTTACTGGGGCCTGCTCGAGGCAATCGACGAACAACAGGATGGTCGTGATCGTAGGAGTACTGCTATTTATTCAGCCATTGGTTAGGCTGATTGAATTGGGCATGAACTTCACCTTACTTTTTTTCCCCTTTTTTATAACTTTATTTATTGAATCACTGTGAGCACAGTTACAAAGCTTTCGGGTTTAAGTCTCGATCATACAATAAAACATCTGTCCCTTCACCAGTGCCCATTTTCCACCCCCAAAAACCCCAGTATACCCCCATCCCCACTCTCCCCCTACCTGTGGGGCAGGTGATTTCCACATTACTCTCTCTCTACTTTGATTACATTCAGTATTTTGACACCAGACCCACCATTTCTATTTGGGATTTTACCCCAACACTCAAATCTGTCAAAAAGGCAACAGTAGACAATTTGTTTTCTATTGTCGGTTATGAATAACATATGATGTCACACGGCTACAGTAGTGGCCGCGAGATTTTGGAATTTCAAATTTTTAACAGTTAAATCTGGAGGGATTTCTGCCCAAACCTGCTGGGTTCCGAGATTTGTTCCTGAGTCTCTTGGATCATGGCCGTTAAGCAGCTTGATCAGGAGCCAGAGAGGCCGTTCGTGGGCGGCAACTCGGGGGTCCTGTTGGGGCAGGGAGGAAAGGGCCGGCTCCACCCCCACCCCATGAGGGCCCTCGTGTCTCATCACTGCGGGCCAAATCCTGACTGTCCAATGACCTCTGGAGGATGGCGACCACCGAGGCGCCAAGGGGGAGCAGGTGGAGGGACAGCACCCTTTCCCGCCTGGAGTGGCCCAGAACCAGTAACCTACTGCAGGGACCAGATGCATTTCTGCCAAAAGCGGTTGGGTTCTGGGATTTGTTTCTGAGTCTCTGGGATCATGGTCGTTAAGCAGCTTGATGAGGAGCCAGAGAGGCCGTTTGTGGGCGGCGACTCGGGGTCTCATTGGGACGGGGAGGAAAGGGCTGGCTCTACCCCCATCCCATGAGGTCCGGCGTCTCTCATCACTGTGGGCCCAAACCTGAGTGTCCAGTGGCCTCTGGAAGACAGTGGCCACGGAGCCGCCAAGGGGGAGCAGGCAGAGGGACAACACCCTTTCCCCCCCTGGGGTGGTCTGGCGCCAGTAACCCATTGTGGGAACCAGACGCATCTCTGTCAAAAGCCGGTGGGTGCTGAAATTTGTCTCTGAGTCTTTGGGATCATGGCCATTAAGCAGTTCAATCAGGAACCAGAGAGGCCTTGCCTCCAATTATATAGCTGAGCCAGAGGTGGTTTGTGGGCGTGTTTCCCACATACCTAACTTTTGGCCATTTACTTTCTTGGTAAACACTGCCCCAAGTTTTGGGGGTCTGGCCAAAGGCACAGCACCAATTTTGGGGTATCTGGAAGTCTGATGGTACCATCAGGCTACTGATGCACTCGCCTCACAGGTAAGACTTGAAGACTTTTTTAAAAAATTTTATTTATTTATTTTTATTTTTATTTTTGCTTTTTGGGTCACACCCGGCGATGCACAGAGGTTTACTCCTGGCTCTGCACTCAGGAATTACTCCTGGCGGTGCTCGGGGGACCATATGGGATGCTGGGAATTGAACCCAGGTCGGTCGCGTGCAAGACAAATGCCCTACCCGCTGTGCTATTGCTCCAGCCCCAAGACTTGAAGACTTTTAAAATCTGACACTAAACTCACAACCTGGAAAGAACACAATCCATTAAAGAATTCGTCCAAATTGAGCCCTCTTGCTCTGCAAAAGGACCTGTGAGGAAGATGAATGCGCAAGAGAGTTTCAAGTCACACATCCAACAAAGTTCTTATATGGAGAGAATAAAGAAGCAAAGAACCAATCTCATTAGAAACTGCGCAGAAGACTCCAAAGGACATTTCACCCACGAGGACTGACAGTAAACAATGACGGGAAGGCGTTTATAATGGAACTGGAAACTGAAAACTCAGGGAGTAGCACACACCAGCCAGGGGAGCGAAAACTTAGACATGAGGACGCATGAATGAGGACGCAGGAAAACGACATCACTTACACGTTGATTGGAACAGGAAATGGCACTGACACTCCATAAAGCAGTCAGTTCCTTTTTAATTTGGGGGCGGGGGGAGGTGTTGGAGCCACACTTAGTGGTGAAAGCTCAACCCTTGGAGGTCTCTCCCTGGCACCTTTTTTTTTTAATTAAAAAAAAATGAGGAATGGGGCAGGGGCACCACACCTGGAGATGCTCAGGGCTCACTCCTGGCGGGGCTCAGGGGACCACGTGTGGTGTCGGGGATTGACCCCAGGCTGGCAACAGCAAATGCTCTGCCTGCTATTCTCTTTGGCCCCTAAGACCTTTTTGTTTAAAAAACATTATTTTAGGGAGCTGGAATGATAGCACAGCCGGTAGGGCACTTGCCTTGCACGCGGCCAACCTGGGTTCGATTCCCAGCATCCTGTATGGTCCCCTGAGCACTGCCAGGAGTAATTCCTGAGTGCAGAGCCAGGAGTAGCCACTGTGCATTGGTGGGTGTGACTCCAAAAAGAAAAAAAAGTAAAATAAAATAAAAATCATCATTTTAGTGTCATTTTTCTCTTTTTTTTTGGGGGGGGGGAGGTCATACCCAGCGATGCTCAGGGATTACTCAAGGCTCTGCACTCAGGAATTACTCCTGGCGGTGCTTGGGGGACGATATGGGGTGCCGGGGATTGAACCCAGTTTGACCGTGCACAAGGCAAACATCCTACCTGTTGTACTATCCCTCCGACCCTACTTTTTCATTCCCCCTTTTTTTTTCTTGTTTCCTTCCTTCCTTCCCACCCCCGACCCCCAGCCCTAGCGATGCTCAGGGGTTCCTCCCGGCTCTGTACTCAGGAATTACTCCTGGCGGTGCTTCGGGGACCACATGGGAGGCCACAAATTGAGCTGGGTTGGCTGCGTGCAAGGTAAGTACACTATCTGCTGCACTCTCTGGCCCAAATCTTAGATATAATTTTTTTTTTACATTTTAATTTTTTAATTGATATTCTGTGGTTTATTCTAGTTTCTTTTAAAATTAAACCCATGAGGCGATGGCTCAGAGGGCCGCAGGGCTTGCCTGCCATGCTCAGGGCCCAGGGTCCGTCCTCAGTCACTAAGGGCGTCCTGAGCACTGTGGGGTACAGCCCGATAGCCCCACCAGACACAGAAATAGAAACACGGGACAAAGGCATGGGCAGGGACCAGCAACTGCCATCTCGGGCACTTAGTGCAGAGAAACCAAAGCTCACATTTACAGAAGAGCCCACACACGCATGTTACCATCTGCTTTCACAAAGCCCCGACTGCAAGTCAGCTGCTCCCGTGTATAAAAGCATGGCGGGCCCCTACCCAGCTATAAAACAGGATTTTTGATCTCACGGCCTGGCTGGCTTTCATGTACAAGGAAAGAACAAAGCCATTCTCAAAAATATTGAAAACCAGGGCTGGGGAGATCGTTCTGAGGGCTGGCGCTTCATGTGGAGGCCTGGGTTTGATCCCCAGAATCACCAGGAAGTGGCCCTCCAGAACGAAGTGCCAGGGACAATGTACTACTAAAACGATGTAATGCTATCCTGCGTTCTTAACCAGTAGCATGCTTGCACTTTTCACGTCTAGCCAACCATTATTTTTCTGATTGATGTTTACTGGTTTATCAAATATTATCCGGGGCCGAGATCTCCAAGCCTACTCGGATTGGAGTCGAGCATCCTCCACCCAGATCCTCCAAATTCCAGTAGGCGGGGATCACACCCACCACCTGGCCCCCTGGCGCCGTGTAATCCCATCAACGGCCAAGACTCAGAGACTATAAAATCTAGCTCCCGGACATCTTATCAGGACATCTTTTTATGACATCTTATTATCTCATTCCTACTTTGGACAAACTTGCAGGCTATCGAATGTAGCCTGCCCACAGGGCAGAGTCTGGCAAACTCCCCGTGGCGTACCGAATATGCCAAATACCAGTAACAATGATGGGTCTCATTCTCCTAAAGAGCCTTGAATATAATCTCAGGGCTAGGATGAAAGAGATGTTACTGGGGCCTGCTCGAGGCAATCGACGAATAACAGGATGATGAAATGAAATGAAATGAAATGTTTACCAGTTTATCAAATATTACCCAGAACTCGAGAACCAGTTGGCTCCCATGTATTATGCTGCAGAGACCTGAATAATGTTTGGCAACCGTAGAAAAACGTAAATGAACTCAGGGTCACTGTTTCTGCTATTGCCACTGATGATTCTTACAAAAATGTCATCGGTTTTTCATCCAAAAGTATTATATGATATTTAATACATAGATGGTAAGAATAATTGTTCCATTCTATGAAGCTGTGCATCTTAGACCTCTTGAGCTGTGAATTAGCCGTTTTCTAATTACTTAATCCCTGGGTCCTTTTAGAATTTCCATACTCATTTTCTCGATGTGTGTTACCTTTCATTGATATCCCAGGATTGTACATTTTGTCATTTGATTTCAATGCTGTAGCATATAACTGCTAAGTAGCAGCTTAAATTACGTAATTACTACAGCGGGTAGGGCGTTTGCCTTGCACGCAGCTGACCTGGGTTCGATCCCCAGCATCCCATATGGTCCCCCCGCTGGAGCGATAGCACAGCAGGTAGGGCGTTTGCCTTGCACGCAGCCAACATGGCCAACCCAGGTTCGATTCCCAGCATCCCATATGATCCCCCGAGCACCGCCAGGAGTGATTCCTGAGTGCATGAGCCAGGAGTAATCCCTGAGCATCGCTGGGTGTGACCCAAAAAGCAAAACAAAAGTAAGCGGGCCCAGTAACGTCTCCATTGGAGACTTCGTTGTTACTGTGTCTGGCATATCGAATACTCTCGGTAGCTTGCCGGGCTCTCCGAGAGGGGCGGAGGAATCGAACTCGGGTCGGCCATGTTGGCCGCTTGTAAGGCGAACGCCCTACCGCTGTGCTATCGCTCCAGCCCAAAACAAAAACAAACAAAAAAAAACGTAATTACCAGATTGCATGTAACATCCTTAAGAGCATGATCATAAAGAATTCTATTTTTTGACACCCTTCCCTTTTTTTTTTAACATTTAGATTTTTATAAGGGTTTTAGATCTCATCTGTTCATATTGTTTCCCAAGGAACAATTTTTTTCTTTTGCGTCCCACCCGGCAATGCACAGGGGTTCCTCCTGGCTCTGCGCTCAGGAATTACCCCTGGCGGTGCTCAGGGGACCACATGGGATGCTGGGAATCGAACCCGGGTCGGCCGCGTGCAAGGCAAACGCCCTACCCGCTGTGCTATTGCTCCAGCCCCAGGAACGATGTTTTTAGTAGGTGGAAAGGATTGTAGGAAATTACATATGAACATAGGCAAGTTGGATTACGTTGTAATTGATGGCTTCCAGAATATTATTTGAAGACCATCTGTGAATCTAGATGTGGGTCTTCATGCCACAAATAGACTGAGTCCTCTCTCTAGGTCATCATTACATAGTCCTTTTGATTTTGAACTTCACATTAAATTATTTGAGTTTATACGAACCTAAAATTTTTAATATCTGAACATATATTATTTTGATATATTAAGATTAATAAATATTGCTGATTTTAATTTTATTTATGCACATACTTACAGGACAGAAATGTCCAGGAAAGTAACTGTTAAATAATGATATGTAACTTTTTAACTTTTTAACTTTTTAGATCCTCCAAATTCCAGTAGGCGGGGGTAACACCCACCACCTGGCCCCCTGGCGCCGTGTAATCCCATCAGCGGCCAAGACTCAGAGACTTTAAAATCCAGAACCCGGACGAGAACAGTGCAGTCTCTGCCCCCGCGCCTGGGTGTTCCTTCCCGGAGTCCCTTGGAGGGGAGCGGGTTGAGCTTTCCTCCCCGCCCCGGCCAGGGCTACGGCAGCCGGAGACCTCCAGGACCAGCCACCACCATGCTGAGACCACTCTCCGCACACCTGAAGGTACTGGCAGAGGGACAAAGCCACGCGGGTTCCGGGGCCGAGACCTCCAAGCCTACTCGAATTGGAGTCGAGCATCTTCCACCCAGATCCTCCAAATTCCAGTAGGCGGGGGTAACACCCACCACCTGGCCCCCTGGCGCCGTGTAATCCCATCAGCGGCCAAGACTCAGAGACTTTAAAATCCAGAACCCGGAACCGCGCGGCCGCATTTGCGGCCGCGCGACATCTTAACAGAACTTTTTTTTATGACATCTTATTGTCTTATTCCTACTTTGGACAAACTTGCAGGCTATTGAATGTAGCCTGCCCACAGGGCAGAGTCTGGCAAACTCCCCGTGGCGTACCAAATATGCCAAATACCAGTAACAATGATGGGTCTCATTCTCCTAAATAGCCTTGAATATAATCTCAGGGCAAGGATGAAAGAGACGTTACTGGGGCCTGCTCGAGGCAATCGACGAATAACAGGATGATGAAATGAAATGAAATGAAATGAACTTTTTAAATAAATAACATGGGCCGAAGCGATAGCACAGCAGGTAGGGCGTTTGCCTTGCACGCGGCTGACCTGGGTTCGATCCCCAGCATCCCATATGGTCCCCCAAGCACCGCCAGGAGTAATTGCTGAGTGCAGAGCCAGGAGTAATCCCTGAGCATCGCTGGGTGTGACCCAAAAAGCAATAAATAAATGAATAACAGAATTAAAAAAAAAAAAAAGAAACTTAGAGCCGCCCCTAGCACTTCTGGGCATGTCCCCCTAAAGAAACAAAAGTACATCTCATTTATGTAACTTGTTTTGTTTGGGGGCCACACCTGGCTGTGCTCAGGGATCACTCCTGGAGGGGTTTGGGGGACCATACGGGGTGCTGTGCATTCAGCCTGGGTTGGCTGCATGCAAGTGGGTTGGCCCACTGCACTACCTCTCTGGCTCCTATAGGTTTTTTATTCTCTTCAACCACTCTAAAAAGGGTGCTCAACATTCAAAAGAACAAAAGCAACCAGTGCTGGCGTGGATGTGGTGGATAAGGGACGCTCTTTCACTGTTGGTGGGTATGCCCACTGGTCCAGCCTTTCTGAAAAACAATTTGAACATTCCTTCAAAAACTAGAAATTGAGCTTCCATATGACCCCGCAATACCACTTCTGGGAATACACCCCGAGGGTGCAAAAAAAAAAAAGCACGGTAGAAATAACATTTGTACCTTTATGTTCATTGCAGCACTGTTCACAACAGCCAACATCTGGAAACAACCCGAGTGCCTGAGAACAGACGACTCGTTAAAGAAACTTTGGTACATCTACACAATGGAATAGCATGCAGCTGTTAGGCGAGATGAAGTCATGAAATTTGCTTCTAATTGGATAGATACGGAGAGTATCACGCTAATTGAAATGAGTCAGAAAGAGGGAGACAGACATACAAGGGCTGCACTCATTTATGAAATATAAAATGCCATAATATGAAACTGACACCAAAGGACAGTAGACACAAGGGCCAGGAAGATTGCTCCATAGTTGGAAGCCTGCCTCGTGAGCGGGGGGAGAAGGCAACTGGAATAGAGAAGGGATCACTAAGAAAATGATGGTTGGATGGTTGGATGGTTGAATCGGTCTGGATTAGAGATGTGTACTGAAAGTAGATAAAGGACCAAAAATGATGGCCTCTCAGTTTCTGTGTTGCAAACCATAATGGCCAAAAGTAGAGAGAGAATATGGGAATATCGTCTGCCATGGAGGCAGGGGGAGGATGGGAAAGGGGGCGTATACTGGGGATACTGGTGGTTGGGAATGCGCACTGGTGGAGGAATGGGTGTTTGATCACTGTGTGATTGTAACTCAAACATGAAAGCTTGTAACTGTATCTCACAGTGATTTCAATAAAATAATATTTTTTTTAAAAGGGAGGGGTATGGTGCTGCCAGCAGCTAAATCTGTACCTGTGAGGCGAGTGTATTAGCAGCCTGACAGCACAGTCAGACTTTCAGATACTCTAAAATTGCTGCTGTGCCTTTGGCCAGACCCCAGAAACTTGGGGCAAAGTTTAGCAAGAAAGTAAATGGCCAAAAATTAGGTATGTGGGAGATACACCCACAAACCACCTCCGACTCAGCTATATAATTGGAGGCAAGGCCTCTCTGGTTCCTGATTGAACTGCTTAACGGCCATGATCCCAGAGACTCAGAAATGAATCTCAGAACCTAGGTTTTGCGCCTTGGCCTGTTCCCCCTGGTGGCTGGGTGACCACCATCCTCCAGAGGCCACTGGACAGTCAGGTTTGGGCCCACAGTGGCGAGACACATGGGGCCTCACGGGATGGGGGTGGAGCCAGCCCTTTCCTCCCCATCCCAACGAGACCCCGAGTCGCCACCCATAAATGGCCTCTGGCTCCTGATCAAGCTGCTTAACGGCCATGATCCCAGAGACTCCGAAACAAATCTCAAAACCCAGTGGCTTATGGCAGAAATACGTCCGGACCTCACAGCAGGTTACTGGCAGTGGGCCACCCCAGGTGGGAATAGGTTTCGTGCCTTGGCCTGTTCCCCCTGGTGGCTGGGTGACCGCCATCTTCCAGAGGCCACTGGGCAGTCAGGTTTGGGCCCTCAGTGATGAGACACGCGGGGCCTCATGGGATGGGGGTGGAGCCAGCCCTTTCTTCCCTGTCCCAATGAGACCCTGAGTCGCCGCCCATGAACGGCCTCTCTGGCTCCTGACCATGCTGCTAAACAGCCACGATCCCAGAGACTCAGGAACAAATCTCGGAACCTGGCAGGTTTTGGCAGAAATCCCTCCAGACTTAAGTGTAAAAATTTCAGAATTTCAAAATCACGCGGCCACTACTGCAGCCACGTGAAATCATGTTATTCATAACCTGCAATAGAAAACAAATTGTCTACTGTTGCCTTTTCAGCAGATCTGAGTGTTGGGGTAAAATCCCAAATAATAATGGTGGATCTGGTGTCAAAATATTGAATGTAATCAAAGTAGAGAGAGAGAAATGTGGAAATCATCTGCCCCACGGGTATGGGAGGGTGTGGGATGGGGGTATACTGGGGTTTTTGGTGGTGGAGAATGGGCACTGGTGAAGGTACGGGGGTGTTTCATTGTATGACTGCGACTTAAACCGGAAAGCTTTGTAACTGCTCTCATGGTGATTCAATAAATAAAATTATAAAAAAAAAAGTGAAAAAATAAAGCAAGGTGGAGTTCATGCCCAATGCAATCAGCTTATCTATCAGTGGTTGAATAAATAGCAGTACTCCTACATGAAAAAAAAAAAAAGGTGCTCAGGGGCAGGGTGTGATCGCTGGGACAGAACCTGCGCTTCCCACACGCAAAGTAGCTCCCTGACCTGGATGTGACAGATGTGACATTCTTGAAATGTCCCTCCAAGAGATGAGGAGCAGAGTGGTGTCGGCCAGGATGAAGGAGGGAGGTGGGTGAGAATACCTGTGCTTGTACAGACTGTGTGTGTGGACACACACAGGAGAGCCTGGTGCTGGGAATGATACATCATGGTGACTGCAGATGGTTATTACACAGACCATCACTCACACCCCCGTGTGAATACATGCCGTGCACTGTACCACTGTCGTTTCCTGGGTGGTGGTAGCAGCAGGAGGCAGACCCAGGACCCCAAGCATCCACAATGCCACTGAGGGCCTCCGCCCACCTCCTGGTTCCAATGTGATTCCACCGGGGGGGGGGGGGGGGGGCGTGCTGCCTCTGCAGGCGAGAGCTGGCTGGGGGCCCACAGGGTCCAGCCTGGGAAGCCACAATCCTCCCCAACCTGGAAAAAAGTTCTACCAGAGATGACAAACTTACAAATGAAATGGCACGGCTCTGGGGCTTGCTCTAATGTTCCAGAAAGGGGGGGTGGGGGGGAACACAGGAGAAACTGGAGCTGGGGGAGGGGAAGGATGTGTGATTCCTAATTTTGTGCTTGAGAACTTTTTTTTTTTTGCTTTTTCGGTCACACCCGGCAATGCTCAGGGGTTCCTCCTGGCTCTGCACTCAGGAATCACTCCTGGCGGTGCTCGGGGGACCATCTGGGATGCTGGGAATCGAACCCAGGCATCTGTCCGTGTGCATCTCTCCCAGAGTGGCCCCATTGGCCCCCCCATAGGCAGTGCTGAGATGATGGGGGCAGGGGAGGATGTGACAGCAGCCTTGGGTGCAACTGCAGGGGAGGGGGGCGCCATGTCTGTTCAAAGGGAGACACAAGGGAGCTGGGGGGTGGGGGGAGGACCAACGGATAATCCTTTCTCTAAGAGAGGCCAATTGGAATCCTTGGTCTCAGGCCTTACTCGGGCGTGATTCATGAATACAGAGTAGGTTCACAGGTTACAATTCTGTTTTCATTCATAAGTTTTTCTTTTTATTGAACTTTAACAGAGAACACAATCACATTCTTTTGGGGGTAAGGAAGGGGCTTTGGGGGCCACACCCGGCGATGCTCAGGGGTTCCTCCTGGCTCTGCACTCAGGAATTACTCCTGGTGGTGCTCCGGGGACCATGTGGGATGCCGAGGATCACACCCTGGTCGGCGGCGTGCAAGGCAAACGCCCTCCCTGCTGTACTGTTGCTCCAGCCCCACAATTCACATTCTTAATCTGGCTTGTTAACCTCTTTCCCTTCGTGAGTTCCCATAAAAAAATAGAAATTTATAAATATACCCGGGGAGATGCGTGCACACCTTACACAGCAGCAGGGAGGCGTACCGGCCCCCTCGGCCTCTCCGAGTGTCTCTCATCCAGGACAAACCGCTGGGCAGCCCCGGGAGCCCCCTCCTCCCCGACCCATCCACACGTCACGTCGCTGCCTTTTCTTCTCCCCTGGATGGGTTTTGCGAGATCTTCCCTCGGAGGCTGCTCAGATTCCAGTGGCTGGCCCACCGTCTTCCTTCCAACCTTGTCCTGGGGCGGGTGGGGGTGTGGATTCGGCCTCTCCGGCCCGGCCTCCTCAGCCTGGCCTCCTCGGCCTGGCCTGCTCTCTGCTGGCCTCCTCCCTGCACTCACAGAGCCAGCCCTTCCCCTTCCCACCCCATCCTGTGGGTGTAAGATCCGGTTCGTCCATCCCGCCACGATATAGAACAGCTGCCAGTCCCACGGTAGGGCAGGACCTGGCCGTCCCCGCACACATTCCGCAGGGGACAACAAAAGACAAAGCTCCGGGATGCTGCCGGCTCTGGGCTGTCATCACTTCAGCGCGGGGACCGAGGGAAAGGCCGCCTCTCGGCGGTTCCATGGGGAGAGGAGACAGGAGGTGCAGGGACGGTCACCCGCCACCCGTGATGCTATGGGAGGGGTCCAGGGGTCTCCGGTGAGTGGGCAGAGCACAGAGAATCCTTCTGGCCTGCCCTTACGAACTCCGAGAAAACCAACTCCTGGGATAAGAAACGAAGCCCACAGCCCCCCGCCCCCAGACAGCTGCGTCCTTGCTTTTGCTTCCTCCAGGGGAGACGGGGCTGTCGGGAGACGGGTCAGCTTTAAAGTCCTGACCAGGCGCACCCCGGCCGCCTGCCAGTGATGCCAGAGGCCCTTTCTCTTCCCGCCCAGGCAGGCTCTCTCCGAGGCTCATGAGAGGGACCTAGGAAGAAGAGGGACGCGTGGGCCCGCCTGCTGGGAGGACGGCCCAGGCGCTGGGCACTGCGGCTGTGGGGACAGGGCCACAGGGGGCTCTGGTCCTCTTGCTGGGGGCTGTTCTGCCCAGACCAGCAGAGAGCACTTGCACTCCAGCCTTCACTTTTTTTTTTTCTTTGCTTTTTGGGTCACACCCAGCAATGCACAGGGGTCACTCCTGGCTCTGCACTCAGGAATTACTCCTGGTGGTGCTCGGGGGACCATATGGGATGCTGGGAATCGAACCCGGGCCAGCCGCATGCAAGGCAAACGCCCTACCCGCTGTGCTATTGCTTCAGCCCTTCTTCTTCTTCTTTTTTTTTTTCAGCCTCTACTCTTTTAAAGAATCTTTTCTCTTTTGGGCCTGGGCCATGCTCGGCAGTGCTCAGGGGTCACTCCTGGTGGCATGTGGGACATCTGCCATGGTGCCGGGGATCCGGGGGGGCTGGCCGCATGCAGGGCACATGCTCGGTAGTGCTCGGGGATCAGTCCTGGTGGCGTGTGGGACACCCGCCGTGGTGCCAGGTGTCCAGGGGGCTGGCCGCATGCAGGGCACATGCTCGGTAGTGCTCGGGGATCAGTCCTGGTGGCGTGTGGGACACCCGCCGTGGTGCCGGGTGTCCAGGGGGCTGGCCGCATGCAGGGCACATGCCCACATCCCTGCACTCTCCGGCCCTCCAACTCACTTCTTCCTGCGGATCTTGGGTTTCTTCACAGGGCGCAGGTAGGGGTTATCGATGACGTTCTCCTCCCCGTTCCGGGTCCCCGCCAAAGAGGGGTTCTGCTGCAGGACTGAGGTGTTCTCCTTCTCAGCTCCAGAATCCTCCTTGGAGCAAAAGCCGAAATAAAGCAAAAGAGCAGCAGCCGGGGAATGAGACTTGCTGCCCGCATTTGGCAGTGCTCCTGCTGGGTGGGCTTGGGGGGACCCCACGGGGTGCCAGGGATTGAACCCGGGTCAGCCACGTGCCAGGAAGCGCCGTGCCTGCTGCACTCTCTCTCCTGTCTTTAAAGTCGCAAGGGTGTGCAGACAATGGGAGAAGGAACATGTTGAAGATAACGGTCTGTGCCCACGTCTGACGGCTTGCAGGCCACTCCAGCTCAGAGCTTGGGGGGGGGCGGCGGGCGGTGGTCCAGGGGCGGAACCCTGGGTCCCAGCCCGCAACGCCTGCACACCAACCCATCTCTGGGGCCAGCGCCGACATTTCTAAAGCTGGCTCTGGGAATACGACTAACTGGCTTTCTTCGTATTTAAGCCTGCCTATTTTCCAGGTTCTGAAAAGGAAGCAGAACGCGGCGGGGAGCGGAGAAAAAAGCACGGGGGGGGGGGGGCCTGATCCTGCCTGCAGACCTGGGTGCCGCGTGGAGGGTGCGCTGCCCCCTGGCGGCAGCCAAGGGATCGGCAGGGAGACTGCAGCTCTGCATCCGGGGAAGGCAGCCAGGAGTCAGGCAGGTTCAAAGGGACAGCGGCACTGGGCGGGGGTGCGAGGACCGTGCCAGCATGAAGATGCTGCCGTCAGACGGCACCAAATGAAAGCAGGCTCCCTGACTAGGGGCAGCAGCCTGGGATGCAGACGCCAGCCTGGGGGTTGGGCCTCAAGAGACAGACTCACTCCCACCCCTGCGGACATCCCCCCCACTCCCACACCCCTACTGTCTCCCTCTCATGGTCCTGCTGCTGGTTCCCCCCAAAGGACCCGACTCCAACCAGGGTCCCTGAGGGTCCCCTCCCATCAGCCAGGCCGGTGGGACCGGAGGCCCCTGGGGGCCCCACAACGGGAAAGAAAGCTGAAAGCAGGGCGGGCTGTGCCATCACCGCAGGGGAGAACGGCCCGAAACGCCGCTTCACCTGCCTGATGCCCACGAGAGCCACAGACGGAACACCCGCGGGGAGGCGGCCCGGGGAGATGGAACCGGGGCCTGACGGAGAACCGAGGCTGGCCGCGGGCCTGCCACAGGTGCCCTCCCAGGCAGCAGAGCAGGGGTCCCGTGCCCGCCCTAGCAGCCCCTCCTCCCACTGGCTCTGGGCAGCCTCAGACAGACCCTCTGGTTCTCGGGTCACCCATCTGGAGAGCAGCCCGCGGGCTGGGGGCGGGCACCGGTCCGCAGACTCTGTCCCCGGCCAGTCTCGGGGCCTGGGTTCACCCTGGTACGGCCTGTGGCCGGAGCAGAGCACTGCGGCCGCCGCCGAAGGCGAGCCCATCACTGCATCTCACACCAGATTAACCGGGCCCAAACCAAGGAGTGGAGAGAAACCAGTGGCACCCAGCCCCACCCTGACAGGGGTAATCCCACACTGAAGACACACGAAGCCACGCCAGGAGGGTCCTCAGCAAATTGAGGGACAACACCGTCACCAGCCGTCTGCCAATGGGGGCCGCAGGCGGCCGCAGAACACCGGGCCCAGCACCACGCAGGCAGCAGGTGCGTAGACGCTGGGAAACCAGATCCAGGCCCGACACCACTGCACGGCAGCCTCGGACCCGCTCCGCACGCTCTCCGGGAGCACGAGGGGCCTTAGGAGAACGCCTCCCTCAGCAGGAAGAGCGAGACCCCCAGGCGCCTGACGGGGGGGCCCCTCCTGGGCACTGGCCCACCCCCCACGCTCCCCCCCCCCCACACCCCATCCTGCCGCCTCTCCTCCCGGCCCGTTCCCATCCGCACACGGGCATCCCGGCAGGGTCCCCTCCCTCCTGTCCTCGAGAGGCCCCTGTGCTGACCACGCCACCTCCCTCCTTCCACACGGCAAGCTCCTGGGAACCGCCGGCCACGGGACTTCCTGTGACGACATGCGCGAAGGAGGCGGCACGAAAACTGAGCGCCAAGACTTCCTGGGGCTGGTGCCACGCGGGTGGTGCTCCGGACCCCAACATCATGCCAGGGACCGAAAAGCGGCCACCCTGTTGCTCCAGCTCTCGGGCGCCCTCCCTGCCCGCCTGCCCCTTACTGCGGGAGGACGCTGTGCCACCCAGGCTGTGCTCAGTCTCGGGGTTCAGGGGCTCCTCCCGGCGGTGCTGGGGAGCGAACCACGGTGGGCTGTGTCCCA
Source organism: Sorex fumeus (assembly GCF_029834395.1). Classification (NCBI taxonomy): domain Eukaryota; kingdom Metazoa; phylum Chordata; class Mammalia; order Eulipotyphla; family Soricidae; genus Sorex; species Sorex fumeus. The sequence continues at coordinate 59,108,212 of NW_026606118.1, forward strand.
AGCAAGTGCCACCCCCCCACCCCGTACTCTCTGGCCCTACTTTCTCTTTCTCTCCCCGCAAGCGTTCTCTTTCTTCCTTTCCTTGGGGTGCTTGGGGACCAAACCACACTCCATCCCCCCTCCGTCCTTCCTGACTCAGACCTGGAGGTGCTCAGGGGACCCCCATGTGCAGGCAAGCGCCCTCCCCAGCATGTCCCCCTCGCTGCAAGGCCAGCCCGGCACATTTCATGGCCTGGGACTCTCGAGGTGGGGATGCCAAGCCCCTGCCCACCCCCTGCACCCCAAACAGCAACTCCCACTCCGACGCCCACTCCCCCACCTGTGTGGGTGAAAGTCACATGGTTCAAACTGACCTCAGGCCCACCCACATCCGGGCTGTGTCCAACCCCAGCCTGTCCCGGGGAAGGCAGCGCCCTGTCTCCTGGGGTCGGGCCCCGAGTGTGCCCACAGAGCCTGGGTCCTCCGCCCCCACCTGACCCTGTCCTGTGGCTATCTCTCCTTCCCCCACCCCTACTCCTAGGGCTGCCTCTCTGCTGGGGGCCCGGCCACAGCGCACCGACCCCAGCGCTTCCACCCTCTGACAGCACGTCCGGGGGTAACAGAGCCAGGAAGGCCGACTCGCCCCCGCCAGCTCACTGACCTGTGGCGTGCTCACGTCACTGTGGCCTGCCTCCCTGTGGAGCAGGCTGCTGTTCAGGATGCCAGGTAGGTTCCCTGGGGGCCTCAGGGCCTTTGCATCTGCTGTTCCTCCAGCGAGGAAGGCTCTACTCCCAGACGTGTGCCAGCCTGCTCCCCTCCAGGTCTGCCCTACAGGGTCACCCCACCCCTCCCCTGACCTAAACCCACACCTCCTTCCCACAGCCTGTCTTACAACTCCAAGAGGACAGAGAGGACTGTCTATGCTGTCCTCACTCACGTCCCTCTGCCCTGCACGGCCCTGGCAGGCAGACTGCGTGTGCAGTTCCCTGGGCCCCCGGATCCAAGTCTGACGGAGCCCAGTTACAGAGGCCAGGGTGAGGGCATCACACGTGGGTGCTGGGTCGGGGGGGAGGGTGGGCGGAAGGCAGGACTCACCGTGCTGATATGCAGGGGGAGGTTCTCCGTGTCTGTCTGTTCGTCCTGTTCCGAGGAATCCGTCTCTTCCATCTGCTGCATCTCCAGCTCGGACGGAAGCAGGGCCGTCAGGTAGGGGATGGTGAAGGGCCGGGCAGCGATCACTGGGGGCGGGAAGACGGACAGACGCTGGGGCTCACACTGGCCGAGCGCTGGGGCCAGCGGCCAGGTCGTCAGGACGAGGAGCGAGCCGGGGCAGCGGGGAGGGCGTGGGGCAGAGGATGGGGGCGGCCCCATCACCCAGACCCTCTGGAGCAGGTGCGCTGCAGGGCTCAAGCCCACCCTCCCGGGGGCAGCCGTGATGAGCGCCAGCCGGAACCCCATCCTGCTCCTGGGCCACGTGGGGCTCTCCAGGGCAGACCCCAGTTCAAACACGGGGCTTGAGCACTCCGGGGAATGCATCCCGCTGCCCTCACAGAGGCACGGCAGGAAAACAGCGCCTGGGTTCTCGGAGAAGAGAAGAAATGATTCATTTAAAAAAGTTTTTGTTTGGGATCGGAGAGATAGTAGAACAGCAAGCAAGCAGGTCCAGGTTCGATCCCTGGCCCCCGAGTCTGCCAGGAGGGACCCCTGAACACAGAGCCAAGAGTAAGACCTGAGTACCAGCGAGTGTGGCCCAAAACCCGAAATTTAAAAATAATAATAATAATAATAATTTTGTTTTACAGGGTGCGAGAACTCCAGCAGGTGAGCACATGCACCACACACAGGAGACCCAAGATCGTTCCATCTGCGGCACAGACAGAGCTGCGAACCTCGCACCCTGCCAGGTGTGGTCCAGAAGAACAAGAAAACCAACCCCTGCCCCTCCCCCGCCACCAGCACCCCCAAATGCGGGGGGGGGGGGACAGGGATGTGCCTCACGCAAGCGCACAGGGCCTGGGCTCAGCCAGGAACAGGCGTCTGAGTCCACAACACAGCGACACACCCCGAGCTGGGGACTTGCCCCACCAAGGAGCACCCCCAAGACCCCAGCCGGCTCCGAGAGTCTCGGTTAGAGACGGGGCGGAGCCAGGAGGGAGGGGCGGGACTCCGGAGGGGGCGGGGCCTGAGCCGGAGGGGCGGAGCCTGAGCCGCTCGAGGGGCGGGGCGGGGCGGGGCGGCGGCTCACGTGGGAAGGTGCTGACGTCATCCTTGAAGAGGCTCTGGGTCTCCCCGGTCTTGGCCATGAAGCGGGTGAGCGCGCGCTCCACGTCCCGGCGCTGGGACGCGGCCTTCTCCCGCAGGACCTGGTAGTCGGACACGGGCTCCCGGTACGTCTAGAGGGCAGAGGCAGGGGGTCGGCTCGGGGCGCGCGGGGCGCGAGCCCGGGCGGGCTGCAGACAGGGGCCTCCCCAACTGTGCTGTGTCTCTCGCCCTCGGTGTTTTTAGATCTTAAAAACGAAGGAGCCACGGGGCTGGAGCGATAGCACAGCGGGGAGGGCGTTTGCCTTGCACGCGGCCGACCCGGGTTCGATTCCCAGCATCCCAAAGGGTCCCCTGAGCACCGCCAGGAGTGATTCCTGAGTGCAGAGCCAGGAGGAACCCCTGTGCATCACCGGGTGTGACCCAAAAAGTGCACACACACACACATACACACACAAATTAAGGAATCACGGGGCTGGAGCGATAGCACAGCGGGCAGGGCATTAGCCTTGCACGCAGCCGACCCGGGTTCGATTCCCAGCATCCCATATGGTCCCCTGAGCACCGCCAGGAGTGATTCCTGAGTGCAGAGCCAGGAGTGACTCCTGTGCATCTCCGGGTGTGACCCAAAATGCAAAAGAGTATATAGCACTGTAGAGCACTGTCCTCCCGTTGTTCATCGATTTGCTCGAGCGGGCGGGCACCAGTAACGGCTCACAACAATTGTGAGACTTGTGGTTACTGTGTTTGGCATACTGCATACGTCACGGGGAGCTTGCCAGGCTTTGCTATGTGCGGGGCGGAGGAATTGAACCCGGGTCGGCCATGTCGGCCGCGTGCAAGGCCAATGCCTTACTACCTGCTGTGCTATTAAAAAAAAGAAAAAATTAAGGAATCAGTCCGGAGCGACGGGCCACCAGGTCGAGCACAAGCACTGCATACCGGAAATGCCCCCAGTCCTGGGGGTCCCCCAAGCACAGAGCCAGATGAAGCCCTAGCACGCCTGCGGCCAACCCGGGTTTGATGCTTAGCGTCCCATATGGTCCCTGAGCACTACCGGGAGGGATTCCTAACACCTGAGTATCGCCGGGTGCGGCCCCAAAACAAAACAAAACGAAAACCTGAAAATCAAGGAAGCTGCAAGTGTCTGAAGGACTGAGCCTGTCCGTCATTTGGTTTCCATGACAGCAGTGGTCCGGCCAGGGCCCCACCGGGAGCCTGCCTGTCACGGAGCACCACGCCCTCGAGCAGGTGAGTGGCAACGTGCAAACTTTTGGTTTTTGAAGCCACCCTCACAGAACAAACACGCTATTTCAAATGATTCCTGCAGAGAATCACAGACTGAAGGTGTCAGTGTGGAGAGAAAAACAGCAGGTCTGACACTCAGAAATAGGAACATCTGGGCAGTCGTTCATGAGTGGAAAACAACTGAGAGTTTTGTTTGTGTGGGGGAGGAACACACACACACACCTGGGGGCGCTCAGGGCTTACTCCTGGCTCTGCACTCGGGGATCACCCCTGGCGGGGCTCAGGGGACCCTATGGGATCCCGGGGATCGAGCCAGATCAGCCACGTGCAAAGCAACCACGTACCTGCTGTACTCTTTCTTGACCGAACAATTAAGATTCTATCAGGGTAAGTTACCAGCCAGGACATTTGGAGCTGTGATGGTGAAGGTGGATATTCTTGCCTGTTTGTTTTCAGAATACACCCAGCTCTGTACTTAGGGGGGGGGTCACGCAGGGGGCCACGTGGTACCACTAACAGAACCCGGGCGTCCTGCATGCCAAGCCAGTGCTCTACCTGTCCTGGCCTTCCAGGTCATATCTTAGCAATGACGCCAAGAGCAACTTCTCTTTAAAACAAAAATACATTTGATTTTAATGGGGGAGGGGGGAGCTGTAATCTTTAAAAATATATATATATTTATTTTAGTTTACAATACTATTAATGGTTTCTCATGGACATAACTCCGGCACCACACCCAGCACCAGTGTCCCCGTCTCTCACCCCTCCCTCTCATCCTCTGCCAACTCAAATACGTGTTAGTTCTGCCAAATGTTGTCTTTGGACTTTTTCTTTGGGGAGGGGGGGGTGTGTTCTGGGCCACCGATGCTCAGGGGTTACTCCTGGTGGTGCTTAGGAGACCATATGCGATGCCAGGGATTGAACCCAGGTCAGCAGTGTGCAAGGCAAGTGCCCTCCCCGCTGTACTATGCCTCTGGCCCCGCTCTGGATCCTTACTGTTACCCTGCTAGGTATCTGTACGTCCCACGTATAAGAGATCATTTTGGATGTCTCCCTTTCCTTCTGGCTGTAATCACTCAGCAGACCCTCTACTTCCATCCACTGTGCTGCATATCACAAGATCCTGGCCTCCGAGATGCAGAGTTTATGTCCCCATCTTCTAGCAGCTAGGTGTTACAACCACCAACTAACCCCCCCACCCCCGTGCCATGTTATCCCATCAACGGCCAAGACCCAGGGACTATAAAACCCAGCTCCTGAACGCAGCCTCACGACCTCTTATTGTCTAGTTCTCTCTCTTGCAGAACCCGACAGGCTACCGAGTGTATCCTGCCCACACAGGAGAGTCTGGCGAGCTCCCCGTGGTGTATTCGATATGCCAAAACCCAGTAACAATGATGGGTCTCATTCCCCTGACCCTGAAGGAGTCTCCAATGTGGCACTTGCTAAAATCTCAGGGCTAGGACGAATGGCGACATTACTGATGCCTGCTCGAGGAAATCAATGAACAACAGGAGGACAGTGATAACAGTGATAGAGTGATGTACCAAACAGCTTCTTGATGCATTTATCTGTAGTCGGGCAGATGGGTTGTTTTCTTATCTTGGCTCTTGTACTAAGTGCAGCAATTAACAGTAATTAATATCCTTTCAAATTAAAGCTTTTGTGTTTTGGAGAAAGATGCCAAGCAGTGGTTATTACTGTTTCATCTGGGATTTCTAGTCCTATTTTGGGGGAAATCTCCAAATTCCTTTTGACAGAGTAATTCCCAGAGGACATTCCCACCAACATTCTCACCATACCCTTGGCAACACGGATTCCAGGTTTACTGATATGTGCTCTTCTCACGGGTGTGAGCTGTGAGGTGGTATGAAAACAGGACTTTTATTATTTGTTTTGGTTTTGGAGGTCACGGTGCTACTGAGGGGATCCCATCATCCCGAGAACAAACAAGTGCTCGGAGATCACTCCCAGCAGTGCTCGGAGGACCAGGCAGGGCTAAGACTCTAACCCAGGGCGCATCTAAGGCTTAGCCACTAAACCACATCCCCAGCTCCCATGTTTCCTATTTCTACTGATAAGCATGAAATGGTAAGAGTTAAGATCAGGAGCGATGGCACAGCGGGTAAGGCATTATTGGCCTTGCACCCGGCCAATCCAGGTTCGATCCCCAGCATCCCATATGGTTTCCTGAGCACTGCCAGGAATAATTCCCGAGTGCAGAGCCAGAAGTAACCCCTGTGCATCGCCGGGTGTGACCCAAAAAGCAAAAAAAAAAAAAAAAAAAAGAATTAAGATCATTACATCATTACATCTTTTTATGACATCTTATTATCTCATTCCTACTTTGGACAAACTGGCAGGCTACCGAATGTAGCCTGCCCACACGGCAGAGTCTGGCAAACTCCCCGTGGCGTACCCAATATGCCAAATATCATTAACAATGATGGGTCTCATTCTCCTAAAGAGCCTTGAATATAATCTCAGGGCTAGGATGAAGGAGACGTTACTGGGGCCTGCTCGAGGCAATCGACGAATAACAGGATGATGAGTGAAAAAAATGAATGAAGATCATTACGGGTTCAACCGTGGCTTTCTTAAGAGCCAAACATAAGGGCCTGCTCTGCACAGAGGGGCCTCATGTTCAGTCTTGGCACCACATGGTCTCCAAGCACCGCAAGGGTTCTTCCTGGGGCTAGAGCGATAGTACAGTGGTAGGGCACCTGCCTTGCATGCAGCCAAACCGGGTTCGATCCCCAGCACCCCATAGCATCCCCAAGCACCTCCAGGAGTAATTCCTGAGTGCAGAGCCAGAAGTAAGCCCTGACCATTGCTAGAAGTGGCCGGAAACAAAACAGAAAAAAAAAAGAGGGGGAAGGATTCTTTGTTCTTTCAGAGTTTCAGAGGGAGTCTTAATTCTCAAGTTCTAGCCTTGAGAACCGAGAGATGCATTTCTGTTGTGTCCCCCTGTTTAGGGCACCTTGTCCCAGCAGCCTCAGGACACTGGGACAGAGGCTACTTCTGGTCAGAGGTGACGTGGGCAGCCTGTATGTAAGGTATGGAGAAGCACCCGCAGGACCACCCACCCAACAGCCATGTGACAGTCCCCACTCTCACACTTCCATGGTGCCCGGGGGGGGGGGGGGGGGGGGGGGGGGGGGAGGGGGTGGTGAAGTGTGTGGAAGGGCCTGGGGGAAGATACACTGCCAGTCAGGCACAGAATGCCTAAGGAACCACGTGCAACTCTCTCCCCTTTGCCCTGGAACTCAGGGACGGCGAGTCCCATTCCAGAACGGGACTGAACATGTGTCCGAACTCACTCTTTAACTTCCCTAGGTAGGGTAGTGTGTTTGCCTTGCACACAGCCAACCCAGGTTCGATCCCCGGCATCCCACAGAGTTCCCTGAGCACTGCCAGGAATGATTGCTGAGTGCAGAGCCCGCGAGTAACCCCTGAGCCCGCTCATTGTGGCCCCCCCAAAAAAACAAATCAAGGACTTTTATGGGAAATTCGGGAAGCCCAGCAAAGCGCACGCTGCCTAACAAAACCCCCCCAAATCCCTCTAAGAAAGCTGTGATGTGCTTTGGCCTTTGTGCCTTCTGGTTCCTTCTGGAGGTCCCCGGGCACCTTGGCGCTCAGGTCGACGGACTCCTGCCCATGTCCCTCCCCGGCGGGCAGCAGCCCCGACACTCACCGGCGTCTTGATGTAGGTGTGGGGGTCGGGGAACTCAGGAAAGTGGCTGGGGATGTGCGGCGGGTGGGGCCGGTTCTGGCCTGCAGTGAGGGCCTTGGGGGTCACCGGCTGGTTGGTCACTGGAGCTGCAACGGAGTCACACCCGGTTACTCCTCCACCTGCTTTACCCAGACCTGCCTGTTCTCCCACGGGACACAGGGCCTCGATCCCAGAGAACAGGCAGAGCAGATTTCTACCAGAGACACAGGGACGCAGACGCAAGACGGCCACCCCCAGCCGGGTGAGCGCGGGTGAAGGGGTTCCATCCACGTCGGGGAGTGGGAGTGTGGGGACAGAGGCCAGTTCTCCTCCCACGGATGCCAGATGACAACTACATACAAAACACACAGGGCCTAAGTGAAAATGCCATTTCCCACGGGGGAAGAAGGTCACCCAACCTCTGGTGTAACAGGAAAGGTGGTTTTGGAAGAGACACAGTCTGCCACTGTGACCCGACAGTCCCCCCAGGCCCCGGCGAGGGCGGCTGTGCTCACCCACTGTGAAACTTTGGGCCGGAGAGAGCACAGAGGGGAGGGGGCTGCCTCGAAGGTGGCCAGCCAGGTCTAAGCCCCAGAGCCCCACCAGGAGTGATCCCTGAGCACAGAGCCAGGAGTAAAGCCCTGCCCCCCTCCACCCCCCCAAAAAAAAGTTTACCACGTGAAGAACAAGAACATTCCTAACCCCAACCCCAACCGTCTGTCTGGGGCAACAGCCCCAGGCAACTGGACATCCCCTGCCACGCACAGCAGCCCAGTGCTGGTGACCCTGCAGTGGCTCCAAATGATGGAAGGGGGACCCCCCCCCCAGGTGGTTACAACGAGGCAGACGGGACCAGGCCCTGCGGCTGAGACCTCCACCCGCAGGAAGAGGGCCATCCCGGCCGCCTATGGGGGTCCCGGTCACTTACGGGCAGTGATCACCATCCGCTGAGACCGTTTTGCGTAAGCAGGCAGAGTGTCCACGTTGAAACCTAGAAAGAGGCGGGAACACGAAAGCCGTCTGGGAGACTGGACGTGGGCAAAGGGCAGGGAGAGAGCGGGGAGAGCAGCGCAGAGTGCCCGGGAGCAGCCGCTCGGGGCAGACCCCTCTCACTCCCGAGCCAGGAAGCCTCTGAAAGGGGCTCAGGGGCATCCTCTCAGGCCTTCATTTCGGGGAGAGGGGACTCTCCCGAGCAGTGCTCACGAGGCCCAGGGACCCCTCAGTGGCACTTGGCCAAACAGTTCGATGCCTGGACCCAGTGGTACTGGGGTCACCGGGAGCACCCCGAGAGGTGCCGGGGATCTCCAGGGCTACTCCCAGTGCTCAGGGCGGGGGCGGGGAGAGTCCCGAGCACTGAACTCAGGGCTCATGCACGCACGGCACGAGTCCAGCCACCTGAGCGCTCGCTCCAGCCCAGAAACCCTCCCTTAACCCAGAGAGCGCCATCGGCACGAACCCTCCCCCTGAGAACCACCCAGCCGTGCTCCGCGTCCCTCCCACTGGGCCCCGAGGAGCCAGCCAGGGACCACACTCACCCATCTCAACCAGGGTGACCACGATGTCCGACAGCGTGGGCTGGGTGCGCGCCGTGTGCTCACAGTACGACTTGGCGCTCCTTCCGATTTCCGAGATGTCTGCAGGGGCGAAGGCAGCGTCTCACCTCGGGTCCCCGGGGGGAAGCAGTAGATGCCCGCAGGACACAGGGCCTCCACGGACGCACAAGACCCGGCGCTTGGAGCAGAGGCTTCCCGAGAGCCGGCAGGCGGGAGACCGGGTGTCCCACCACAGAGGGAGGGACGCACAGTACATGCCTTCAGCGGGGAATGAACACGAAACGCCAGCACACACTGCCGCATAGGTGACGTCTGAACGTCTGAAAACACTACGCCAGGCCAGGCGCCGGGAGCCCGGTGGTCAGCGCAGCCAGGGCTGCTCTGCCGTCTGGGCCCCGGCCACCCTGACTGAGCCTCACGCCAAGGCTGGCTGAGCGCAGCACCAACTCCGAGGGGAACCCAGCGAGCACCGCGGCCGAACGCACAAGCACAGCTCCTGGAACGGGAAGCCCCCGGGGCCACCTCTACCCCGGACACACGGCCAGGACTGTGACCCCCACTGTCAGAACCACAGCAATAGGGGACGGAGCCACAGCACAGCAGGGAGGGCGTCTGCCTTGCACGTGGAAGACCCAGGTTCGATCCCCGATGTCCCATATGGTCCCCGAGCCCGGCGAGGAGTAATTCCTGAGCGCAGGAGTAACCCCTGAGCACTCTGGGTGCGGCCCAAAACAACAACAGCAAAAAAAAAAAAAAAAGAAAGAAAGAAAGAAACCAAGAAAAGCAGATGCCACACATAAAAATGTCAAGTGATTTAGGATTCCACTTTTTTCTTTCTTTCTGGGCACACCCAGAGGTGTTCAGGGCTTTCTACTGGCTCTGCACTCAGGAATCACTCCTGGCAGGTCTCACGGGATGACACGGGATGCCGGGGATTAAACTTGAGTCGGCTGCATGCAAGGCAAGTGCCCTACTCGCTGTACTAAATCCCTCCAGCCCGCTCCGCATTTCTTTTTTAAAGCAGACTTATTGGGGGACGGGGGGCCACACCCAGGAGTGCTAAGGGCCCTATATCAGGGACTGCTCCTGGCAGGACTCAGGGAACCAGACAGGCGCCGGAAATGGAACCGGGGAGGACCTGTGCAGACCAGCGCCTTAGCCCTACGCTGTCTCCAGGCCTTCCACTGTCACCACCCTAGAGGCCTCCCCGCTGATACCTGGTCCAGTGGTGCAGATCTGATTGAGGATCTGGGGTACAAGGACAGAGACATAGTGCTTGAGGTCCGACAAGGCTAACGCCCACGGTGCTTGGAGCCTGAGAGGGCCCGTGGTGCCAGCGGCTAAACTTGGAGCCTGCACCCCACTCCTCTGAGCTGACTCCCCAGGAGTCCTCTTTTTTGTTTTGTTTTGTGGACACACTCAGTGGTGCTCGGGGATCAGGGCTGACTCTGCACTCAGGACTATGCGGTGCCGGGGATGGAACCCAGGTCAGCTGTGTGCAAGGCAAATGCCCTATGTGCTGTCCGATTGCTCCCACCCCAGGCTTAATCTCTTGTGCTGCATTTGGTTCCTCAGGCACCACTGGGAGTGACTCCCGGGCACAGACAAAAGAAATAGACTGGAAATTACTACAGGCTAGAAGGAGAAAGACAAGCGAGGGAGAAGGAAGTAATCATTTATGGGCACAGCGTTTCTATGTGGAGTGATGGGAAACTCTGGAAATGGATAGTACTGTCAGTTGACAACACGTCTGAATACCACTGAATTCTACACACACACACACACACACTCTGCAACCTCTACTCAAGTCAAATACCGTCAGGCGGAAGGCAGGGGTGGGTGTGACCAGGGCATTCTGGGTGGGCACTGCAAGTACCTGGCAGGGTCCTTGCAAGCCCTGAAATTGTGCTGAGGATTTTTCTGGAAATGAACCTGAACTTAAAAGAGGCCCCGCAGGGTGGGGAACCCCTGCTCGAGGGGCCGCACAAGTTGAGAAGATAAAAGGAGGTGCTTGGTGGGACAGAGTGTCCCGCCAAGACTGACCCGTGGACCCCTGGGCAAGGCAGGCACCACACCCAGCATCCACTCCTGAGAGCAGGCAGCATCCGTTTCCTGGGGAGAGATCCCCGTTAGATTGGCGGGATCTTAGACATCAGTCAGAGACAATACAGAAGGTGAGGTGTCTGGTCTTGCACGCAGCAAACCGTGATTGGATCCCCAGCGCCACATATGGTCCACGGAGCATCACCAGGAATGATCCCTGACTGCAGAGCCTAGAGAAACGCCTGAGGATGTGAGGGCGATCTGGCTGCGACATCTGTAACCCCACTGATCGCCAGGGTTGATTCGGCTGATCTGGCTGGCTAGGCGGGTGTCCCCTTCCTCCCTCACCGCTCCATGTGCGTCCCTCCTGAAGCTGCATGCTCGGTCGAAGAGGATGGCCTTCCCTGAATAGAGATGGACTGGTCTTCGGTCGAGGGTATACGAGTAGCTGCGCTCCCCTGCTAGAACCTCCAAACAAGCTCTCTAGAGTAACGCCTGAGCATCACGGGGTGTGGCCCAAAACAAAAATTCAAACAAGGGCTGGAGAGGCAGTACAGCAGGCATGGTGTTTGCCTGACACGCGGCTGCCCTGGGTTCGACCTCCAGCGCCCCATACGGTCCCAAAGCCTGCCAGGAGTGATCCCTGAGCACAGAGTACCCCTGGGTGTGGTCCCCAAACCAAAACAAGTCAGGCCAGACAGCAGTTGAAATATCTTCACCCAGAAAAAAAGAAAAACAACAAAAAACTGGGGGCTGGAGCGATAGCACAGCAGGTAGGGCATTTGCCTTGCACGCAGCCAACATGGCCGACACAGGTTCGATTCCCAGCATCCCACATGGTCCCCTGAGCACCACCAGGAGCAATTCCTGAGTGCATGAGCCAGGAGTAACCCCTGAGCATCGCCGGGTGTGACCCAAAAAGAAAAAAAAAAAGAAAGAAAAACTGGGGCTGGAGCAATAGCACAGCGGGTAGGGCGTTTGCCTTGCACGTGGCCCAACCGGGTTCGATTCCCAGCATCCCATATGGTCCCCCGAGCACCGCCAGGGGTAATTCCTGAGTGAAGATCTAGGAGTGACCCCTGAGCATCGCCAGGTGTGACCCAAAAAAGAAAAAAAAAAGAAGAAATATCTTCACACACTTGTCCTTTCTTAGCCCAGGAGATGCAGGGAAGCCAGAGCAAGGTGAACAGCAAACAGAAACACCAGGAGATCTTTGCACTCTAAATCCAACGGGCAGTTTTTGTTTTTCTTTTTATGCAGCAGAGATAAGAAAATAAATGGAAAAGCGCAAGGCATGCATTTTATCAATTCCCTGGTCCTAACTTCCAAGATCATTTTTTGTTCTTGTTGGGGGGGTGGGAGGGAGGAAGGGTAGAAATCACACCAGTAATGCTCAGGGATCACTCCTGGTGGTGCTCAGGGGACCATATGGGATGCTGGGAATCGAACCTGGGTTGGCCGCGTGCAAGGCAAACGCCCTCCCCGCTGTATTATGCTTCCAGGCTCACTTCCAAGATTTCTTAAAGAACAGACTCCCCATGCTGGCCAGGGAGAATGCAAAGGGTCATGGGCTTCACATGTGGGAAGCCTGGGTTCAGTCTTCAGCACCGCATAGTCCCCTGGGCACTGCAGAAGCAACCCTGAGCCTTTATGAGCCAGGAGTGCTTCATGAGCACCACCAGTGTGACCCCAACCCCCCACCCCCCAAAAAACAACCCTACCTCATTAACGTAGGGAATGTGGATCAAATGGGAGGGCTCTGGGTTCAATCTCTGGGGCCAGAGAGGATGCCGGGATAGACCCTGGGTCTGCTGCATGCAAGGCAAGCGTCCTACCCACAGTACTAGCCTCTATAGCCCTAAAAGTTTTTTGGGTTTGGGGTCACACCTCGAGGTGCTCATGACTTACTCCTGGCTCTGTGCTCAGGGATCACCCCTGGTGGTGCTCAGTGGACCATATGGGGAGCCTGAGATTGCACTGGGTCAGCCGCATGCAAGGCAAACTCCCTCCCCACTGTACTACTGCTCTGGCCCCCAACGTTGGTTGGTTGGTTGGTTGGTTGGTTGGTTGGTTGAATTCTCTATTTGATTCACACACGCTCTAGTGTATGACGTAGCAGCTGATTACATAAAGTGGCAGCATCTGTTTCATGACTCACCCACAAGGGTGTTGCGAGTCCTTTGGGCAGGGAGAACCAACAGCACCCACAGGTGATCGGAGCCACTCCACCCCCGCCCCTCTGCTCCCTGAGTCCTCTCTAGCTACACCACCAGGCAGAGACGGGACAGGGGCCGGCGAGACCAGCGTTTCCCGGTACTCACAACTCTGCAGCATCTCTGTCAAGGTTTCCACCGACGCTTTCTCGGCGCTCTCGAACCCCGCCTCTGTCAGCAAGGAGCTCACCACCACTTGCAGAGTTCGCCTCCGGGCCAGATGGTAGTTATCAGCCGGGTTAGTGGACTGCTTACTTCCTGATCTCTGTCAATCAGCAGCCCAGACGAGAGATTTTCAGCCACAGGACAAGGATACAGTCACACAATTTTCACACCGGCAGACAAAGGTTCCTTTACCACACTATTTATCAGTGCTTAATTAAATGTGGCAGTTGGGGCTGGAGCGATGGCACCGCGGGGAGGGCGTTTGCCTTGCACGCGGCCGACCCGGGTTCGATTCCCAGCATCCCACAGGGTCCCCCGAGCGCCCGCCGGGAGTAATTCCTGAGTGCAGAGCCAGGAGGAACCCCTGTGCATGGCCGGGTGTGACCCAAAAAGAAAAAAAAAAAAAGGCAGTCCCTGACGTTCAGGACTACTGACTTCCATCAGGGGTCAACTCTGGCTCTGCACTAGTGGGGCCACGTGCAATGTCCAGGGGATGGAGCCAAGGGCTACTGCAAACAAGGCAGGCACCTTAACTGTACTCTCTGGCTCATGCGATCTACAGATTTTGATCAACTATTTTTTTTTAAATAATGTTGGAGTCCTGCTACTTATTCTGCCGTTGATTAAGCTGGTTGTACTGGGCATGAACTCCGCATTGATCAACTATGAAGGGGCGCTAAAAGTGCAATAATTACCACCGAGAGCTTTTCTGCATACCTAAAACTTAAAATTCTGGCAATACGAAATGGCTCTATTCTATTCGAATAATAAAATGACCTTTCTTGGGGTTGTGTGGGGAGCCACACCCAGCCGTGCTCGGGGACCCCTACTGGGGGAGGATACGTGGTGCCTGGGTTAGAACCCGGGTGGGCTGCGCACAAGGCAACGCCTCACCCACCGGACTATCCCTCAAATGTGCGCCGAAATGAGTGCAACAGGAGCTGGGGCAGGGGGAGAGGCCAAGAACAAGCAGCCCAGAGCAGCAGCAAAAGATTGCTACATATTTTGAAACGGGAACCCCGCCCAACTTCGGCTGGCCAATAGGAGGGCAGAAGCGGCGTCTTGGGCCCAATCAGGAGGTGTTCCGGGTCCCAAGTCCCGCCCAGAGGGACCAGCCAATCAACGGGCCAGCCGGCCAAGTCCGGAGGCCGCTCCAAGCGCCCCGCACAGGCGCCGTGTGAGGCCCGAAAGGCCCCTGTCCACGCGGAGCTCCTGGCGCGGCGGGGCTTCTCAGGACGACTCGATGCCCAGCACGGGGGCAGCTCCAGACTGCCGGGACTCTCTCGGCTTCGCCCCGCGCCTCCCGCGCTTACCGTTCCGGAGCTGCCGGCCCCGGCCGTAGCCGCCGTGTCGGCCATCTTGCTCTGGCGTAACGAACGTGCGCGCGCGGAGCACGCTGGGACTTGTAGTTGCGGGGCGGGGCCAGGCGGCGGTGGGCGGGGCCCGGCGGAAAGGGGTGGGGCCAGCGCTCCTCTGTGTGTGTGTCTGTGGCTGTGGCTGTCTGTGTCTGTGTCTGTGTGTGTGTGTGTGTGTGTGTCTCTGTGTGGCCATGCCCAGCGATGCCAAGAGGTTCCTCCAGCCTCTGCACTCAGGAATTATTCCTAGCCCTAGGGGATTATGTGGGATTGCCAGAGATCTAACTGGGGTTGGCCATGTGCAAGGCAAGCGCCCTCCCTGCTGTACCCCCCCCTTCCAAAAATACGCTTTTAAAGGGAATGTCTGCCGGGTAGGTGCGTGGGGGTGCATTTTAGGACCCTGGCTCCCCTGACTTTCGGAGAGCACAGCGCTCTTTGGGTCCCGGGGATTCTTGCCAGGAAAAGGTGCTCTCTGTTTCACCTAATACTGAAAGAGATGGCCTCAGTTTTTTCCCTTGCCAGCTGCTGTGAGCAGTCCCCACCCCCCCCCTTTTTTTTTCTGGCTGGTCCATCCTGCGTGTTTGACCTCCTGCGAATTTCTGGGCTTTTCTGATAAACAGGGAGTTAACAATTGTCCATCATAAACTTCTGCCCCAGAGCTTAGGCTCACAGGGAGACTTAAAAAAAAACCCAACAAAATAAAAACGCATAGTACCTGAGGCAGGTGGCCAGGAAGACTCCAGCCATCCAGCCTGCCTGCCCACCCTGTGGACTCCCTGCATTCTCTGTCACACTCGGCCACGGCTGAGAAATGCAATAAACTTCTTTCCAGCTCTGAGTCTGAGCATCTTTAATTACTCACTACTGTCATTCTTGAAAATGCTGGGACTGGAGTGATAGCACAGCGGGTAGGGCGTTTGCCTTGCATGCAGCCGACCCAGGTTCCATCCCTGGCATCCCATATGGTTCCCCAAGCACTGCCGGGGTAATTCCTGAGTGCAGAGCCAGGAGTAACCCCTGAGCATCCCCGGGTGTGACCCGAAAAGAAAAAAAAAAGCTGAAAAAGGGGCTGGAGCAATAGCACAGCGGGTAGGGCGTTTGCCTTGCACACAGCGGACCCTGGTTCCATTCCCAGCATCCCAGATGGTCCCCCGAGCACCGCCAGGGGTGATTCCTGAGTGCAGAGCCAGGAGTGACCCCTGAGCATCGCCGGGTGTGACCCAAAAAGCAAAATAAAATAAAATGCTGGATAACCTGGGAACAGACCCTCCGCGGCCGCTCCAGCGTCGTGGGCATCACCAGTGTGTGCCAAGGAGCCAAAAGCCCTGGGGTGCCCTTGCTCGCCCAGCCGGGACGCACTCCTGCGGGGCGACCCTGGAGGGTGCACTGGGAAGCCCCCCGGTGACTCTCCGCAGCGGGAAACGCCCGGTCCGGGGAGCTGGCGCGGGACCCGCCGAGAGCAGCGTGCAGGGGTGCGCTCCCCGCGCGCTCGGGGGCGGAGTCGGGTACCGACCCCCGTTTCCTGCGAGCCGCGCCCGCGGCGGCGGAGCCTGCTGCTGGGGGCACGCCCCTAGGGGACCCTCCTCCCATCCCCAGCCCAAAGCCCGGGCTGCAGACGCGCGGCCGCCACGATCTGGACCTGTCCGGGAGGTGAGCCTGGAGCGATGGGATGGGGGGGAATCCTGGGGGTAGGGGCGCGGGGGTGGGTGGGGTGGGGTGGGGGGAAACGGGAGGGTCCGAGTGTTAGGGGACTGGTTAGGGGTCGGCATGCCCTTACCAGGTCCCTGCGGGTCCCTAGGCTGGACTTCTTTTGCTCCAAGTGAGCTGTTGTCGGGTGGAAGGACAGGAAAGCCCCCCTTCTTGGCCCCCTTCAAACTGTTGAGAGGCCAGCGGGAGCCCTGCCAGGAGGAGGGGCGGGGAGGGAGGGTCCCTCGCGTCCTGGGTGTTCGTCGACGAGGGGCGTCTGCGTCGCTTTCTCGCCGCCAGTGACCACCCCGAGCGCAGGAGAGATACCCGCGATGCGTTTTGCTCTGCGCGTGGCGCACCTGGGTTCACCCCCGGCACCCAGCACAGGGTCCCCGAGCTCCACCAGGAGTGACCGAGCCCCCAGCACACACAGAGCCAGGAGTAAGCCCTCAGCACTAGCCCCCCCCTCAAACAAGCTAACACGAAATGATGAGGCATGACTGAGCTGCGGGGTGCGGGTGCTGAGCCTTGGGGTGCGTTTGGTGCGGGTTTGCAAAGCTTGGCTGGGTAGCTGGGAAGCCTTCAGAGAGACCGATGATATTTGAGCAGGGTTCGGGGTGAACGCTCTCAGAACGGGCATGGTGGCACGGCGTCTGGAACAGGGGACACTTAATGCTACTCAGAGCCACACTGCACCCTGACCGGTGGGCCCTGGGAAAGGGTGCCCCACGGGGTGTGTGTGTGTGGGGGGGATCTCTGCTCTGACCCCACTGTCTGCGCCTGAACAGGAGGGGAGAATGGGCAGGTGGGTTCTGGGAAAGTCAAGCTTCCCCCCCCACCCCCCCACCCCCGGGCAATAAGGTGCAGGGCACACCTGGAAGGTGGCAACACACACAGTTCTGGGCTCCCACTCCCCGTCCCTGCACTTGAGTCCATTTTCTCTAACCGGTTCTTGTGCGGACCACTGCACCCTACCTGTTCTCTGGGGAGGCGGGGGGGGTCGACCGTGAGGGGACCCCCGCTGCCCTATTGCCGGTGGTGGGTTCTTCTGTTCCTCTGAGAGAGGACAGATACGGCGATGTGTGGGTTCAGCTGCCACCTGTGATTGTGGGGGTGCTCTCTGTCTCCACAGGCTGTGTGTTGGGAATACAGTACTAGAGAAGCCAACACACACACACACACACACACACACACACACACATGCATACATACACACCCCGTCTAGAACTGGAAACACGCCTTAGAATTCCTGCAGGACCCCCAGCATGCCCAGTTCTTCGCCCTGGCCACCAAGGTTCCAAGGTGCCAGCCCCTCCCTCCGTGGCCTTCCCTCAAGAACTCCAAGTCTGGACCCCCGGAGTCCAGCACGGCAGGGAGGGCGCTTGCCTTGTACACAGCCCACACGGGTCCGATCCCCGGTATCCCACGTGATTTCCCCACACGCCACCAGGAGTGATTCCTGAGTGCAGAGCCAAGAGTAGGGCCTGAGCATTGCCATGTGTCACCCAAAGAAGAAAACAAGAGCTCCAGGTCTGGGCTCAGGCTGAGATGGCTGTGGGTCCCCTTCCAGATGCCTCCAGTGTGACGCGCACTCACTTCCTCGTCCTGACGGCCGCCCCAAGGCCCTCAAGGAAGCAGGAGGGTTTGTTCCAGCAGAGGAGGAAACTCAGAACTCAGTCAGGATGACTCCTCCTCAGGGGCAGAGCTGCACACGCCCCCACTCCTTTCCTGTGGCAGTGACCAGAAACTGCCCACCTGGTGGGGATCCCATAGGGGGAGACCCTGTTCTTCACACTCGTGACCGAGGGGCTTCTGTGACCCCCCCCAACCAAAAGGGGTCCCCCGGGTCTGTGTCTTGGATGATCCAGAGCTGGGGGCTGTGAGCGCCCCAGCAAGCCTGTGCTATGGGGGTCCTACAGAAAGAGGGAGGATAAGGAGAGAGCAGGCGCCTGTGTCCCTGCAGAAGTGCCACCCTAGGACAGACCAAAGCCGGGTGCCAGATAAGCCCTCGCCAGGGATATGGGTGCGGGCTCTGGGGTTGAGGGAAACCAAGACACTCATGGTTAGGAATCTCCTCGATGGAGGGGTGTGTGGGGGGTTTAGGTGACTCCTAGGGGTGCTTGGGGCTACTCCCGCTCTCCACCCTGGGGACCATGACACTCCTGCCACTGATGAGGGCCGGGATGCAAGCGGGTCTGCCGGCAGCGTGCAGGCGATGCCTTGCCTTGCCCTGTCTTCATGACCCCCAGGTTAGGGATCTGTGAGGCCGCAAAGACCCTCAGCTTTCAGACCCTTCCTCCTTGGGGGCTGAGGAAGGAACGGGATCAAGGCCTGGCCTGGCTGGGGACTTCACTGGCTCACCTTCCCGCACCTTCCTGCACCCAAAGCCCCTCTGTGTGTGTGATCACTGGGGAGCCGGGGACAAGGGCAGGAACTGGCCACTCCAGGGCAGTCTGAGGCGGTCCCTCTCGGCCTTCAGCATGCAACTCCCAGGCCAGGCTGGAGAAGGGTGGGGGTGGGGGTGGGGGTGGAGGCTGGGGCAGGGCCGGCCACCCCGAGACCACAGGTGAGCCGGATGTAAACAGACCTTCAGGCTTACTCTCCCTGCCCCTCCCCACCCTAGGGTGGGGTGCGGTGGAACCCTTGATGTGCCCCAGCCCCTCGTGGGTATGAGAACAGGTCGTACTTTTGAGAAACCACAAGAGGAAGTTTAGGGAGGGCTTGGGTGTTCTGGGGTGGCTGCCAAGCCTTCCTGGCTCTGCCCAGCAGACGTGTGTTTCTTGCTTTCTTTTTTTTTTTTTTGCTTTTTGGGTCACACCCGGCGGTACACAGGGGTTCCTCCTGGCTCTGCACTCAGGAATTACTTCTGGCGGCACTCAGGGGATCCTACGGGATGCTGGGAATCGAACCTGGGTCAGCTGCATGCAAGGCAAACACCCTACCCACTATGCTATCGCTCCAGCCCCAGAGATGTATTTCTTGTACCCTCCAAGGCATTTATATTTAATTTCTTTTGGTTTTGGGGTCGCACCTGGCAGTGCTCAGGGCTTATTCTTGGCTGTGCACTCAGGGGTCACTCGTAGCAGGACTTGGGGGAATCATAAGTAGTTCCAGGGATGGAGCCCAGGTCGGCTGCATGCAAGACGGATAGCAGTTAAAGAGTTGCGAGGTCTGTCCCATTCTTTTTTTTTTTTGTGCCCCTCTCAGAGAGCCCGGCAAGCTACTGAGAGTATCTCACCCGCACGGCAAAGCCTGGCAAGCTACCCGTGATGTATTCAATATGCCAAACACACTAACAACAAGTCTCACGATGGAGATGTTACTGGGCCCGCTCAAGCAAATCGATGAATAACGGGAGGACCGTGACCGTGCTTTTATTGGGGGGGGGGAGGCACACCCAGCGATGCTCAGGGGTTACTCCTGGCACTGCACTCAGGAATGACTCCTGACGGTGCTCAAGGGACCATATGGGATGCTGGGAATCGAACCCGGGTCGGCCGCGTGCAAAGCAAACGCCCTCCACGTTGTGCTATCGCTCCAGCCCCTGCCCCATTTGTTCTCTAGCGAGGACAAACTCTGGCTTTCCCTGATCCCATTCGTGCTGGACGGGGTCACTTGGTGCACACAGCCTTCTGTCCACTGGCCCTTTCACACTCTCCCGCCCCAGTGCTCGCCTGAAACGCAGGAATGTGGTTAGAAGGGCCAGTTAGGAGCTGAACGACACAGGAGCTGTCCTTACATATTTGACCTTACATATTTGATCCTTACATATTTGACCTTAGCCAACCCAGGACTGCCCCGGGTAGGAAGGAGCACTGTCTTCCACCTCCACTGAGAAAGGTGCGACTGACCTGAGAAACTCACCCTCCCCTGAGGAACGAGAGGGATAGCACAGCAGGTGGAGGGTTTGGAACTGGAGCAACTATCCAGGGGGCAGGGTGTTTGCCTTGTATGTGGTCAACCCAGGTTCAATCCCAGGCATCCCACATGGTCCTCCCGAGCACCACCAGGAGTAGTTCCTGAGTGCAGAGCCAGGAGTGACCCCTGAGCATCGCCGGGTGTGGCCCCAAACAAGCAAATAAATTAATTAATAAAATCCAAAGATGGGTTCGAAATGATGAAAAAAAATTTTCAGAGCTGGAGAGATAGTACAGCAGGTAAGGCGCTTGCCTTGCATGCAGCATCTGGGTTCAATTGCTGCCACTCCAATATGGCCCCCCAGACCCCGCCAGGAATGACCCCTGAGCACAAGACAAGGAGTAAGCAACAAATTGAGTGAGCAGGATGCAGCAGGTAGGGTGCTTGCCTTGCCTTGCATGACCTGGGTTGGATTCCCGGCACCACATATGGACCCCTGAGCCCCACCAGGAGTGTGTCCTGAGCTCAGAGCCAGGAGTCAACCCTGAGCACAACCAGGTGTAGCTGCAAAAACAAAACAGGAAGAAAGGTTGAGGCGTGGGGGTAGACATGTGGTCACTCCGACCCCCGCCACTGCATGGTCCCCAGCACATGGTCCCCCCACACCAGAGAGTGGAATAGCAATAGCACCCCACCCCCAGCACCAAGGGAGCAGTCCTGTGTACCTGTGTGGGACCCAAAAAGGAAGGAAGGGGCGGGGTTATATGTCAAACCCTGAAAGGTTGAAACACCGGGGAGGAGGTGGCTTGGGAAGGGCATTATTGCTGTTCATATATTTTTGTTCGGTTTAGATGAGGAGTGTTTTGAACCACATCTGACAGTGCTCAGAGGACCAAACTAAGATAGACGGTTGGAGACATAGCACAGCGGGGAGGGCATTTGCCTTGCACGCGGTCGACCTTGGTTCAGTCCCCAGCATCCCATAGGGTCCCCCGAGCACCACCAGGAGTGATTCCTGACTGCGGAGCTAGGAGTAACCCCTGAGCATCACCAGGTGTGGTTCAAAACAAAACAAAACAAAAAAACAAAAAGAACAAACTGGGATTAGCTGTTTGCAAGGCAAGCTCCTTAACCCCTGTGAACTCTCTCCCTGGCCTCAAATATTTTTGAGCGTTTGCTAACCTCCCAGGTAGGGTGAAGAGATCGGTGGAGACATTTCCAAAGCCCTAAGAAAGTTCTAACAAAGACTTTTCTTTTTGTGTGTGTTGTTCGGAAGTTTTTGGGCCCCAGAACTTAAGATTCCAAGTTTGTAAGCCGGTGATGGTCAGGGCTGACTTCTGGTTCTGCATCCAGGAATCACTCCTGGTGTTTCTCGGGGGACCTTATGAGATGCTGGGGATTGTAACCCCGGGACCCCCTACCTAAAGAGTTTTCTTAGGTTTTTTTTTCTTTTTGGGTCACACCCAAAGATGCTCAGGGGTTCCTCCTGGCTCTGCACGCAGGAATTACTTCTGTCGGTGCTTGGGGGATCAATATGGGATGCCGGGCATTGAACTTGGGTCAGCGGCATGCAAGGCAAATGCCCTACCCGCTGTACTACGGCTCCGGCCTCTTAACAAACAGTTGGTGTTTTGTTTTGTTTTGTTTTGTTTTTTGCTTTTTGGGTCACACCTGGCGATGCACAGGGGTTACTCCTGGCTCTGCACTCAGGAGTCACTCCTGGCGGTGCTCAGGGGACCATATGGGACGCTGGGAATCGAACCCGGATCGGCCGCGTGCCAGGCAAACGCCCTACCCGCTGTGCTATCGCTCCAGCCCCAACAAACAGTTTTCTAATATGTTATCAGTGGTGAAGAAGCTCCATGACCTAGGGTGGTCCAGAGCACGTGTGAGCGTGGGGTCCTGCCGGAAGAGATTCTCAAAGCCCCTTGCACCCCTAGCAAGTGGTCCAGCGGGTTTTTTCCGCTCCTTCCCCTCCACCTCTACCACCCCACCCTCCCGCCCCCACGCACGTTGGTGTCCATGTGTGCATCTGTCCACCAGGTGGTGCTGGTTGCCCAGCGTGCCACCCCAGGAGCCGGCCTGTGTCAAGAGCGCCCCCTTCAGTCACCATCTGGTTTCTCGGGGCCTCCCGCTGGTCCTGTCTCCTGGGCGCACATCCAAGCAGAACCCCCATCCTGCTCTCTGAGGGGCCTCCAGTGTCTGTCCAGAGCTTGCTGGCCCCTGCGGGCCCCGTGCTCCTCTCCTGCACATTCTCGCCCTGCCCTTGAGACGGGAGATCTCGGATGGGAGCAGGGACAGGCCGGCGGGCAGCTGGGGCACCCTGCCGTGGCTGGCCTTCACCCCTTCAAAGGCCGGCTGGCTGCCTGTCTCCTGGGGGGCTGCAGAGCCACACCCAAGGAAACTATCCGCCCTGTCTCCCACCCTGGCGGAAATTCCTGCCGGACAGCCACTCCTGAGAGGGGAGAACAGAGGCCAGGCCTGGCCTCTGGGAAGCCAGGAGACGAGAGGTTTCTGGTTTGTTCTGTTTTGTTATTCTTTTGGGTCCATACCCGGCCATGCTTCGGGGTCACTCCTGGCTCTGTGCTCAGGAGTCACTCCTGGCGGTCTGCTGGGGGAACCCTAGGGAATGCCGGGGTTCGAACCCGGAGCAGCCACACGCACAAGGCAAGCACCTCACCTGTGTGTCATGGCTCCAGCCCCCAACCTTGTGCTGTGGGCCTCTCTTAGGCCCCCTACCCCAGACACAGAGCCGGGCTGGAGCCGTAGCACAGCGGGGAGGGCGGCGTTTGCCTTGCACGCGGCCGACCCGGGTTTGATTCCCAGCGTCCCAGATGGTCCCCCGAGCACCGCCAGGAGTAATTCCTGAGTGCAGAGCCAGGAGTAACCCCTGTGCATTGCCGGGTGTGACCCAAAAAGCAAAAAAAAAAAAAAAAAAAAAAAAGAAGAAGACGATCTGGGGGGGGGAGGTAGCGACCAGGCCCAGCAGGGACAGGGTGCCAGGGTGCAGTGAAACTGCACGGCCAGGGGGCGCTGTGGAGGGCAGGCCTGGAGAGCACCATCCCCCACACCCTTTGGACTAGGTGCCCCTTTCTTGTTCTGGTTTTGGGGTCACACCTGGAGCGCAGAGCTCAGGGCTCACTGATGGCTCGAAGATCAGTCCCGGCCGACTCAGGAGGCCGTGCCAGTGTGGACCATGGAAGGCAAGCACCCTGCCCACGGCCCTGTCACCCCCGCCCTGGCAGACCAGGCCCCGACGTCCCCTCCACTCCCTGCCCTGGGCGGGCCGCTCACGTCCACACGCAGCCGAGCGTCCTCTTGCTGAGAGCCCGAGCGCGTGTCCCGCTCCTGTGAGATGACGTCCCTGCGTGTAATCGGAGGGCAGCTCCCTCACAGCCCTCCAAGCGAGAGCTAATAAGGTGGCCGAGGGCCTGCTGGGTGACAGGCACTAGCGGTTCTGTGTCCTCGCAAGCGCCCTGCGACGGAGGCCCCGCTGTTAGGGCTTCACCGGCTGGGAAACTGAGGCACAGAGCATCAGACTGAGGCTCTGGTTCCTGCCCACAAAGGCCTGCCGCGTGGGGCGCAGACCAATGCCAGACAGGGCTCCTGGGGGTGGTGGGCACGGGGGCTGTCCCCCCACCCCCCTGGTATCTGCCCCCCACCCTCCATCCCGTCTATGACTTCATTTCGTCCTCCCCCTTTCCTTTTTTTTTCTGAAATAAAACTCAGCCCACGAGTCCTGGCCCGTGGGTGGACAGTTGGACGGAATATGTGAATTTGGGGCCGGCCCAGAAACTCCCAGTTCTGGCCCCAGCTCTCTGCGCTCCAGCTCAGCCTCCCTCGCGCTCTCCCTCCGCTCCCCTCCGGGCGGCCCCTCCTGCACCCCCCCACCCCACCCCACCCCGCCCCGGAGGCCCCCCCCCACACACACACACCCGAGTTCTGGGAAAGGAAGCCAGAGCCCAGCTTCAGACAGATGCAGTCCTGGGGTTCGGCAGGGGCCCCAGCTGGAGGCGGTGGAGACAGCGGGAGCAGGAGAGGACTGGGGGGCGGGGCAGAGGCTGAGCCCCCACCCCCACCCCCGTGTCTCCCCAAAGGCCTCCGTCTGGGCTTCACCGGCTCTTTCCCAAGCTCTGCTTTCTGGAACTGACGGATGGCCCGGAAGAGCCCCTTCCGCTCCAGCCTGGACCGCCCCTCTGTCCTTGGGTCACAGGGAAGCCCTGAGCTCTGCCCCTGACCCCCGCCCCTGCCCCCCGGACCCCCACCAGGCCCCACGCACACCCCTCTTTCCATCCAACCAACCCCAGGCACTGAGGGCCGAGATAGTGCCCGGGGGAAAGAATGCCACCTCACAGAGCCCAGCCCAGCCTCTTCGCCTGTGGCCAGGCCTGGCCTACGTGCCCCGAGCACTGCATCACTGAGCCCTGCGACGGATTCACAGGGTCCAAGGGTAGGAGTGGCCTTTGGTCCTGAGCACTGCTGGGGTGGCCGCTATAAAGAAAATGATAGAGGATGGAGCGTTAGCACAAGCGGGTAGGGTGCTTGTTTACCTTTCAAGTGGCTGACCCGGGTTCGATTCCCAGCATCCGATATGGTCCCCTGATCACTGCCAGGAGTAAGTCCTGAGTGCAGAGCCAGGAGGAGTCCCTGTGCATCACCGGGTGTGACCCAAAAAGTCAAAAAAGAGGGGCTGGAGCGATAGCACAGCGGGGAGGGCGTTTGCCTTGCACGCGACCGACCCGGGTTCAATCCCCAGCATCCCATATGGTCCCCTGAGCACCGCCAGGACTCTACCCTCCACCCCCACTCCCTTATATGGTCCCTTGGAGCACCCTGGAAGCGAAAAAGAAATAATAAAAAAGAGAACTGTCTAAGGTCAGAGAGGTAGGACCGCACGTCAGGTGCCTGCCTTGGAACACAACTGACCCGGGTTCAATCCCCGGCATCCCATCTGATCCCCCAAGCCCTGCCAGGAGGGATTCCTCAGTGCAGAGCCAGGAGCAAGCCCCGAGCACAGTCAGGTGTGACCAAAATCACAAATGATAAGAGAGAAAAGAGAACTAGCTAGTACTGAATACATACCTGAAGCTTGTTCGGATGTGGAATCAACTTTTTATCTCCTTGGTGGTTGGGTTACATCTGCCGTGGAGGGAGGGGGCAGAAAATTGGGGGGGGATCGATCGAAATGGGGTCGGCTGCATGCAGGCAAGTGCCTTATCCCCTGAATTCCCCTGAATTATCTCTCTGGCCCCTAGGACTTATTTTTATCCACAGTCTAGGAGGGAGGATTTGGGGTTCCAGCATCTCAGTCTAGGAGGGAGGATTTGGGGTTACAGCATCTCAGTTATAGAAACTGGAGCAGTAGTACAGTGGGCAGGGCGCTTGCCTGGCTTGCGGCAGACCCAGGTTCGATCCCCGGCATTCCATATGGACCCCAGGCACCACCAGGAGGGATCCCTGAGTGCAGAGCCAGGAGTCAGCCCTGAACATCACTGGGTGTGACCCAACAACTGAAAAAAAAAAAAAGGAGAAAAAGAGAGTCCTGCCCGGAGTGATCAATCCTTGAGTGTGGACCTAGGAGTCCTCCCAGAGCACCTCTGGGTGTGGCCCCTGACAAGCCTCAGTCCTCCCCAGGTCCTGGGTGTCTGAGCTGGACCAGACCTGGAGTCACCATTCTCCCTCCTCCTCCTCTTCCTCTCTTCCGGTCAGCTATTCCCTGGCCATCTCCACCTTCTCTTGAAATTACCGCTCACGTTTAGAATCAGGCTGAGGGGCTGGAGTGATAGAACAGCGGGGAGGGCGTTTGACTTGCACGTGGCTGACCTGGGTTCGATTCCCAGCATCCCATAGGGTCCCTTGAGCACCGCCAGGAGTGATTCCTGAGTGCAAAGCCAGGAGTAACCCCTGTGCATCGCCGGGTGTGACCCAAAAGGAAAAAAAAAATAAAAGAATCAGGCTGAGTTCTTTCTTTCCTGGTTTTTACGGAAAAGGAGTCTTTTCCTACCCCGCCTTTGTATCCTGATCCAAACGTTGGCTGGTTTTGAGGCTGCACCTGGCTGTGCTTGGGGCTTTGTCCTGGCTCCGTGCTCTGCATTCACTCTGGGAACCAGAATGCAGGGACTGAGGCTGGCCCTGGCCTGGAGCACTGGCGCACTGTCCTTGGAGCTGCCTCTGGGACCTTATTTCAAAATCGACAATAATCAGATTTAAGCTCGGTCTCTCCTGGGTGGTCCTGAGATCCTTGACACACCCCGACCCCCCTGCATTTCCTCCGATGCTGCTTCTGGGAGTTGCGTTTCTTATTCCTTTTGGAAGATGGTTGTGCGGACGCTCTCCAGATCCTCTTTTCTTCCCAGGCAGCAAAGATGTTGGGGGCGGTCGTGGTGTGTCTTTGTACAGTGCAGTTTACCTCTGAAAACATGGTGTGCAAATACAATAGGCACAGTCCAGGGGCCGGAGAGATAGTCCAGTGGGTAGGGCGCTTGCATTGCATGCGGCTGATTCGGGTTTGGTACCCGGCATCCCATAGGGTCTCTTGAGGCCCCTCCAGGAGTGATCCCTGAGTGCAGAATTAGGAATAACTCTGAGCACATCCTCGTATGACTCCAAAACTAAAACCATACAAACACTAGGCATAGTATAGTACTGTAAATGATTTTATTAACACTTGTGGGAGGGGGGGTAGGTCCTACCTGGCCGTGCATGGGATATACTCCTGACTCTGTGTTGTGGGACACCTTGAAGAACTGGAGATCCCCTCCCCCCCAAAGCATGCATGCAGCCTGTTTAGCTGTTTCTTAAAACCTCGGCATTTTCTTTAGCGTGTGCCCGAGAGAAAGTACAACAGGGAAGGTGCTTTCTTTGCTGGGGTCCACGAGGATTTGAGACTCAGCACCACCAGAAACTGGCCCGGAACACAGAGCCAGGAGTAAGCACTGAGCAGAGCTGGGGTGATCCAAGTCCCCGACGTCCCCACTAGCAAAACAAAAATTTAGCTTAATTATAAAAGTAGAGTAGAGGGGTTGGAGTTGTTAGCACAGCGGGTAGGGCGTTTGCCGTGCATGCAGCCGACCCGGGTTCAATTCCCAGCATCCCATAGGGTCCCCTGAGCACCGCCAGGAGTGATTCCTGACTGCATGAGCCAGGAGTAACCCCTGTGCATCATTGGGTATGACGCAAAATAATAATAATAATAATAATAATAATAATAATAAGTACAGTAGAAAGTACAGGTGTGCTCGTTGACTCTGTCAGTGTTCTGGCCATTAGTTCAGAGGGAGTCAAAGTAAACAAGTAAACACAGTGACATTGTTGTCTGTGTGTTGGCACCCAAACCAGGGCTGCTCGGGGACCTGGTCTGTGCTCGGGCCACTCCCAACAGTGCTCAGGGACCTTGCAGTATGGGGGGTCCCAACCCTGACCTCCGCATGCAGACATTCACTCCCTGAGCTGTCTTCCAGCCCACAGATGTGGTGGTTTTGGACTGTGTCAGGGTACCACGACCTTAATCCCCACGTTCCTTACGGATCAGTGTGCCAGAGGATGTCATTAGCCTCCATCAGGGTTGGGGAAGGAGCTTAAGACACCCGTGTACACGTGTATATGCTCTGCATGCTGGAGGCCCCGGGGTCAGCTCCAGGAGCATGGCCATGAGTGACGCCCAAGCTAAGAGGACCCAAGCTGGTGTTCCCTAAAAAACCCAAATATATATACATATAAATGATGCAGCTTACAGAGACTATATCATCTGTAAAAAAGTTTACAAAGTTATATATAACTATATATCACATCTACTATGAAACCCATATAAGCTATATAATCTATATACTATGTAATCCTCCGGGTGGGTATGAAGAAAATCAGGGCTCCCGAGTCACAGAGATCTGGGTCCGGGTGTCAGCTGCCTTCTGGCTAAGCCGCGTGTCCCCAGCCCTGAGAGACTGGCCAGTGAGACTGTCCCAGGATGGACACTCTGCCCGCCATGTCCACTCACGCCGACTTGTCCTGCCTGGCACCATCCTGTCTGCCCATCACTGTTCTTTCTGAGTCGACGCTGAGCTGTGCTGGGTCCCTGAGAGCTGGCAGGAATGGCGGGAGTGGAGTGGACTTTGGGGACAGCTGCTCCTAGGACCTGGTGTGGCCACTTGCTCTGTCGGGGAACCCCCTTCAGCTCAGCAGCACGTGGGCACGTTTTCAGGGAGCAGGTATTGGGTCCCCCTGCGGACCGGGCTGCGAGTCCTTCTGTGTGAACAGGACAGGGAGTATCCCCTCCTGAGCCTCCGCCAGCTTCCCCTGAAGGGGCCTGAGAGTAAATGCATTACTCACCTCTGCCATCAGAGGCCAGGAACAACTGGAGATGAATGGAAATGGGCGGGCCTGGCTGGGTACTAATAAAGCTTTATTTATACAAACAAGTGGCGGGCCAGGTTTGACCCACAGCTCCCTACTTGGACAACCTTGGGAGGTTTCCCCATCTGTGATGACATGGGGCTGAGAGAACAGGAGTGGGGATGGGAGAGGGGGATGGCGAGGAAGGAGAAGGCTGTGCGTGGGGGTCTGTTCGGTTTAGGGTACCTGTGAGTTCCTGCCCTGTCGGTGAGCATCAGTCTCCTTTAAGAGACCCGGGCCTTCCCTGTGGGTTCTGCTTCCTGTTGGATCACCCCTGTCGCCTGTTTCCTCCCGCCCCGATTCCCACCACTCCTGCCTCGGCAAGAGGGGGTGAGCCGTCAGCCCCGTGGCTGTGCAGGGGAGACGCAGAGGTGGTGACAACTGGACCCCTCCCAGGCACCCATGGCTACGATGGGAGAGGACTGGGGTTCACCCCTTGGGGTATGTCTGGGATCCCAGTGTCAGGGTGAGTTGGACTGCTGCGGGCAGTCCTGGTGGGTTCAGTTAGACCAGAGCTCTCGCGGAGACCGTGTTGTGCTTGTAGGGGCTTGCTCTGAGCCCCTTCTTCTTGGGGACAGTCCTGTCCCCACTGAGGGACGGACAGGGCCTGACTCAGTTCTCAGCCCGGTTTCCTCGCCAGGGTGGGAGCAGATGGGTACAGACTCCCCCCGCTGCTCCCAGAGCACTGAGACCTGCCCCAGCCCCCCTCCAGAGCCTCAAGGCCTCCCTCCAGACCCCCAGAGCCCCAGGACCTCCCCCCAGCCTCCACCAGAGCCTCAGGTCTCTCTCCCAACTACTCCCCCCTCCGTTTCCTCTGGACTCCCCTTAGCTGAGAAGAAAATGACTTCCTAGGCCTAACCCCCAGCCTGCCACCTCCCCTTCCTCACTGAACCCCCAGACCTCAAATCAGGGCCCCTGGGCCGGGGTCTTTATTTTAATTATTTACTGGGCTGGAACAATAGCACAGCAGATAGGGCATTTGCCTTGCACGCGGCCAACCTGGCTGACCCGAGTTCGATTCCTCTGCCCCTCTCGGAGAGCCCAGCAAGCTCCCGAGAGGATCTCGCCCGCACGGCAAAGCCTGGCAAGCTCCCCGTGACGTAGTCGATATGCCAAAAACAGTAACAACAAGTCTCACGATGGAGATGTTACTGGGTCCGCTCGAGCAAATCGATGAACAACAGGACAGTGCTACTGTGCTACTATGTAATCACTATGGTTATTAGCACTTCTTTTTTGTTTGGGGTTTTTTTGGTCATGATACCGCATTAATTCACTTCTTGCAATAATCCCGAAAGGGGGCCAGAGAGATAGTACAGTGGGTAGGTTATTTGCCTTGCACGTAGCTGACCTAGATGCAATCTTGGGCAATTTGTTCGGTCCCCCAAACCCTGCAGGAGTCATCCCTGAATGCAGAGCCAGTGGTAAGCCCTTAGCACTGCCAGGTGTGGTTCCCCCAACCTCCCCCCAAAAAAAAATTCAGGAAAGGTTTTCTTAATTTGCAGATAGAGAAACTAAGGCAGAGGCTTGATAACTTGCCCAGAGTCATCTAGCCAATCTGCGTTGAGCCTGGTGTCTGGAGGAACTTTGACCTGAGCTGGCCTTTGTGAGTGTATTTGTGTGTGAGTGAGTGTGTGTCTATGAGTATGTGCTTGAGTGTGAGAGGTTTGCGTGACTGTGAGTGTGTGCATGTAAGGGTGTGTGAGTATATGTGCATGTGAGAACATGTGAATATATGTGCATGTATTTAGAATGTATGTGTATGTGACTGTGTGTGTGTGCAGGTGAGTGTGAGTATATGTGTGCATGTGTGTAAGAGTGTATGTGTGTGACTGTGTGTGTGCAGGTGAGAGCGTGTGAGTATAATGTGCGTGTGCATGTGTGTGCGTGAGTGTGAGTGACCGTGAGTGTGTGCGTGTGACAGCGTGAGTGAGTATATGCGTGTGAGTGTGTGCACTCGTGAGTGGGTGTGTCTTAGCGTGTGTGAATGGGTGCAAGTGGCATGAGTGTGTGAGCATGCACTCGTGTGCATGTGCGTGTGTGTGTGAGTGTGTTGTGAGTGTGTGCCCGCCCACTGGGGAATGTCCGATAGCCTCGCTCCCTGCTGAGTCGTCCTCCCGAACACAGCCTCGGGATGGGTGGAGCAGGCTGTGGAGGCCTCTAAGCGGCCTTTGTGCAAGAGGGTAGGTTAGTGTATAACCGGACAGTGTGGGCTGGTGAGGACACAGGTGTCCGGGCAGCCCTGGTTACTCCCAGTGCCTCTGCTCCGCGCCAGCCTGAGGGCGCTGCTGGGAGGCTGCGGCCGGGACCACCTGGCCTCTCTCCTGGCCCGGGTGTTCAGGCCAGGAGCCTCTTTGGTGGGCCAGGCCAGGCCAGGGGACGGGAAGGAATCCAGTGCCCCACCCCGCGTGCTGCACAGGTGTTGCCGTTGGCGCAGGAAGCAGAGGAGGGCGGTGGCCGTGAGAGCTGGGCTAGGTGGGGCGCGGCCCGAGCATCCTGGGAGCCGGGATGAATCAGCCTGACCACAGTGGCGGGGGCTGCAGGCAGCCTCTTCCTCTGTCCCCGAGCGTCCTTCCTTTCTCTCCCCAGGTTCAGGCTTGGGCTGGGCCGTGGTCCCCAGGTGGGGCTGGGACACGCCTTCTGGGTGAAAGCCTCCTGGTCCTCCTAGCTGTGACCCTCGCGTGGAGATGGTGCAGCCAGAAGTGAGCCGCAGCCGTGGTCCAGCGTGGAAACCGGCCCGTGCAGGGTAGGAGCCCCGTGCAGGGCTGGCCTCCCTCCCTCCATCCCCCTCCAGCCAGATCTCTCCCTTCTAGGGCTCTTGTCTCGTCCTCATTGACCTGGAGTTGACAACGAAAACAAAACCCCACCCCCTCCACCTCCTCCTCCTCGACACCTCGATACCGGCGTGGGCCACCAGTGGCTCACACTCGAATATGGTTTAACGAACATCTCAGCGCCCGCGTCCGTGTGTTAAACCACGGAACATTCCAGTCTCCTGCGCCGCCGTCTCTCCCTCCTTGCAGTGTCCAGCTGTCCCCACGGCGAGCGGCAGCTGAGCTGGGTTGGGTTTTGCACTGAGTTTGGGACCACCTGAGGTAAAGAGCTGGTGGTTTTTTTCTGGTCCGGGTTGTCTCCCGTGGTTGGTCCAGGGCTCCGCGTGTGGGTACAGCAGTGTACAGCACACGTGCAGGACATGAGCGCGTGTTTGCAGGACATGAGCGCGTGTTTGCTTCTGGGCGCCTGTGAGGCAAGAGAGCTTTGAATGACAGGACTATGAGGAACGGGAGGAGGAAGCAGTTGCTTGCAGAGGCTTAACCAAGAATGTCTTCTCAGAGGTGGCATCTGAGAAAAAAATGGAAAAGGATTGAATTCGATGATAAATTATTTGGAAGCAGTTTGTCTAGTTCTGCTAAAACTGACTGTCTCCCAAATACTCCGACCTGCTGCCTTTAAAATTCTACTTTAGGGGCTGGAGCGATAGCACAGTGGGTAGGGCATTTGCCTTGCACGCAGCCGACCCGGGTTCGATTCCCAGCATCCCAGATGGTTCCCCGAGCACCACCAGGAGTGATTCCTGAGTGCATGAACCAGGAGTAACTCCTGTGCATCGCCGGGTGTGACCCAAAAAGAAAAAAAATAATTCTACTTTAAAAGCAGCAGAATCTAGTCATGTTCTGACTAGATTCCGTAACCGTAATTGCAGGAAATAAACAGTCCCTGAGCTGGAGAGACAGGACAGTAAGTAGGGCGCTTGCCTTGCCTCTGGCCGCCCTGAGCCCTGCCAGAGGGGGGGGCAGTCCCTGAGCACTGAGCCAGGAGTGAGCCCTGAGCACCCAAGCGTCTGGCCTAAAAGCAAGCAAAAACTGACACCATCCTTGATGATTTTCACCCAAGCGCTATGGACGGTGACAAAAAATCGGAATCACTACAGTGCCCCCTGATACAGCATGGAACATTCGAGAGCCGTTACCAAAGTCACTTTGTGAAAACCTGGGGTCACGCACAGATTACTTTTATGGTTGCGTGAGGGAAGAAAAGTCAATACAGAGTTTTACTTATATACAGATATATATAATATTTTCAACTATACATGTTACACACACATTCATAGATGCGTACCTAGTAGAAATGAAGTAGCAGAAAATATACCAGAAGCGGAATTAGCAGTGGCTGCGTTTCAGAGGCACGATGAGTGCTTTTTTTCCCCCTCGACTTTTCCAACCCTTTTTCAATATTTTCCAGTTCTGTAATAACATGAAAAATGCAACGTTTTCAGATTATATAGAAAGTCAGTCTCTGTGGAATGTGTGTGTATGTGTGTGTGGAGTGTGCGTGTGTATATGTGTGTGCATGTGAGTGTATGCGTGTGGAGTGTGTGTGTGTGGGTATGTGTATGTGTGATGTGTGTATGTGTGTGGAGTATGTGTGTGTGTGGAGTGTGCGTGCGTATGTGTATGTGTGTGAGTGTATGTGTGTGGAGTGTGTGTATATGGGTATGTGTGATGTGTGTATGTGTGATGTATGTGTGATGTGTGTATGTGTGTGGAGTATGTGTGTGTGTGGAGTGTGCGTGTGTGTATGTGTGTGTATGTGTGTGTGAGTGTATATGTGTGGAGTGTGTGTGTGGAGTGTGTGTATGTGGGTATGTGTGATGTGTGTATGTGTGATGTGTGTGTATGTGTGATGTGTGTATGTGTGTGGAGTATGTGTGTGTGGAGTGCGCGTGTGTGTATGTGTGTGTATGTGTGTGTGAGTGTATATGTGTGGAGTGTGTGTGTGTGGAGCGTGTGTATGTGGGTATGTGTGATGTGTGTATGTGTGATGTGTGTGTATGTGTGATGTGTGTGTGGAGTGTGTGTATGTATGTGTGATGTGTGTGTATGTGTGATGTGTGTATGTGTGTGGAGTATGTGTGTGTGTGGAGTGTGCGTGTGTGTATGTGTGTGTATGTGTGTGGAGTGTGCGTGTGTGTATGTGTGTGGAGTGTGTGGGTGTGGAGTGTGTGGGTGTGGAGTGTGTGTATGTGGGTACATGTATGTGTGATGTGTGTGTATGTATGTGTGTAGAGTATGTGTGTGTGTATATGTGGAGTGTGTGTGTGTGTG
Organism: Sorex fumeus; assembly: GCF_029834395.1. Taxonomy (NCBI): domain Eukaryota; kingdom Metazoa; phylum Chordata; class Mammalia; order Eulipotyphla; family Soricidae; genus Sorex; species Sorex fumeus. The sequence goes on from NW_026606118.1 coordinate 59,141,776, forward strand.
TGTGTGTGTGTGTGTGTGATTTTGCTGGGGATGGAACCAGGGCCTCACACATGAAAGGCAGATAAACGCTCGCCTGCCGAACCCCAGCTCTGGCCCTGGCCTGCTCTTTCGGTTTGTTCTGGGGCATACCTGACAGTGCTCAGGGCTTACCCCGGCTCTGCACCCAGAGATCACTCCTGGTGGGGCTCAGGGGACGGGATGGGGTCTTGGGGATTGAACTCGGCTCCGCTGCCCTGCTGTGTGACCTTGGTTTGTCCGCTTGGTTTTTGGCCACATCCAGTGGTGCTCAGGGGTCATTCCTGGTGGTGCTCGGGGACCGTGGGGATGCAGGGCTCGGACCTAGGCTGGCCGTGTGCGAGGCCGGTGCCCTCCCTGCTGGGCTATTGCTCTGGCCCCTCTCTGCCGGGCCTCTGAGTCCTGTGGGTCCAGCAAGATAAATAGCCAGGCCGCTCCGAGGCAGGCAAGCCAGCAGAGAGCGTTTCCTTTTCCTCCGGCGTCTCTTGTTGGCTGGGAGCTGGGAGGCCGGGAGGTGCGAGCCGCCGTGTCTGCCTGCCCAGCCCAGCAACAGAGGAGGGGCCGTGTCTGGATCGGCCTCGATAGGGCTGTGCCGCCCGCTGACAGCAGACCAGCGTGAACAGCTGTGTCCCCTGGAGAGGGGCGCCACATTCCATTCCCGCTCCCACCCCCAATTCCCACTCCTCCCCAGCGCCTTCCCCCACCCCCGCCCGAACTCGCACACTCAGCACCCCGTCTGCTCCAGGGGGCCTCCCTGGCCTTGGCGGAGGTCCCTGGAACATCCCCACAGCTGCCCCCCGCCCCCTGAGTAGGGACTGGGGGCCCCTCTCCAGCTGTGTGAAGGCGGTGAGGACTCCGGACAGGTGGCCGGAGGCGGATGGAGAGGGGCCTCCTCTTCCAGGCTCCCGGCGGTTTGGGCCACCCTCAGGCTCTCCCAGACGCTGCCGGGAGGGGGTTCGTTCTGGGGAAACTGAGGCAGGATCCTGGCAGTGGGCGAACTCCCGAAGGTTGAGTCCCTGATCATCTGCTGAGCCCTTGCTGTGAATGAACGTACCCCCCAGCACTGTCAGGGCCTGCCTTTTGAGGGGCCCAGAGCAGCCCTGGGACATGGCTTCTCAGGTTGTGGTGGGGGCTCCTGGGAGCCCCCGCAGAAGCCTCTGTGTCTCCTGAGGATGCAAGGCACTACCCCAACTACTCCAGACTACCGTCTGGGTGCACTGACCTGGGGCTGAAGCATCAAGGAGAGAGACTAGACACCGGCACAGTCGGCAAGGTGCTTGCCTTGTTGGGGCCCCACCCAGCCCGCCAGAAGGGACCCCTGAGTCAGAGCCAGGAGTCAGCTCTGAGCACTGCAGGTGTGACCGAAAATTTAAAAATCAAGGAAAAGGGGCTGGAGTGATAGCACAGCGGGGAGGGCACTTGCCTTGCATGCGGCCGACCCGGGTTCGAGTCCCAGCATCCCATCGGGTCCCCTGAGCACCGCCAGGAGTGATTCCTGAGTGCATGAGCCAGGAGGAACCCCTGTGCGTCGCCGGGTGTGACCCAAAAAGCAAAAAAATAAATAAAAATAAAATAAAAAATCAAGGAAAGGAGGCACGGGTCCCTGAGAGTGGGAAGGAACACCTCTGGGTGGCTTTGGGGACGAAGGCCAGCCTGGCCTCGTCCGGGTGAGGCCCGGGCCCTACTGTCGAAGCAGATTCTCTTCCCGTGACCCCAGGACCGTCCTCCTGAGCCGTGAGACTCAGCTGGACCAGAGGGGCCGTGTTCATCGCTTTGTTCTGTCTTGGGGGCTGCAACTAGCAGTGCTCAGGGCTTACTCCTGAGTCTGTGCTCAGGGCTCACTCTGGGGGGCCCTACGGGCTGCTGCGGCTGGGACTCGGGTTGGGCACGTGCAAGGGCTCTGCCCCCTGGACAGGACAGGTCGGACCTGCTGGCTTAGGCCACGTAGGTTTCCCTTTGTTCCGTGTGTCCCGGGCCCCGCCCCAGCAGTGCTCAGGGGCTGCTCTTAACGGCTCCGTGCTCCCTGCTTGCCACGCTCAGGACACGGGGCACTGCCGGGAATCAAACCGGGCCTCCCCGGGGTAAAGTCTGCGCTGTGGCTTGGCCGAGCCACCCCCAGCCCCCGGCCCAGCCTGCTGCGTATTCTCCGCTCCATTACTTGGGTCCTGGTAGTCGAACTCGGGGCCTCACGCCTCCCGGCGTGTGATCTGCCAAGCCGCGTCCAGGGCTCCGGAAGGGCTCTTGGCCCCGGGGCTGCAGGGGGGAGCACCTCCTGACGCGAGGGAGGGGCTCACCCCCACCCCACTTTTGCCCTGGGTGGGGATGATTGAGAGAGGAAAGTGGGCGTGTGTGTGTGTGGGGGGGGGATTCGCGCCCTGGTCCCTGTGAGGGGAGCACTGTGAGGACTCAGCCCTCTTAGAGCAGAACTCCGGCAGCCTAAGCGGGGGTGCCCGGGACTCCGAGGACCCCCCAACACCTCCACCAGCTCCCCGCGCTGGCCCGCCCTGCCGTTGCCTCGGTCCACAGACCCGACGGCAGAATGCGTGGGGGTCCCTGCTCCGAAACCTGACGACGGATTTCGAAAGGGTGGCCACAGGGCATGAAGCCACACCCCCCGCGGACACTCCCCCGCCCCGTCCACGTTGTGGGCAGCCGGCCCCTCGCGGGGCTGCATGTCGAGGCGCCTGCCATGTGTGTCCCCATTCCTGTGCCCGTCCAGGACTATTATCCAGGGCTGTGGATGAGGAAATCGAAGGAGTGGACCAGCCGCCTCACCCACCGCACGCCCGGGGCACGGAGCCCAGCCTCTGCGTCCCCCCACCCACCCACACACACATACATGGGGTACAGGCACTGCCCAGGCGGCAGAGCCAAGGGGGTCCCGGGCAACGCAGCTGCTGTCAGGGCCAGGAAGGAAGAAGAGGCCAGGACAGCAGCTGTGGGTCAGACAGAGGTGCAGGGTGGGGACAGGCGGGTGAGCTGGGCACAGGAATTGGATGAGCTGGTGGCAGCTGATAGAGGCACCCACAGCTGTGCTCCCGCCCCAGGTGGGCGCCCTCTCCTCCCGAGATAGCACGGCCAGCTCGGGCCTGCCTCCCTGTGACCGCTGCCCAACTCTCCTCCCCCCCTCCGCCTCCTCCTGGCCGGCCCCCCTCCCCTTGGGAGGCTCCTGCGGGGGGGGGGGCCCTCCAGCTGTGGCCTCCTCACTTGTCACCACCCCCTCCACCCCCGCAGCAGGCCGGATGTGGGCCCAGGACAGTAAGCGCTTGCCTTGCAGACAGCCCAGCGACCAGTTGGAACCCCCAGCATCGTTGGTGCTTCCCTGGGCCCCACTGGGGGTGATCCTTGAACACAGAGCCCGGAGGAAGCCCTGAGCACCGCCGGGTGTGGTAAAGAAAAAAAAAATGCATGGTTTAGTGAGCACTTACTGCGTGCCAGGCACGCAGCCGCAGGCAACTCTACAAATGTATAACCTTGAATTCTTTCCTCGAACCTCCCAACCATGAAGATTATCTTCATTGTCTCTTTCCTTTCTTTCTTTGGCCTCCCAAGCAGTGCCCAGAGGCAAAGGGGCCACTGCTGGTGGTGCTGAGGAGACGTGTCGTGCCAGTGATTGAACCCAGGGCCACACACGTGCCGGACCTGGGGTCCCGCCCTTGTATCCACCTCCCTGGCGCCTAGGGGCTTTATTTTACTAAGGAAGAAGCCGCCTGAGGGAGGGTCCCAGGCGGCTCAGTGGTGGGGAGGAGATGGGCGTGGGTCTGAACAGCTTGCTTGCCAGGCCTCTCGCGGGACCCGGTCACTCGGACACGATGCCCCACGCCAGGCACAGGGCAGAGCCTTTTCTTCCAAGTGGATGGACGGCTTGAGAAATGGTCCTTGTGGGAGGAATCAGACTGTAAGGAGTGGGCAGTGGCCTCCGGCTTTGCAGAGACCAGTGGGGAGTGGGTTTGTTTTCCCCCAGGAGGGCTGAGGGTGGGGATTCGGGGCCAGGGTCCTGGCACTGTGGAATGGGCTGGAATTGACTGTGCTTGGCACGGGGTAGGGGGAGGGGTGGGGGGGGGCGGCCAGACTGCTGTAAGAGAGACCACAGCTCAGGGGTCCAGGCGGGGCAGGCAGCCGAGAGAACTGAGGGTGTGCTGAGAACTCAGGGGACCCAGTTTTGGTCCTGGGCACGGCATGGTTCCCTGAGCACTGTCGGGAGTGCCCCAGAGCACTGCCAGATGTGATCCAGAAAGGAACAAAAAACTTGGGCTTAGGGGCTGGAGCGATAGCACAGCGGGGAGGGCGTTTGCCTTGCACGCAGCCGACCTGGGTTCGACTCCCAGCATCCCATAGGGTCCCCCGAGCACCACCAGGAGTAATTCCTGAGTGAATGAACCAGGAGTAACTCCTGTGCATTGCTGGGTGTGACCCCCCCCCACAAAAAATATTGGGCTTAAGCACGTGGCAATCTCTCACACGTCAGTCAGGGGGGTGCGCTGAGGATTCAGCCCCTCCCACGAGGAAGTCCCACACGTTTCCGAGGGACCCAGCCCATGGGGAGGATGACCCTGCCCTTCTCTGTCAGGGCACCACCCAACGAGGGCCAGATCCCGGCTGGAGTAAAGGCGTTTGTCTTGCATGTGGCCTGCCGGGGTCCCCCCCCCGGCACTATATATGGTCCCTGGAGCGCTGCCAGGAGTGATCCCTGTGCAAAGAGACCAGATCCCTTTCCCCCTGGTCCCCAGGGGTCATGGGGGGACACATCAGGGCTTTTAGCAGTGGGTTCGAGGGAGTGCTGAGCCGTCTGCTTCAGAGTCTCAGTGGGAGAATCCAGTTTAGGTGGGCAAGGTGTCTACCCCATGTGGGACCTCCATGAAATACATACCTGGGGGTTTCCTTGCGGGGGGAGGCCCAGTGTGGAGGGGCTGGCACCCTGGGTTCCTCGGCCAGTTCCTTCATGCGTGAGGCTCGTCTGAACGTGTGGAGAGCAGTCTGAAGCATGGCTGTGGCTGGAACCGGCTTCCTGAAAGATATGGGACAAGGTCTTCCTTTCTGGACATGCAAGTCTGCAGGTGGTGGTGTGGGCCTGGCCCCCGGTCTGTGGTGGGCGGCTGCCCCGAGGTGCCAGGCGCCGGACCCGTACGAGGGACGGGAAGGAGGAAGATGAACACTCAACTGTCCTCCTGAGAGAGCGTCTGTGCCCGGGCTTCTGTTTTCCCAGCAACATGATGCCCACCGTCCCTCCTCAGAAGCAAAATCACCCCCGGTCCCCACGGAAATCCACCCTCTGCTCAGGAGCAGACGAGCAAAACGCCCCACATGGGGCAGAGGAGGCCAAGCCTGCTCTCCTAGGTGCCCCACACCCTGTGGGGGGAAGGTGTCACCCACTCAGGACACTCAGGCTCAGCGGACACCAGCTGGGATGGGCAGTCCTGCGGGCAGGGCACTGCCCAGTGGTTTCACTTCTCTCTCTCTCTCTCTCTCTCTCTCTCTCATTCTCTCTCTCGGTGGGGAGGGGCTGTGGCCAGTCAGCTGAGGGCTGCTGCCTCCTCTACCCGCCCCAGCGGGTCCTCCAGGGCTCGGGTTTGGGCGGGACCCTCCTGCACCAACGGCACCTCAGGTCCAGGAAAGGGGGTCGCGTGGGAAGTGGAAATCTGTGTGGGGGAACTTCCTCTGCGGGGCCTTTGATCTCTGAGGTGTCTTTTGAGAGTGCGCTCGCTCTCGCTCTCACTCTCTCTCTCTCTGTCTCTGTCTCTCTCCTCTCTCTGTCTCTCTCTGTCTCTCTTCCTCTCTCTCTGTCTCTGTCTGTCTCTGTTTCTCTCTCCCTCTCTCTCTCCCTCTCTCTCTGTCTCTCTCCCTCTCTCTTCCTCACTCTCTGTCTCTGTCTCCTCTGTCTCTGTCTCTCTCGTCTCTCTGTCTCTCTCTTCTCTCTTTCTCTCTGTTTCTCTCTCTCTCTGTCTCTCTCCTCTGTTTCTCTCTGTTTCTCTCTCTGTCTCTCTCCCTCTCTCTTCCTCTCTCTCTGTCTCTGTCTCTCTGTCTCTGTTTCTCTCTCCCTCTCTCACTCTCTGTCTGTCTCTCTCCCTCTCTCTTCCTCTCTCTCTGTCTCTGTCTCCTCTCTGTCTCTCTGTCTCCATCTCTTTCCTATCTCTTTCTCTCTGTCTCTCTCTGTCTCTCTTTCTCCTCTCTCTCCCCCTCTCCCTCTCCCTCTCCCTCTCTCCCTCCCTCTGTCTCTGTCTCTCTGTCTCTCCTCTCTCTTTCTCTCTGTCTCTCTCTGTCTCTCTGATTCCTCTCTCTGTCTCTCTCCCTCTCTGTGTCTCTGTCTCTGTCTCTCTTCTCTCTCTCTCTCTCTCCCCCTCTCCCCTCAGAGCTGGCCTGGGTAGGCGACTTGCTCTCCCCTACCCCCTCCCCCCCATGGGCCATATAGCCCCCCTCCAGCTGGGAGGATCGAGTGGGGCGCAGTGACCTCAGGTCTGGTGGGGGGTGGGTGGGGGCTTTCTGTTTATTCACATAAACTTTCCAGGGGGTGGCGCTGAGTAATTCTGTTCTGAAAAGGGGGCAGTAGGTCACTTGAACGCGGGCCCCTCTGGCCGCGTCCCTGCTCTGCCACAGCCATAAGCTCTCTCCCTTCCCCTCGGGGGCCTCCTGCTCTCGCCTCATGCTCCCTGGCCAGCGGTGCCTGGACCCCGAGGGGCCCCCTCCTCTCAGCGGGGCTGGCGTGCCCTCAGGATTCCGGCTCTGTCCTTTTGCGGCCTGGAGGCGTCCACCTCCGCCCTCTGTCTCCTCCCGGGAGGGGGCTCAGAGATGCTGGCGCCCCGCATAGACTGTGTCAGACTCTGAGATACTCCAGGCCCACTGCACCCAGCAGGTGTGTCCCAGGGCTCAAAAGCAAACCAAAGACCCCAACCCTGCGGTCCTGTCTGCCAGCTGGGGAAGCCTCCGAGCCGCAGCGCTGCTGTCTCTGAGAGGACTGTGCTGTCTCTGAGAGGACAGGCTGAGAGACCGCACAGCTGCGGTCCCAGGATCCATCCCTGACACGACATGGTACCCTGAGCACCACTGGGTGTGGCCCCCTCCAAAACCAAAATGCTGGGGCCAGGGGCTGGAGCGATAGATCAGCGGGGAGGGCGTTTGCCTTGCACGCGGCCAACCCAGGTTCAATTCCCAGCATCCCATAGGGTCCCCTGAGCACCGCCAGGAGTGATTCCTGAGTGCAGAGCCAGGAGGAACCCCTGTGCATCGCCGGGTGTGACCCAAAAAGCCAAAAAAAAAAAAAAAAAAGGCTGGGGCTGGAGTGATAGCACAGCAGGTAGGGCGTTTGCCTTGCACGCGGCCAACCCGGTTCGATTCCCAGCATCCCATATGGCCCCCTGAGCTCCGCCAGGGGTAATTCCTGAGTGGATTTTGTGCTGACTCATTCAGTACGAGGGAAAACAAAGGCGTGGACGCCAGAGGCTTCTCAGGTCCTGGGGAGATAGATCGGCCCAGCTGTGCTTGAGTTATTTTAGTTTTGGGGACACCTCTGTGCTAAGGGGTTGTTGGGGTGGGGGGCACCACATGGTGCCAGGGTTGGAACCCTGACCTCCCACATGCCAAGAGTGTGCAAGAATCATTGCACCGTCTCCAGGGCCCCTGAGATATCCATGGCTGATTGTCACCCTGGAGCGCATAGCTCAAGGAGGCTTATGCAGCAGACGCAGCCCACCAGTATCCCACTTGGGGGGGCATTTTATTTGTGAGTTATCATTTAAGTGAGGGGGTTGGGCGATGTGCCGTTGTGTTCAGAGTTGCCCCTGGTCTGAGAAATGACCTCTGGTGGCGTCGGGGGATCGTATGTGGTGTGGGGTCCGTAGGAGGTAAGACAAGGAAGGGTCTTAACCCCTGCGCTATCTCTCCAGATCCTTGGGGGGCATTATAAACAGCAGAATCACCCCAAAAGGTAAAAAAGGTTTCAGGGGCTGGAGAGATAGCACAGCGGGGAGGGCGTTTGCCTTGCACGCGGCCGACCCGGGTTCGATTCCCAGCATCCCATGTGGTCCCCTGAGCACCGCCAGGAGTAACTCCTGAGTGCAGAGCCAGGAGGAACCCCTGTGCATTGCCGGGTGTGACCCAAAAAGCAAAAAAAAAAAAAATGGTGAAAAAATGGGTGCTGGAGATAGTACAATGGGTAGGGTACTTGCCTTGCACGTAGCTGAATCAGGTTCGATCCCCGGCATCCCATTTGGTCCCTGAGCACCATCAGGAGTAATTCCTGAGTGCAGAGCCAGGAGCAAGCCCTGGGCATCACTGGGTGTGACCCAACAACAAACAAACGAAATAACTAACTAAATGAAAAGACTTTCTCAGGACCAAGGAGATAGTACAGTGGGTAGTGTACTTGCCTAACCTATGGCCAACCAAGGTTCAACCCCCAGCACCCCATACCGTCACCTGAGCCCTGCCAGGAGTGATTCCTGAGCACAGAGCCAGGAATCAGCCCTGAGCACTGCCAGGTGTGGCCTAGAAAACCAAACAACAACAACAACGACAACAGAAATCCCAAAGTGGGGCTGGAGCGATAGCACAGTGGTAGGGCATTTGCCTTGCGCGCAGCCAGCCCGGCCGAGCCGGGTTCGATTCCTCTGTCCCTCTCGGAGAGCCTGGCAAGCTACTGAGAGTATCTCACCCGCACGGCAGAGCAGAGCCTGGTAAGCTACCCGTGACGTATTCGACATGCCAAACACAGTAACAATTGTTTAGGGCTGGAGCAATAGCACAGCGGGTAGGGTGTCTGCCTTGCACGCGACCGACCCAGGTTCGATTCCCAGCATCCCATATGGTCCCCTGAGCACTGCCAGAGGTAATTCCTGAGTGCAGAGCCAGGAGTAACCCCTGTGCATCGCCAGGTGTGACCCAAAAAGCAAAAAAAAAAAAAAGGAAAGAAATCCCAAAGTGGCACGAAATAACTGAACATCAGGAGCCTTAAGGGAGGTGGCAGGAGGTTGCCTGATTCACCTCAGCTGAATCACCCCTGGGTCAGGTGACTCAAAAGGGCCATGGAGGCCGGAGTGATAGCACAGCGGGGAGGGCAGTTGCCTGGCACACAGCTGGCCCAGGCTCCATCCCTGGCGCCCCGTAAGGTGCCCCCAGCCCTGCCAGGAGTGAGCCCAGGTGTGCCCCCAAAACAAACCCAAAAATGTTTGTGGTTCTGTGCACACTGGTGAATGAGCGTGAGAAAAGTGTGGGTACTGATGCGGGGTCCCCGACACATCTCTGTGCACAGGCGAGTTTTGCAAATAGGGAATCTGCAAATGAGGAGGCTCAGGACGGTGCCACAGGGTGGCTTTGTATCCGCCGACCCAACGCACCTGCACCCAGCTCTCCCGGGGGACTGAGAACCCTCCGATGGGTGCTTGCCCGGCAGGGGCCTCCCGCCTCCAGGCCAGCGCCTGGGCCTGCTGGACCACTCTGTGGGGGGTGCGTGATGGTGCTGGCCTGGCCTGCCCTGGAGGCAGGGGTGGGGCGGGAGAGGACCCCTGGCCCTTCCCCTCCCCACCCCCCATTTCCCAACTTCCCCTGCTGCACCTGAGGGTCTCCCCAATGACCAGGACCCACACATGCATTACGGGAGTTCGAGGCAACATGAAGCAAACAGCACCTGGGACTTCTCTAGGGCCCGAGCTGCAGGGACGAACACCTGGGCAAGATCCCCCCGGGAGGGTTGGGGGGAGCCAGTCTGGGGGAGCCAGTTTGTCCCTCACGCAGGAAGTGAATTAAATAGCTGTGTGTGTGTGTGTGTGTGCGTGCATATGTGTATGTGTGTGCGTGCGTGTGTGTGCGTGTGAGTGTCTGTGTATGTGCGTGTGCGCGCGCGTGTGTGTGCGTGCATGCGTGCATGCGTGCGCGTGTGTGTGTGTTTGTGTGTGTGCGCGTGCCCGCGCACGTGCCAGGCTGGAGGAGCCCAGTTGCACAGTTACGAACCGTGACCCGGCCCCAGAGGAAGTGGTAACGAAGCGATCGTTTTCTTTTCCGCCCACCCTGCGTCTCTCCCCGGCCGCCCCTTTCATGTGTGCCGAAACTGTCCCCTCTGCCAGTTTGGAGCCAACACTGCTTCACTGATTTCTTCACTCGCTTGAGCCGTGCCCGGAGCCAGCATGGGGCTGGATGCTAGGCTAGCTAAGAAAGAGAACACGAACCGTGAGGCCTGAGTGCTTCCTCGGGGACAGCCCAGCCGGGGTCATCCATCCCTGAGCACAGAGCCAGGAGTCAGCCCTGAGCACTCACGTGTGTCCATCCCTCCACCTGCCCCCACCCTCCAAAAAGACACCAAAGAGGAAAGCCCAGTGGAGAAAAAAAGTGTTGGCCTTGGAGTTCAGACCACTTGGTTGCCCACTGATGAGGTGACCAGGGCCTGGTTCATGGTGGGGTCATGCAGCAGGGACAAAGATCTGGGGAGCATGGTGGTCTGCTTGTTGTTGTTGTTGTTTGTGGGCCACAGCTGGGTACATTCAGGGGTTACCCCTGGCTCTGCACTCAGGAATTATCCTGGTGGTGCTCAGGGGGCCAAGTGGGATGCGGGGGATGGAGCCTGGGTCAGGCATGTGCAAGGCAGACGCCCTCCCCGCAGTGCGATGGATCCGGCCCTCTTGTTTCTTCTGCTAAGGATGGCTTGGCAGGGCTGGAGCGATAGCACAGCTGGTAGGGCGTTTGCCTTGCACGCGGCCGACCCGGGTTCGATTCCCAGCATCCCATAGGGTCCCCTGAGCACTGCCAGGAGTAACTCCTGAGTGCAGAGCCAGGAGTAAACCCCTGTGCATCGCCGGGTGTGACCCAAAAAGCAAAAACAAAAATAAAGACGGCTTTGCTCACGGCCGTGGAATCTGGGGCTTCCCCTTGGTGCCTCTCCCTGTGCCCTTGGCCGTGGGCCCCCCCTCCACCCCACCCCTTGTGAGCGCTGCCCTACGTGTCCGCCGGGCTTATGGCGTTGTCTGCTCTCCTCCGAGCTTGGCCCGCCTTTCACGCACAGTTAGCCTTCCTCCACGGCGTCCTGTCAGCAGGATAAAAGCCCCTTCTTCATGTTGCTCTGATCTTTCATCCATCAACCCTCTCAGCCCCAGCCCAGCCCATCTTCTAGGCCCAGCTGGTTCATTTCTTTATGGGTTTTAACTGTATTTTTTTTATTTAAATTTTACTATTATTATTATTTTTGCTTTTTGGGTCACACCCAGCGATGCTGCTCAGGTGTTACTCCTGGCTCTGCACTCAGGAATTACTCCTGGTGGTGCTCGGGGCACCATATGGGAGGCTGGGAATCGAACTCGGGTCGGCTGCGTGCAAGGCAAACGCCCCACCCACTGTGCTATCACTGGAGTGTGCTATCACTCCAGCCCTGATTTATTTCTTTATGGGTTTGGCTCATACCGGCTGTGCCTGGGCTTGGAACCTGGGTCTCCTGCATGCAACACTTGCTTCGCAAGTGCTCACGCTGTGATGCTTTCTTTGGGCCCAGTGTGTTTATTTTGTATTTGTGTAGTTTGGGCTTTGGTGTGAGGACTGTGCTCAGGGGCTACTCCTGGCTCTGTACTTAGGAATCAATCCTGGCAGAGCTCGGGGAACCACATGCAGTGCCAAGAATTGAATCAGGGTCAGGCGGATGCAAGGCTGAAGTGCTCTACCCGTGTGTTCTCTCTCTTCTGGCCTTCTAAACTTATTTTTTAAAATGATTACTATTAGGGGCCGGAGGGATAGCACAGCAGGTAGGGCGTTTGCCTTGCACGCTGCCGACCTGGGTTCGATCCCCGGCATCCCATATGGTCCCCCCAAGCACCGCCAGGAGTAATTCCTGAGTGCAGAGCCAGGAATAACCCCTGAGCATTGCTGGGTGTGACCCAAAAAAGCAAAAAAAAAAAAATAGATTACTATTATTATTATTAGTGTTGGGGGGGGTCATACCTGGCTGTGCTCAGGGCTTACTCTTGACTCTGCTTAGGGATTATTTAATTAATTGATTTTAGTTGATTTATTTAATTAATGCTGAGACCACTCTCCACACGCATGAAGGTACCAGCAGAGGAACAAAGGCATGTGGGTCCCGGGGCTGAGATCTCCAGGCCTGCTCGGATCGGGGCTGAGCATCCTCCACCCAGATCCTCCATCTTCCAGTATGCAGGGGTCACACCCACCAACTAGCCCCCTGGTGCCGTGTAATCCCATCAACGGCCAAGTCCCAGAGACTATAAAACCCAGCTCCCGGAAGCGCGTGGCCGCATTCGTGGCCGCATGACATCTTGTTATCTCATTCTTACTTTAGACAACCTGTCAGGCTACCGAATGTAATCTGCCCACACGGCAGAATCTGGCAAACTCCCCGTGGCATACCCAATATGCCAAATATCAGTAACAATGATGGGTCTCATTCTCCTAGCCCTGAAAGAGCCTGGAATATGGCACTTTTTAAGATCTCAGGGCTAGGACAAAGGAGACGTTACTGGGGCCTGCTCGAGGCAATCGATGAACAACAGGATGGTCGCGATCGTCGTGGTCGTGATTTAATTAATTAACTTAACACGTAGGGATCACTTGTTTCTTCTATTTTATGTGTTTGGGTCACACCCGGTGATGCGCAGGAGTTACTCCTGGCTCTGTGCTCAGTGATTGGGGGACCATCTGGGATGCCGGGGATTGAACCCCTGTTGGCTGTGTGTAAGGCAAGCGTCCTCCCCTCTGTCCTATCGCTCGGGCCTCTGAGATCACTTCTTGCAGGGCTCAGGGGACCATATGCGGTGTGTGGGACCAAACCCAGGTTGGCTGCATTGGGGCAAGTGCTTCACCCCTGTACGACCTCTCCAGTCTCTCTGGGCCCATTTCCAATCCCAGCCACGTTGCCTCTGGCGTAGCTTGACCAAAGCCATGTTCCATGCGGGTCCGGCTGCTTGTCCTGTGTGTGGGGGGGCCTCGCAGTCAGCTCCTGCCTGCCTCTTCATCTGGGCGCAGGCGGAAGGTGAGTGGACTCCGGTTCTGCCAACATTCCCATCACTGCATGTCACACTCCAGCAGTGAATGTTGGGGCTGGAGCGATAGTATAGCGGGTCGGACATTTGCCTTGCACTTGGCCGACCCAGGTTCAATCCCCGGCATCCCATAGGGTCCCCCAAGCACCGTCAGGAGTAATTCCTGAGTGCATGAGCCGGGAGGAACCCCTGAGTATGGGTGTGACCCAAAAAGAAAAAATAAATAAATAAATAAATAAATAAACAAGCAGTGAGTGTTGGCCTGGCCCAGAGAGAGCCCCGAGGGACGAGACGGACATTCTGCAGCCGTGGGTGCTGCGGACCCAGGAGGCCGCTGGGCTTGGAAGCTTGTTCTACACACACCTGAGGGAGCAAAGGGGAGCAGAGACACCCCAAACATCTCTGCTTGGGGAGTCACGTGTAACTGCAGAGCCCCAGGCATGCACATGCGTGTGTTAACTCTACCGGCCTTCATGGATTCAGTTATTTGGCTGGGTGGGGGGCCACACTCTAACAGTGCTCAGAGGCAACTCCCGTTTCCATATTCAGGGGGGTCGTGCTTGTGGGTGGGGGGGAGCATGGATCAAACCTGGGTCAGCCACATGCAAGGCAAGCCCTTCACGCCTGTACTGTCTCTACAGTGCCCAGCTTTTACTTGTAACAGGTTTAAACATGATAAAATAAGTACTTGTTCAAGTACAGATCGTACCGTGGGTAGGGCGCTTACCTAGCATGCGACCGTCCTGAGTTCGATCTCCGGAATCCCACGCAGCCCCCTGAGTTCCACCAGGAGTGATTCCTGAGTGCAGAGCCAAGAGTGACCCCTGAGCATCGCTGGGTGTGGTAAGTCCTTAAATAACTAAATACTTATCTAGTGCAGGAAATTTGAACAGTGTGGGAGAGCCACTCACAGCTTTGTTTTGTTTGTGTGTTTGTTTGTTTGTTTTCTGCTTGCCTTTTACTTTTATTTATTTATTTATTTATTTTAAATTTTTTTTTTATTAGTGAAGCACCATGAGGTACAGTTGTAGATTTACAAATCTTTGTGCTTGAGTTTCGGTCATACAATGATGTTTTAAAATTTTTATTAGTGAAACACCATGAGGTACAGTTGTAGACTTACAAATTGTTGTGCTTGGATTTCGATTGTACAATGATCAAATACCCATCCCTCCACCAGTGCCCATTTTCCATTACCATGGATCCCAGTATCCCGCCCATCCCCCATCCCCCCATTCCACCCTGCCTCTGTGGCAGGGCATTCCCTTTTGTTCTCTCTCTCTTCTTTTGGGTCCTGTGTTTTGCAAGAGAGGCATTGAGTGGCAATCATGTTCGGTCTGTAGTCTACTTTCAGCATGCTTCTCCCATCCTGGGAGGATCCTCCCAACACCCTTTACTTGGTGCTCCCTTCTCTATCTGAGCTGCCTTTTCCCCTAGCATGTGCGATTGGCCTCCAAGCCATGGAGTAAACCTCCTGGTACTTATCTCGGCTATTCTTGGGTGTTAGTCTCCTGTTGTGTTACTTTATGTTCCCCAGATGAATGCAACCTTTCTATGTTCGTGCGTTTGGGAGTGAAACTGGGGCTCTCTCAGAATCTCCCCCACATCCCCCCATTCACAGCACCAGTAGCCTCTTGCTTGTCTTCTTCAAGTTCTACATTTCCATTACTTAAATATTTGTCTCATCATTGTTGATTTTCCTCTTGGGGGGGTTGGGTAGTTTAGTTTTATTTTTTGAGCCACCCCTGGCCGTGCAGGGCTCTGAATCACACTCTGTTTTCTTTTTTTTTTTTCCGTTTTTGCTTTTTGGGTCACACCTGGCGATGCTCAGGGGTTCCTCATGGCTCTGCACTGAGGAATTATTCCTGTCGGTGCTTGGGGGACCATATGGGATGCCAGGGATCGAACCCTGGTCTGCTGTATGCAGAATATGTACCTACTGTATTATCACTCCGGCCTCTAATTGTTGATTTTTTAATGTTTAATTTGTAAATTCATTGAAGAATCATAGAAAATGAAATCATGAAAGTAAAGCCGACTTTATCACTGTCCCCCCACAATGTAGCGCTGCATGCCTTGCTCAAGCAGAAGTTCGGCCTCATCTTCTGAGACTCCCACTCCAGGGGGAAACTGTATTATCTCGGGATGGTGAGGTATTCTTCTGAACCCCCTTTTTGTGGGGAAGGAAGGTTTTGTGCCACATCTGGCAGTGCTCGGGCTGCTCCCACCTCTGTGCTCCAGGATTGCTCCTGGCAGTGCTCAGGGTGCCATGTGGTGCCAGGGGTCAAACCCAGGCCTCCCGCAAGCAGCGCACACTCATGACCCGTGAGCTCTCTCAAGCCTCCTGAACCCTCGCTCCCTCCCTCCCTCTCTTCCTTCCTTTCTTCCTCCCTCCCTCCCTCCCTCCCTTCCTTCCTTCCTTCCTTCCTTCCTTCCTTCCATCCTGCCCCTCTCCCTCCCTCCTTCCCTCCCTCCCTCCCTCCCTTCCTTCCTTCCTTCCTTCCTTCCTTCCTTCCTTCTTCCTTCCCTCCTTCCTTCCTTCCATCCTACCCCTCCCTCCCTCCCTCTCTTCCTTCCTTCCCTTCCTTCCTTCTTTTCTTTCTCTATCTTTAATTTTCTCTGTCCCTTTCCTTCCCCTTCTTTCTTTCTTTCTTTCTTTCTTTCTTTCTTTCTTTCTTTCTTTCTCTCTCTCTCTCTTTTTCTTTCTTTCTTTCTCTAATTCTTTATTTGTTTTTCTCTCTCAGGGCTTACTCCTGGCTCTGCTCTCTCAGATCATTCCTGGCAGGGCCCAGGGGACCATATGAATGCCATGGATTGAACTGAGTCAGCCGTGTGCAAGACAAGTGCCCCACCTGCTATACTATCTCTCCAGCTCCAATAGTTTCATTCTTTTTCTGGTTTTGTTTGGGAGTCCACCCTGGCAGTGCTCAGGGCTTACTCCTGGCTCTGCTCAGGGATCCCTCCTGGCTAAGCTCAGGGACCATATGTGGTATGTGTGGGTCAAACCCAAGTTGGCCACATGCAAGACAGGTACCCTACCCACTGCATCATCATCCGGGTCCCCCTAGTTTTCTTCTTTTAAAATAAAACCATAGAATATCGTTCACATGCAATCTTTTTTTTTTTTTTTTTTTTGCTTTTTGGGTCACACCCGGCGATGCACAGGGGTTCCTCCTGGCTCTGCACTCAGGAGTTACTCCTGGTGGTGCTCAGGGGACCCAATGGGATGCTGGGAATCAAACCCGGGTCGGCCACGTGCAAGGCAAATGCCCTCCCCGCTGGGCTATCTCTCCAGCCCCAACATGCAATCTTTTATGTTTACAAAATTAGGGTCATTTTGATCCAGAGAGATTACACTATGGGTGAGATGTTTGCTTTGCACATGGCTCACCTGGGATTGATTCCCCGCATTTATGGTCCCATGAGCAAGCCAGGAGTGATCCCTGAGGCAGAGCCAAGAGTAACCCCTGAGCATCACCAGGTGTGACCCAAAAAGTAAAACAAAACAGAAAACACCAACTCGAGTCATTTTGCATAGCCAATGCTGCATTTTTTCATTTTCTTCGCTGCTTTTACTGTAAATTTATGTAAGTATCTGAATAGAATTACTTCATGCGGTTAGTCAGCACACGACAGTACTGTAAATCTACTGTAAATCGCAGTTTGCAGTGTTGGAAAGTGGGGAGTCATTTGCTGGAAAACAGGATTTTAAAAGCATTTTTCAAGGTAGGGGGAGGGGCTGGAGAGACAGTACGGCAGGTGTGCGTTTGCCTTGCATGCGGATAGCCCGGGTTCGATCCCCGGCATCCCATATGGTCCCTTGAGCACCACCAGGAGTGAGTCCTGAGCACAGAGCCAGGAGTAAGCCCTGCGCACAGTTGGGTGTGGCCTTCAGAAAGAAAATGAAGATAGGGGAATAATCTTTCTTGAATTTTAAAAATGACTGGGAGCAACTTGTACCCAGCTGGGCTGGGGTCTCTTCCTCCCAGTGCTCAGAGGACTGTGGTGCTGGGACTAAGCTCAGGCCTCCCACAGAGCAAGCTTGTTCTTCAGTCTGCTGAATCTCTCTTTATCCCTTTTTAGTTTTTTAAAAAAGGAAAAGGCCTTATTCTCAGATACACAAGTGAAGTGAAAGTGGCTTCTCAGGTGAAGACGTGTGGCATCATATAAAATGCCAGGGTTGAAAATATACATATTTATATTATATAAAATACGTCCCTAGGGCCAGAGGGACAGCACAGGGGCTAAGGCACTTGCCTGGCATGTGGCTGACCCAGGGTTGATGCCTGGCACCTTCTGTGGCCCTGAGACCCCCTCAGAAGTGACCCCTGGGGCTGGAGCAATAGCACAGCGGGTAGGGCATTTGCCTTGCACGCGGCCGACCCGGGTTCGATTCCCAGCATCCCATATGGTCCCCTGAGCACCGCCAGGAGTCATTCCTGAGTGCATGAGCCAGGAGGAACCCCTGTGCATCGCCCGGTGTGACCCAAAAACAAACAAACAACAACAAAAAAGAAGTGACCCCCTGAGCACAGAGCGAGGAGTTAAGCCCTGAGCTCTGCCGGGTGTGACCCAGAAAACAAAAGATGTAGATCCCCGTGGAAAACCTCCAAGTCCCATGTCTTGACTCCAACTGCACATTTGAATGGTGGCTTTCCTGGTCAGTCAAGCTTTGCGTGAACCCTGAGTCAGCAGCCCCACCGCAGGGCGGTCTCCACTTGGTGTGTATAGCCAGCAGCAGGGACAGGGGGCCCACGGCGGTGGGCACACCAGTGTCGCAGCTAGAGGACTAGCAGCAGCAGGTGCCAGCCGAAGGGCTGAGGCAGCGTGGAGGGCCTGCAGGGGGACTTATCATCAGCTGTCCCTCCCGCCCCGCCGGGGGGTGGGGTGCGGCCGGGCCTGCTCTTCCTTTGCAGCTGCACCATTCTCCAGGCAAGGGCTCCAGCTGATTAGAGGGGCCGTCCCCAGCCCCGCACCCCCTCCCTGCTGCAGAAGCTGTGAGACTCCGATTAAGGAAGCCACCGAGACCAAGGGACCCGGGCCAGAGGGGGCCGGAGGACCAGAGGCCTGTGGTGAGGAGGAGATGTGGCTGGCCGCCAGAGAGAGTGGGGTGTAGTGTAGGGGTAAGCTGGGACGATGGATCTCATCTCTCCCGCACCCCTGCTCCACCCGCGCCCCCTGCCCACCCTCCTCTCTGCCTCTGGCCTTCCTCAAGCACTTCCTGAGCGCCTCAATGCACCTGCCCTGGCTCCTACGGAGAGGTCAGCATGAGCTTCTGGGCTGTGGCGTCCAGAAGCCCCTCGTACCAGGAGGTGCATTCCAAGTCAGTTTTTCTCACTTAATCCTCCCTCCACTCAGTGTGGCGTGAGATCCGTGGTGGCCACGGGCCCGTGAGTCTCGTTTCTGTGGGGTTTTTGTTTTGTTTTGTTTTGTTTTTTGCTTTTTGGGTCACAACTGGCAATGCCCAAGGGTTACTCTTGGCTCTGCATTGAGGAATCACTCCTGGTGGTGCTCGGGGGACCCTATGGGATGCTGGGAATCGAACCCGGGTCGGCCGCATGCAAGGCAAACGCCTTACCCACTGTGCTATCTCTTCAGCCCCCTCGTTTTCGTGTTTTTTTTTTAACCCAGAGATAAAAATAACGGTGTCGCCACCCCCGGTCACAAGAACAACTGGGGTCCACAAACTCAGAGAAGTCCTGTTTCTCAGGTATCTGTTGGAGTGTAAATCTCACCCTCCCAGTATCAGCTGTCCTAGGGATATTCATTGCCACTTTGAGGTTTTCTTTTGAAATTTATATATATATATATATATACTCCTGGCGGTGCTCGGGGAACCATATGGGATACTGGGAATCGAACCCGGGTCGGCTGAGTGCAAGGCAAACGCCCTACCCGCTGTGCTATCGCTCCAGCCCCAATATTTTTTTTTTTTTTTTGGTGTTTGGGCACGACAGACAGCCTGGCTCTGTGCTCGGGAATGACTCCTGGTGCTGATCGACCCCCAGCCCTTCGTGTGCAAGGCGGGTACCCTGCCCGCTGTGCCATCACTCCAACCCCTGGCAAAGCTGCTCTTTGCACCTCAGTTTTCTCACTGACAGGAAGGAACCCTCTTTGGGTTGTTCTGGTTGAGGTGATGTGCAGGGCTGTGACTCCAAGAGTGTATGAGATAGACGCTGGAGGCCCTGGGTTTGACCAGCCCCACACGGCCCCAAGCACTGCCTTTGTAGTCCCTAAGCACTGAACCGTCAGGCCCAGCACTTCAGGACCAATACTGTTAGGAGCAAGCCCTAGCCTCCTGAGCACGACCAGAGAAGCACCCAGCCCCTCACTATCTCTTTCGAAGGAAGTGTCTCTGGGCCAGAGAGATAGCACGGTGGGTCAGGCCTGTGCCTTGCCTTCATCTGACCCGGATGAGACCCCCCTCATCCCCTACGGTCCCCCGGACCCACCAGGTATGATTCCAGAGTGCAGAGCCAGGAGGAGTAAACCCAGAGCATGAGAAGAAATGTCTTTGGTTTGCTGGTGATATTCACGAGACTGAAAACTCGTTTTAAGATTTTGTATTTGGGGGTCACACCTAGCAGTGGCCAGGGCTTACTCCTGACTGTTCTTAGGAGGTGCCAGGGATCGAATCAGAGACAGGTGACTTAAACCTTGTATTATCTCTCTGTCTGACTGCAAACATCATTGGGGGGGGTGGGGAACCACACCTGGTGGTGCTTAGGAATCACTCCTGGCCACTACTAGCAGTGGCCGCATGTGGTGCCAGGGATTGGACCAGGGTCTTCCATCTTATCCCCTATACTTTCTTTCTGCTACCTGCCCCCCACCCCCACTCCACACTGTTCCCTCAACCAGAATTTATATATGCGTCGGGAAACAAGAATGTGTGTGACTTGCTGTATAGGGATGTGTGTCTTTTTTTTTTTTTTTTTTTTGCTTTTTGGGTCACACCCGGAGATGCACAGGGGTTACTCCTGCTCCATGCACTCAGGAATTACTCCTGGTGGTGCTCGGGGGACCATATGGGATGCTGAGAATCGAACCTAGGTCGGCTGCATGCAAGGCAAACGCCCTACTCGCTCTGCTATGGGTTCAGTCCCTCGGGATGTGTGTCTTACTCAGGTATCTAGAACTGTCTTGCAGCATTTCCAAGCATGCAGGAATCGCGGTCAAGTGCTATTGAACTTCTCTGTTCCCGCCTTATCGAGGGTGAACAATTTTCCAAGGCCATACAGAGTTTTGGACTCAGAGTTTTTCATGACATTTTGCTTTATTTTAACAACTGAAAGGCTTGACCTGAAGCTGGAGCGCTAGTTCGGCGGGTCGGGTACTTGCCTGCATGCAGTCCACCTGGGTTTGATTCCCAGCATCCCATATGGCCCCCAGAGCCAAGAGTATGCCCTGAACACCAGCAAGTATGGCCCAGAAACCAAGAAAAAAGAAAGAGAGAAAGGGAGGGAGAGAGGGAGAGAGAAGAGAGGGAGATGAAGGATTAACTAGGACTGGTGCTGGTGAGATAACAGGAGGCAAGGCACTTGCCTTGCATGCAGGCAACCAGGTTTGATCCCCAGCACCCCAGGTGGTGGGTGAGCACTGCCAGGAGTAGTCCCTGAGTGCAGCTTGATGTGGAGCTGCTAACACTGTTAACACTGTCCTCCCGTTGTTCATCGATTTGCTCGAGCAGGCCCAATAACATCTCCATTATGAGACTTCTTATTACTGTGTTTGGCATATCGAATACTCTCGGTAGCTTGCCAGGCTGTCCAAGAGGGGCGGAGGAATCGAACCTGGCTCGGCCAGGCTGGCTGCGCGCAAGACAAACGCCCTACCGCTGTGCTATCGCTCCAAACAGACAAAAAACAAAGAAAGCACGAGAAGAGGGCTGGAGCGATCGTGCAGTGAATAGGGTGCTTGGCCTGTACGTGCTCAACGTGTATTCCAGCTCCACCATGGCCTGTGGTCCCCGAGCCTGCCAGGAGTGGTCCCTGGGTGCAGAGCCCTGAGCACAGCTGGGAGTGACCCAAAAAAACAAAGAGGGGGGACAAAATACTAGACACTGTATATGTGGGCCCCAGAAAGTAAAGGACTGAACGCTGAGGAGGCGTGGACAGACGGAAGCGGCTCTGCAGGGGGGGGGTCTGAGCCGTGCACATCTGACCAGTGACGCGGGACAGCGTGGTCGCATGTGATCGCTGGCAGCTCTGTGTGTGTCACTGTCATTGGGCCCCCTTCATTCCTGGGTCCAGAGCAAGTATCCATTCAGCAAACGCCATCTGACCGTTACGTGGCAGACTCCATTCTAGGTTCGTGTACACTGGTGCGTGACAAGGGTCAGAATTCCTACTGGGTGTCCTTGCTGGAGCGATAGCACAGCGGCAGGGCGTTTGCCTTGCACGCAACCAACATGGACGACCCGAGTTCGATTCCTCCGCCGCTCTCGGAGAGCCCGGCAAGCTACCGAGAGTATCTCGCCCGCACGGCAGAGCCTGGCAAGCTCCCCGTGACGTACTCGATATGCCAAACACAGTAACAACAAGTCTCATGATGGAGACGTTACTGGGCCCGCTCGAGCAAATCGATGAACAACGGGAGGACAGTGATAGTGACAGTCGTTGGGCCTAATAGTTAGGCCAGAAGCAAGGAGTGGCACAGCAGAAACAACTAAGTTACGGAGCTCATAGCGTGGGCCAGAAAGATGGCCTAATGGGTGGGAATGAGGGTCCAGAGCTGCAGTATTGTGGGTACTTGCCTTGCATGCTGCCACCCCGGGTTCACTCCCCAGCACCACACAGGGTCCCCAGGCACTGCCAGGAGTGATCCCTGAGTGCAGAGCCAGGAGTCAGCTCTGAGCTTCGCTGGGGTGGCCCCCAAACAAAGTAGTTCAGTCTTTGCTTGCACGAGATCTGGAGTTCAATCCTCGTTACCATCCCGTCTCCCGGACACTGCCAGGACTGACCCCCAAGCTCTGAGCCAGGAGGAGTCCCTGAGCACCCAGGTGCTAAGTCACCCCCCAGTTCATATGTGTGAACATCAGAGCTACCTCCAGTGAGTACCATGAGCGGTGAGAGAGAGACACAGAGAGGAGACAGAGACAGAGAGAGATACACACAGAGAGACAGAGACACAGAAGGAGACAGAGACACAGAGAGAGAGACACAGAGAGAGAGAAAAAAAAGAGAGAGACACAGAGAAAGACAGAGAGACATAGAGGGAGAGATAGAGACAGACTGAGATAGAGACTCCAAGAGAGAGACAGAGACACAAGAGGCAGAGAGAGATGCAGAGAGGCAGAGAGACAAAGACACCCAGAGAGACACACAGAGACACAGAGAGAAACAGAGAGACAGAGACTCAGAGAGAGAGATGGAGACATAGACACACAAGAGAGAAACAGAGACTGGGGCTGGAGCTATATAGCACAGCGGGGAGGGCGTTTGCCTTGCACACAGCCAACCCGGGTTCGATTCCCAGCATCCCACATGGTCCCCTGAGCACCGCCAGGAGTAAATCTTGAGTGCACAGTCAGGATAACCCCTGTGCATCGCCAGGTGTGACCCAAATATTATAAAAGAGAGAGAGAGACAGAGAGAGAGAAAGCACTGCAGCTGCACAGGCCAGAGACAGCAACTCCCAGTATTGGGGGGCAGGGGTGGAGGAGATAAATCCTTTGCACAAATGATACGGCTCATTAAAAGGGGATAAGCTCTGTGAGCCGAGCAGAGGGGGAGCAGAGGAAGGGGGAGGGGAACCCTTTGCAGCTTTCGTTAATTTGATCTCTCTGCGGGTGGGTTCGGGGGACCCTGTGGGGCTCAGGATGGAACCTGGGCCTCCAGCTTGCAGAGCGTGTGCTCAGCCCGCAGAGCCATTGCGGCCCCCAGGTGCGTGTTTGGGAGGATTCAGACACACAGGGAGCATTTGAGCTGTGGCCTGGGTGTGACTGAGGGGCCGTGTCCAGGTTCAGAGAACCGCCAAAGCCAAGACCCCAGGCTCAGACCCTTCTCGGAGGGTGTGGGATGGCAGAACTCCAGGGTGGCTGTGGCTGCAAAGAGAATGTCATTTCTTTCTTTCTTTCTTTCTTTCTTTCTTTCTTTCTTTCTTAATTTTTTTCCTTTTTGAGTCACACCTGGCGATGCACAGGGGTTACTCCTGGCTCTGCACTCAGGAATTACTCCTGGCGGTGCTCAGGGGACCCTGTGGGATGCTGGGAATCGAACCCGGGTCGGCTGCGTGCAAGGCAAACGCCCTACCCGCTATGCTATTGCTCCAGCCCTTTCTTTCTTTCTCTCTCTCTCTCTCTTTCTTTCTTTCTTTCTTTCTTTCTTTCTTTCTCTCTCTCTCTCTCTCTCTCTCTCTCTCTCTTTCTTTCTTTCTTTCTTCTTTTTTTTTCTTTTTGGGTCACACCCGGCGATGCACAGGGGTTACTCCTGGCTCTGCACTCAGGAATTACCCCTGGCGGTGCTCAGGGGACCATATAGGATGCTGGGAATCAAACCCGGGTCGGCCACGTGCAAGGCAAATGCCCTACCTGCAGTGCTATCGCTACAGCCCCCACTGTCTTAATATGAGTGGATAAAGTGTGATTTTTTTATTATGAATTTTTTTTTCTTTTTGGATCACACCCAGCAACACTCAGGGGTTACTCCTGGCTCTGCACTCAGGAATTACTCCTGGCGGTGCTCGGGGGACCCTATGGGATGCTGGGAATCGAACCCGGGTCGGCTGCGTGCAAGGCAAACGCCCTACCCGCTGTGCTATCTCTCCAGCCCCTTTCTTTCTTTCTTTCTTTCTTTCTTTCTTTCTTTCTTTCTTTCTTAGGAGCGAGCACTGCCAGGAGTGATTCCTGAGTGCAGAGCCAGGAGTAACCCCTGTGCATCACCCGGTATGACCCAAAAAGAAAAAAAAAGTAGGACAGGCATTTACCTTGCACACAGCCGACCCAAGTTTGATCCCTGGCATCACCTATGGTATGGTCCCTCAAGCACTGCTAAGAGTAATTCCTGAGTAATTCCTGAGCCAGGAGTAACCCTGAGCATGCTGGGTGTAACCCAAAAATTTTAAAAAAAATGTAAAAATTAAAAAAAAAAGGTTTATCCCCTCAAATTCCCCTTGCTTAGTAGATTGTCGATGGAGTGAAAATTCTAAGCAAATTACCTACGTAAGGGATGAGCAAGACAGATGCTAGATCTGCTGAAGTCTCTATCCCCAGCACACAGCTATGTCTATGCGAGTGTCTGCTGCGGGTCTGGTCGTGTTCTAGGGGACCCAGAGCTAGACCAGCCCCTGCCTTCACCAAATTTGTACTTTTGTGGGTGTGCCCTGCCGCCAAGCAGCAGATGGGGGCCGTGATAGGGGGGGTGGAGGACAAGAACTGCTGAAACCAGTAGCAGTTAACCCTGGTTTCAGCTGAGACGGTGTTCTTTATGAGTCAGCTGCCATGCAGTTGCTAAAAAGCCCAGCTCCACCTGAGAGTGTGTGAGCAGGACACTGACAACCCCCAGCTTGTTGGGGGAGAATGACTAATTCGGGGGAGGGGCACCCTGTCACTCCATCCAGGGGACAGCAGTGGGGCGTCCTTGGGGGAGGGAGAGGTTCCAGAAAGGAAGGCATCAGCGCAGTGGGAAGGGGATGGTAAGAACTGACCCCGGGTGGAGTGAGTGGGGAGAGTGGGGCAGCTTCTGAGTCCAGCTGCAGGGTGGCCAGCCTGGACTCACCTGTCTCAGAACGTTGATGAAGTTCGGGGCTGAGCCAGAGTAGAGCGGAGAGAGAGGGTGACCCAGCTGACCCAGGTTCCATCCCCATGTGGTCCTCCAGACACTGCCAGGAGAGATTCCTGAGTGCAGAGCCAGGAGTAAGCCCCGAGCATCACCAAGTGAGGCCCAGACCCAAAACAACCCCTACCCCCCAAATGTTCATGAAGCTGTAAGAGATCTTAGAAACGTGAGCGGATCCTTCCGGTTCTAGGGAGCGGAGGGATAGCACAGGGGCCAAGGCACTCCTTTGGAAGCATCTGACCCGGGTTCAAGCCCCAGCACCCCATGTGGTCTCTCAGGAGTGACCTCTGAGCACAGACGGGAGGAAGCCCTGAGCATCACTGGGTGGGGCCCCCAAAATATAGGGGAGAGAGAGAGAAAGAGCAAGGGGTGGGGGGAGGATTTTCTGAAAATGACTTGCAGATAATGCCATCGTAGTCACATTTTTATTTGATTGTGGGTTTGGGGCCCCATGGCTTTTGCTCCGAAGTATTGCTCCTGGGTCTGTTTTGGCTCTGGGCTCAGGACCACTCCCAGCAGTGCTTGGGAAACCATTGACAATGCCTGGGGCCAAGCCAGAGCCACTGTGTGCCAGGCCAGTGCCTTATTCTCTGCGCTGTCTCGACAGCCCAGGAACCACGTTTATTATTAGTAGGACTAGTAGTAGTAGTTTTGGGACCACACCCAGCAGTTACTCAGGGCTTACAATTGGCCAATGTACTGTGATAGAGTACTATACCGGCCCATTGTTGGTTTGTCTTCATGAAGCGTTTTTGCCCAGAGGCGTGAAAGGATGTTGTGGAATGTGGGGTTCACCCTGGGACCCTCCTCCCTGGGAGGTGCCTTGCTCCTACCCTGGTGGTCCCCGAGGGAAACAGGCGGACTCAGACCTGAATCAGACCAACCGCACCCTCACCCCCTCGCACCCTGCACCCCCACCGCCCCCAGCTTGGCTCTGCCCACTGACAGTTGCCCCACCCCCAAGGACCCGGCTGTTTCCCGCCAACTTCAGCCACCTGAACCCATTCACAGTTTTCCTGTCGGTTACCCGCGCCCCGTGGGAAGGGCACCCTGACAGGTGCAGGCAGCAGCTGGGGGTCAGGGTCACCCCGCTTCTCCTTTGCCGCAGCCTGAGGAGGTGTCTGTCTGCTCTGCCCCCCACTCCCTGCCCTCACCCCCACTCTGGCTTTCCTCTGGGACGGACATCCTGGGGGGAAGCGGGGAGCGGTGGGGGTCCCACCCAAGTCTCTGGCCAGTCTCTTCAGAAGGGGAGATGGCTGGAGTAGCAGAGCCCGGGAAGGGGCGCAGACTCTGCAGCCTCCAGGGTGCTGAGAGCCACTCAGAAGGGACCGGCTGGTCCCCCTGGGAGAATGTGGCGAGGCAACGCCTTCAAGTCCACGTTCTGAGTGGACCTGAGCTGCCCTTCGCGTCCAAACACCTGCATCCCCCAGCCCAGGCTGGTTAAACGGGGTTATGGACTCACCCCGCTTCTGATTCTGCAGGGCTGGGCCAGGGACCCCCACGTTAAAGAGTCCTGTTGTAGGAGTTCTGCCGTAAGTCGGGGGACCCGAGAGAGAGGAAGGGCCAGCTCGTGCTCTGCATGCAGGGAGCCCTAGCGCCATCCCTGGTCTCAGCTGGTCCCCAGGGGCACCACCAGGAGTGACCCCCAGCACAGAGCTGGCAGTGGTCCCTGAGCACCAGCCAAGGAAACAAAGGGTCTCCAGTATGTTAGACTCTGATAGCCTTGGGAGGCTGGGCAGTCAGGGGAGATCATTAAGTCACTGAGAGGCCCTGTCATCAGGACACGCCACACACACGAGCACACTGTATGCCCTGTGGGGGGATCACACACATGCACACACATCTTGTGTGTCAGTTGGATTCTGGACATGTCCCCACACCCTACACACACTCAACACCTTACATACCCAACACTCTACATACACCGAACACCCTGCACACCCAACACACGCCCAACACCCTACACACCCAACACACACCCAACACCCTACACACACCTGACACCCTACATACACCCAACACCCTATACAGACCTACCACCAAATACCTTATACACACCCAACACCCTACATACACTCAACACCCTACACACCCAAAAATCTACACACACCCAACACCCTACACACATCCAACACCTTACATATACCCAATACCCGACACACACCCAACACCCTACATACAACATACACTCAACATCCTACACATAACCTACACACACTTAACCCCTATATACATCTAACACCCTACACACCCAACACCCTACACATATCCAACACCCTACATACCCAACGTCCTACACACCCAACACCCTACACATCCAACATCCTACATACACCCAACACCCTACACACCCAACACCCTATACACACCTAATACCTTACACATGTGTGCACACACACACGCACACACACAAACACACACCCCTTTAATTTTGAGGAGGGGATAGAAAGAAGTCTGTGTGCCGCCATCTCCTCTTGCCGCCCTCCTTTCCCTGGACGAGAGATGCCCCTGTCCTTCCTGTCTGGAGGTTTTGGGTTTTTCTGTATGTTTGCTGGTGTGTTTTGTTTTTGGGTCACACCCACTGATGCTCAAAGGTTACTTCCTGTAAGAGTGAGTTAATTCCTACACTCAGGAATCAACTGCTGGTGGTCTCAGGGGACCATATGGGATACCAGGGATTGAACCCGGGTCAATCACATGCAAGGCAAATGCCCTCTTTGCTGTACTATCACTCTGGCCCGGCCTGATTTTTGTTTTATTGGAAATTAAAACACTGATAATTCTTGGGCCCAAAGAGATAGTCCAGGGGGCAGGGCATTTACCTTCCATATGGCTGACCAGATTCAATCACAGGCACCCCAAATGGTGTCTTGAGTCCCACCAGAAGTGATCCCTAAGTATAGAGCCAATAGTACACCCTGAGACCACTGCATATGGCCTGAAAAAAAAAATTCTTAAAAAAAAACAATAAAACACTAACGAATCTCATCTGAATAAATTTAAATATTTGCCTATTTAAATATTTAAAGGAGGGGCATTTGGGCCACTCGTGGTGGTGCTCAGGGTCACTCCTGACAGCACCCAGGGAACCAAATATGATCAAACTTGAGGGAGATGAACTTCCCACGGCTTCCACGTATCCCAGTGGGTGGTGTGCTTGCCTTGCATGCAGCCAGTCTCTGTTCAATCCCTGGCCCCCTTTATGGACCCCTCGTACTGCCAGAAGTGATCCCTGAGCATAGAGCCAGGAGCAGATACTGAGCACTGCTGGGGTACAGGCCCCCAAAACAAAAACAAAGAGAGCAGGGCTCTTGCCTCGCACGCTGTGGTTCCTGGCACCCCAGATGGTCCCCCCGAGCACCTCCAGGAGTCATCCTTGAGTGCAGAGGCAGGAGTAACCCCCGAGCATCACCGGGTATGGCCCTCCAAAAGCAAAACAGAAAAACATGCAGACCTGGATGGAAACCCAGGCCTCCACCTCGCATCTCCTTCCTTCCTGTCACCGTCAGATTTCCCCACTGAGGGGCCTTCATTTCTTCCACAGCCGTTCTCTTTATTTTGAGGAAATATTCCGTGTTTTTGTTTGCCGACTGCCAGCAGTCACGGAGAGGGGCCAAGCGTCCTCCCCCAGCGTCCTGCCCAGTGCCCACAGCGGGACCCAATCTTGTCCAGTCCCCCCGGCTTCCCCGCGCACACTCGCGCCCTTTCAGAATTGTGATCCGCACAAACGCTATTTTGTGCCCTGAAATGTTTTACGTCACTTAATCTTG
This sequence comes from Sorex fumeus, assembly GCF_029834395.1. NCBI lineage: Eukaryota > Metazoa > Chordata > Mammalia > Eulipotyphla > Soricidae > Sorex > Sorex fumeus. The sequence continues at coordinate 59,170,309 of NW_026606118.1, forward strand.
TAAGCCTGTCTGTGTATGGACACAGCATCGCTCCCGCTATGAATAGGACTCTGCTGCTTGAACCAGGCCCTGATTGTTAGGCGTTTGGGTGCCTTCCAGTTTGGAGCTATTTATTCATTCATGATTTAGCCCACTGCTTTGGGGCTCCGCCTCCCACCAGTCTATAAAAACTGACCTCTTAAAGGTCATTGCTATCAGTCTCCCTCCAAAGCGGCCAGCGTCCTCCCAGACCTTGACTGCACCCTTGTCCTGCCTTTAATTGAACTTGGCCTGATGAACCACCCCCAATGCCACCCACCATCCCATCTGTCAAACCCTTATGAAGTGCCAGCCTCCCTTCACTGCCTTTTTCCCTTCCCCTATATTTTTTTCCCCTTCCAAATGCAAACATTTGGGCTGCAGAGAATTCTCCAAGGGCTGAGTGCCTGTAAGAAGCCCAAGTTCAAACTCCAGGACTGTATATGGCCTTGAATACTGCTGAGAAGGACCCCCGAGCAAGGAGCTAGGACCAGCCCCCCCACCCTCCCAAAGCCCCAAACAACCAAATACAGGCATTTCTAAGTTTCCATCGCAAAAGAATAAAACAGGAAAGTAAAAGGACTTTATTAAAGCATTTAAATAAGGGCCAAAGAGATAGTACAGTGGCTAAGACACTTGCCTCGTATGCAGCTGACCCAAGTTGGACCCCCGGTATCCCATATGGTCCCCCGAGCACCGCCAGGAGTCATTCCTGAGCACAGAGGCAGGAGTAAGCCCTGAGCATCACTGTGGTCATAGAACAAACCAAAAGAGCATTTAAATAGAATTATGGGCTGTCTAGATAATACAGCGGTTACGGAACTGGTTAGTTTGCTTTTTTTTTTTTTTTTTTTTTTGCGTTTTTGGATCACACCCGGAGATGCACGGGGGTTACTCCTGGCTCTGCACTCAGGAATTACTCCTGGTGGTGCTCGGGGGACCATATGGGATGCTGAGAATCAACCTGATCAGCTGTGTGCAAACAAATAACCTACCCTCTGTGCTATCGCTCCAGCCCCGACAATGTGTGTTTAAATTATTATATATAATCTATTTGTAAGTTATCCTCCTATTTTTTTTTAAATTTTATTAGTGAAACACCATGAGGTACAGTTGTAGACTTACAAATTTTTGTGCTTGGGTTTCACTTATACAATGATCGAGTACCCATCCCTCCACCAGTGCCCACTTCCCACCACCACGGGTCCCAGCATCCCTCCCACCCCCCATCCCCCCGATCCCACCCTGCCTCTGTGGCTGGGCATTCCCTTTTGTTCTCTCTCTCTCCTTCTGGTAAAGACGACATGAGCATCAATGCTCATAAGTGATATTCAACTGCATTTTTCTCTTATGCTATTTGTGTTTAGTTTGTAATTAAGAATATGCTACCTTCACTGAATAAATCGAATATTTCCCACCCCCGTTTTTAACTGCTAAGCTGCAATAAATTTGGAATGGGTACTTATTTGGGGGGGGCGTGTCTTGTGGTCTCTGGAGCTTTCAGACTATTGTGGTATCTGGAGCCATACCTATCAGTGGTCACAGCTGACTCCTGGCTCTGTGCTCGCGGGTCACTTCTGGTGGGACTCAGGGGATCATATGAGGTGCTGGGGATTTCACCGAGCTCAGCCACATGGAGGGCAAGAATCTATGCTACCTCCAGCCCTGGGATGGAGATTTTCTTGAATGCTCTTCAGTGCTCATAAGTGATATTCACTTATTAAACCTGTGCTTGGTTTTACCTTTGTAGGAAGGTTTTGCTTTATTTGTTTTGTGACATTGTGTTTATTTGTGTTTTTATTTTTATTTGGTGGCCACACCTGCAGTGCTCAGGAGCTACTTGTGCCTCTGTGCTCAGAGTGGCTTCCAGGAGTGCTTGGGGACCATGAGACACCGGGGACTAAGCCTGGGGCTCACTCATGCAAATCATACATATTAGTCCTTTCAACAGCTCCTGAACGGTTATTTCTTTGTTTCTTGTTTTATTTTGTTTGGGGGTCACATCCGGCGATGCCCAGGGCTTACTCCTGGCTTTGCACTCAGGTATCACTCCTGGTGGACTCGAGGGACTATACGGGATGCTGGGGATCTAACCTGGTTGACTGTAAGGAAGGCAAATGCCCTACCTACTCACTCAGCTCCTTCTGGGCTGGTGTGATAGCACAGCGGGTAGGGTGTTCGCCTTGCACGCGGCCAACCTCCATCCCTCTCAGAGAGCCCAGCCAGCTGCCGAGAGTATCTCACCCGCCTGGCAGAGCCTGGCAAGCTCCCCGTGGCGTATTCGATATGCCAAAACCAGTGACAACAAGTCTCACAATGGAGACGTTACTGGTTCCCGCTCGGGCAAATTGATGAACAACGGGAGGACAGTGCTACAGTGACAGTGCTATTCTCCTTCTGAGCCCTTTTTTGAGGAGAGGGGAGATTGGGACTTCACTGGAGGTGCTCAGGGGACCATAGATGGTGCTGGGCATTGAGCCAGGGCCAGTTACATGAAAGGCAAATGCCTTAACCCCTGTCCTGTCTCTTCAACTTCTCCCTTCCCTTTATTTATTTTTTCTCGTTTTTGGGCCACACCAGCAACGTTCAGGGGTTACTCCTGGCTCTTCACTCAGGAATTCTTGGCGGTACTCAGGGACCCACATGGGATGCTGGGGATCGAACTCTCATCAGCCATATCAAGGCAAGCGCCCTAACCTTAGTACTTTGCCCCTGGCCAGGGGCTGGGAGTGAGGCCATGGAGCTTTTTTATACAATTCCTCCAAATGGGTTTTTTTCCCCTAGAGTTTTGCATACATAAATGATAATCTAGGTGTTGTCTCAGAAAAGCCTTGCACTGCTGACAGCCTCTTCAGTAACCTCACAGGTTCTTCTGTAGCGTCTACTTTTCTGAGGGGGTCCTTGCATCTCTGGGGGGGGGGGAGACCTGGGACTCCCGCATCTGGGCGATGCCTCAGTTTTCTCCTCTCCAGAGCTGAGGATTTGCATGTCAGAGGAAGTGGGCTTCATGCCTTTGGGCAACTTCAGGGAGAAAAATCTCTTAAATGTTATTATCCCCCAAAGTACATGACCGGCTCCCTCCCCCGCCCCCACCCCCCCACTGCCTGTGGCAGGTGCCTTCAGATTGGGTGTAAGAACTTTTGCTTTGCGCATACCCCTCCCCCTCACAACAATGGTTAAGAATCAAAGGCAAGACCCGTGGAATCATATTAACAAACGCTAAAGGATTTTTTTAAAATTTATTTTGCTTTTTGGGTCACACCTGGCGATGCACAGGGGTTATTCCTGGCTCATGCACTCAGGAATTACTCCTGGCGGTGCTCAGGGAACCATATGGGATGCTGGGAATCGAACCCGGGTCGGCTGCGTGCAAGGCAAACGCTCTACCCGCTGTGCTATCGCTCCAGCCCCCAAACACTAAAGGATTTTGCAGATTATTCTTGTTTTTTTTTTTTCATCACTGAGCAGTGAATATCCCCCAAACCATGGCTTTTCTCGGTTTCAACTCACTCCTCACTTCCGAACTATTTGGGTGTTTTTGCAAAGGGGTCCTAAGCCTACAGCCCGGCCCAACATCTGGTTCCTTGCCTGCTGTGTGGTGCTCCTTCACCTTCTCCTTCCCGGACCCTCCCCTGTACCCCACTACCTCGTCTTCATCCTGCTCTAGCTGTCCTGGCGCTCTCTGCCGGGGTCGGGCTCTGCACGGCAGCCAGCTGGTTCATCTGATAACAGCTTTCTCCGAAAGTGCTTGTTGGAGTTGGTGCAAGAGCTGCTGCTTCCTGCGAAGGTGCAGAAGTGGGGGCCTTCCTGGAGGAAGTGCTTGGCCCTTTGCAGCCTAAGCTAGGGAAGATGAGGCAGGGTTCAAGCCAAAAAATCAGAAGAGATTTCTGCCCACCAGCCTCCCCTCTATAAAGACAGACCCTCCCTGAACATCTGTCCTGATGGCCGGGAGGGAGCCAATGTCGAGGATATGCCCAGGGAGCACGGCACGACATTTATGCTATAAATGTCCACACGCAGTGTCGGTGATGGAGGGCGGTCTGGCAGGACCCAAAAATGGGTAAGGGGCTGGCGAGATATATTGGCTAGGGCGCTTGCTGGCACACAGCTCACCTGGGTTCCATCCCCAAGCCCCTCCCAAGCCCCTCCAGGATCCCTGAGCCCAGAGCCTCACGCACCACCAGGAGTAGCCGAAAAGTCCAAATCAATAACAAAAAGGGGTGGGAGTAAAACTTGGGTTGGAGAGATAGCAGAGGGGTTAAGGCACTGCCTTGCACACAGCTGACCTTCGTTCCAATTCTGGACCCGTGTGGTCCTCTGAGCACTGCTGGGTGTGGCCCTCAATCCAAAAATAAATAAAAAGGGGCTGGAGCAATAGCACAGCGGGTAGGGCATTTGCCTTACATGCAGCCGACCTGGGTTCGATTCCCAGCATCCCATATGGTCCCCCAAGCACTGCCAGGAGTTATTCCTGAGTGCAGAGCCAGGAGTAACCCCTGAGCATCAGATGGGTGTGATCCAAAAGGCAAAAATAAATAAAAAAATAAATAAAAAGAATGTAAACCAAACCAAGGGTCCTGATAGAGCTCTGTTGGGACAGTGACTCTCAGTCCCATCCCTAATACAGAACCTCACACCCCAACATACCCCTCTGGCTGGGCAACTGGGATCCCTGGGGCCAGTCACTGTCTGTCACTGTCAATGTCCTCCCGTTGATCGTCGATTTGCTCGAGCGGGCCCAGTAACGTCTCCATTGGAGACTTTGTTGTTACTGTGTCTGGCATATTGAATACCCTCGGTAGCTTGCCGGGCTCTCCGAGAGGGGCGGAGGAATCGAACTCGGGTCGGCCATGTTGGCCACTTGTAAGGCGAACGCCCTACCCGCTGTGCTATCGCTCCAGCCCTGCTATCGTCCTTAATTATAATAAAGGTAAAAAGGTAAAGGCCCTCCCGTTGTTCATCGATTTGCTCGAGCGGGCCCAGTAACGTCTCCATTGGAGACTTTGTTGTTACTGTGTCTGGCATATCGAATACTCTCGGTAGCTTGCCGGGCTCTCCGAGGGGGCGGAGGAATCGAACTCGGGTCGGCCGTGTTGGCTGCATGCAAGGCAAACGCCCTACCGCTGTGCTATCGCTCCCGCAGCTAAAAGGGCTCAACCCACAACGAGCACCACAGCCGAGGGCATGTGACCCCAGTCATCACAGACACAGCAACGCAGAGGGGCAGGGCTGGAGCTCAAAGGGCTGAGGGTGGGCTCTGCATGCTGGATGTCTGGGGTGGTCCTCTGAGCATCCTTGGGATGTTCCTTCCTCCTGCTCCCAGGAACAACACACGTATATACGAAGGCTGGGGGATTAGCCATCAGCTGGTGCACAGTACTTGGCATGCTGGAGGCTCAACCCTGGCATTTCATGGTTCCCGAACTCTGCCAGGGGCAGCCTCTGGTCCCAGGTAGTACTGGGTGTGGCCCCCCAAATACAAGAAACCAATGATCTCCCCCAAACAACAACAGGACGAAAGTAAGAAGTCAAACAAGGTCACTCCGTGCCGGCCTTTCAGGGTGCTGCTGGCCCTGACCTTCTGCTCAAGCAAATCGACGATCAACGGGAGGGCCTTTACCTTTTTACCTTTTAAGATTTTAAGTTTATTATAATAAAAAAACCCTTTTAGCTCCTGTGTGGGGCTGGAGCGATAGCACAGCGGGTAGGGCGTTCGCCTTACAAGCGGCCAACATGGCCGACCCGAGTTCGATTCCTCGGCCCCTCTCGGAGAGCCCGGCAAGCTACCGAGAGTATTCGATATGCCAGACACAGTAACAACAAAGTCTCCAATGGAGACGTTACTGGGCCCGCTCGAGCAAATCGACGATCAACGGGAGGGCCTTTACTTTACTTTATTAGTGAAACAGCATGAGGTACAGTTGTAGACTTACAAATTTTTGTGCTCGGGTTTCAGTTATACAATGATCAAGTACCCATCCCTCCACCAGTGCCCATTTTCCACCACCAGGGATCCCTGTACCCCTCCCACCCTCCATCCCCCCCATCCCACCCTGCCTCTGTGGCAGGGCATTCCCTTTTGTTCTCTCTCTCCTTTGGGGTGTTGTGGTCTGCAAAAGAGGCCTTGAGTGGCAAACATGTTCAGTCCATAGTCTACTTTCGACATGCATCTCCCCTCCTGGGAGGATCCTCCCAACACCCTTTATTTGGTGTTCCCTTCTCTATCTGAGCTGCCCTTTCCCCTAGAATGCCTGGCTGGCCTCTAAGCCATGGAGTGATCCTCTTGGTACTTATCTCGGCTATTCTTGGGTGTTAGTCTCCTATTTTGTTACTTTATGTCCCCCAGATGAATGCAATCTTTCTGTCTGTCCCTCTCTTTCTGACTCATTTTGCTTAGCATGATACTTTCCATGTTGTACCACTTGTATGTAAATTTCATGACTTCATCTTTTCTAACAGCTGCATAGTACTCCATTGTGTAGATGTACCAAAGTTTCTTTAACCAGTCATCTGTTCTTGGGCATTCAGGTTTCTTCCAGTTTCTGGCTATTGTAAAGAGTGCTGCAATGAACAAACAAGTGCAGATGTCACTTCCACTATACTTTTTTGCCTCTCTGGGATATATTCCCAGGAGTTCCATCATTTTTTTGCAGTACGTGTGCCCAGTCTTTCGGCTTTCCAGTGTTTCACCCTGCTTGTTAAAAGTGGATTTGCAAACATCACAGGTTCTGGGGCGGTTGCTCAAAGGACCGGAGCATAGGCTTTGCACCGCCGACACCCCCTCCTTCCCTGAGACAGAGCCAGGAGGATCTCTGAGGCACCGCCAGGGGTGGCCCCAAAATGAACCGTTGACTCTCTTTTGGATTCTCAGCAAAACTGAAAAGATAGCATAGAAATTCTTGTGTACTTCCTGTCCCCACGACCACCGTGACCATGAATGCCACAGTTGCCACAGAGGGGTGCATCGTCACCGTCGAGGAGTCTGCATTATGACATGCTCATCACTCAGGTCACAGTGACCGCAGGGGCCATGCTTGGTGTGTGCAGTCTCTAGGTTGGCTGGTTGGTTTTCACGAGGGGTGAGGGGGCATACCCGGCGATGCTCAGGGGTTCCTCCTGGCCCTACATTCAGGAATCACTAGTGGTTATGCTTGGGGAACCATATGGGGTATGGGGCATCGAACCTCATTGGCTGCATGCAAGGCCAATGGCCTACCTGCTATACTATCGCTCCAGCCCCTGCTTTCTCCGGGCTTTCAAACTATGCTTCCACCCCTGGAATGTCATACAGGGCAGCTGCACTGCCCTCAAAATCCTGTGTCCCACTGTCCTGCACCCCCTGGCCCGTGCCAGTCACTGGTTTTCTCACTGCGTGCCATTTAAATAAAAAATTAAAAACAGGGACCCAAGAGATAGCACAGCAGGTAGGACGTTTGCCTTGCACACGGCTGACCCGGGTTCAATCCCCGGCATCCCATAGGGTCCCCCCAGCACCGTCAGGAGTAGTTCCTGATTGCAGAGCCAGGAGTAACCCCTGTGCATCGCCGGGTGTGACCCAAAAAGCAAAAAAAATAAATAAAATTAAAATTAAAAACAGCACTGAATAACATTGGACTGAATAACACTCAGCACATTAAAAACAGCACTGAGGGGCTGGAGCGATAGCACAGCGGGTAGGGCGTTTGCCTTGCACGCAGCCAACATGGCCGACCCGGGTTCGATTCCCAGCATCCCATATGGTCCCCCGAGCACCGCCAGGAGCGATTCCTGAGTGCATGAGCCAGGAGTAACCCCTGAGCATTGCTGGGTGTGATCCAAAAAGCAAAAAAAAAAAGCAAAACAAACAAACAAAAAAAAACCAGCACTGAATAACATTCAGTTTGCCCGTTTGCCTACTACAGCAGAGATGGTTTAGACGCCGAGGCGTTTGCCTTCCAGACAGACAATCCCGGTCCTACCCACACCACTGCCGATCCCCCTAGCACCACTGAGTTCGGCCCCAAAATTCAAAAGACAGAAGAAATCCCAATCACATCCTGGTTGCTTGCACGTTTTGACGATATGGGTCAGATTGCTCTAGAGTTTCGTGTGTGTTGGGGCCAGAGCGATGGAGGGTGTTTGCCTTGCATGCGGTCAGCCTGGGTTCAATCCCCAACGCCTGCTGTGGTCCCCCAAGCCCACCCGGAGTAAGCCCTGAGTATGTTGGGCATGTCCCCCCGCCCCCAAAGAAGCCTCAGATTAGAGCTTCCTGTGCAGCTTTTGAGAGGGCCCGTGTCTCCAGCCCGTTTGGGTCAGCTACCATGTGTTCCGCAGTGCAGGTGGTCCAGTCTGTCCCTGAAGCGGCCTGTGTCTTCCAGACATAGGGCATTCACACGGTGGTTTTTGTTGTGCGTAGGGCTTACTCCTGGCTCTGCGCTCAGTAATCACCCCTGGTGGTGCTCAGGGTGATTATATGGGTTGAACCCAGTAGGCTGCATGCAAGGCCCACACCCTCCCCCCTGCTCTATGACCCCGGTCCCTCACAGTGAGGAGAGCATCTCACACTATCAGTGGTGTTGTCAGGGAGGAAACGGCTGAGGTTGCCCTGCCCAGGGTAGTGTTCACTGTGATTGCTAACGGCTCCTTTCTAGCATGCTGGGACCCCAAGCTTCAAAGATGTTCCTTCATTCACTCATGCCACAAACATTTGTCATATCTGGTAGTGCTCCGGGGACCATGGAGTACCAGGGCTTGAACCCAGGTTCCTACAAGCATGTGCTCCAGCCCTAAGAGCTATCTCCTGGCCCTCAACAAATATTTATCAAGTGCCTCCTCCTCCTTCTGCGGTGTTCTAATACAGAAAATTCTGCGGGGTGAAGGCATGCTCTCTGCCCTGGGAGAGCTTATCCTGAGCGCACAGACCCGTGGGCATGTCCTGCGGTTCTCATGGTGCAGGAATCTCACAGGAAGAAGCTAGACCGAGAAGCAGCCAGGGTGCAGTGGAGTGGGCCTGGTCAGAGAAGGCCTTCCTAGGCCCTCACGTTCAAGCCGAGCCCGGCCTTAGAGCTGGGACATTTCTCGGAGCTGGATGCTGTGGGTGTGGTCATTGTTGGCCGTCCCAGCCATGTGGGAGTGGGGGGTGGGCTCGGGTTCGAGTCCAGGTGCGTGCAGATGAAGCTGGTAGTGCCGGGTCAGGCTGAGGCATGAGTGCAGTGAGAATGCAGACTTGAAGGGGTGAGAGATAGGATTCAGGTGCTGGCCTTGCATGCAACTAATCCCGATTTGAATCAGGAACAGAGCCAGGAATAGCCCCTGAGTACCACACCCTCTGAGCACAGAGCCAGGAGTCAGCTCTGAGCACTGCTGAGTGGGCCACTGGGTGTGGTACTCCAAACTCCCCCTCCCCCTCCCCCCAAGACAGTTCTGAGAGGTCGTGGGGCAGATGACGCTGAGACATGCTTGGGTTTCTGATAGTTGATGGTGAATCTTCCGGCCTTGGTGTTGGGATAATTGCAGGTGTGAGACAAAAGTCAAAGAGGACTCCAAGATTTTTGTCCGTCGGAACTGATGGTAGAGACTGGGGCTGACATATGGCGAGAGGGGCGGGGGGCTTGGAAATAGTCTGGGAGGGAAGGACGAGTTTTGTCTGGAGCCAGAGGAACAGTTCGGGGTTCGCGAGCACCTACCTGCCTTGCAAGCAAGATGGCCACGAGTTCAAGTCCTCCGTGCCCCACGTGTGGCTGGCTTGGAACTGACACCTCTGCTGTCTGCAAGCCCCAACTGCTGCAGTTTCTGGCCACCCCACAGCCAGATGTGTGAAACCACCGCACACACGAAAAAAGAGAGATGTGTCCCCCCCCTCCCCCTCCCCGAGCACTGCATCTAAGAAGATAACACATGCAGTTCCACAGTGTGACTCCTGGCAAGTGCATGTACGAATACAACTACAGGAGCACAGACCATAGTGAGCACTGTGGGCCCGAGGAGCTCCACCCCCTGATGTGTGGCCCCCCCAGAGAGCCCTACGGTTCAAAAGGCGTAACCCCAGGCATTGTCTTTGGTTCCCTAAGCACTGCCAGGAGTGGTTCTGAGCACAGAGCCAGGAGTCAGCTCTGAGCACTGCTGAGTGGGCCCCCAAAAACAAACAGAAAAGCCACTAAAAACCCCGAATTGGGGGCCTGAGCAAGCCGGTGGGTCATGTGCCTTGCACGGTTGGCAGACCCGGGTTCGAGCCCAGGCATCCCATGTGGTCCTTGAACACCACCAGGAGTGATTCCTGAGTGCAGAGCCAGGAGGAACCCCTGAGCATCGCTGGGTGTGACCCAAAAAGAAAAAAAAAACACCCAAATGACATGCTTGAGGCAAAGCTTGCACAGATAGTGCCTGCTGGAAGGCTGACTCAGCGGGGTCTCGAACCCAAGCGGCTCCTTCCCTGAGGAGCTGCCGCCTAGGCTTCCCCCCGCTTTACTGTCCCTGTGTCTGACAGGCACCAGCTTATTACAGAGCTGGGGCTCCAGCCTGGTTGCTGTGCCACAGTGCTCACATATGCAGTCATTGTCCACGCACTTGGTCACAGTGCTCGCATGCTCAGCTGCAGTGCTCACACACTCAGAGTGCTCGCACAGTTGTGGCTCTCGCCCTCTCAGCTGTGATGCTCCCACTCCTCTTGGTTGCAGTGCTCACTGGGAGTCAACCTTGTGCCAGGACTCACACTCACACGTGTGGGGAGCGAGGCCAGAGACAGACTCAGCCTCACGAGAGCTGCAGTCTCCCTTGACCACTGAGCCAGGGTGCTTTTGGAAAACGTCGGCAAGGGCCAGAGCGACGGTATAGTCGGTAGGACATTTGCCTTGCACACAGCCCACCCGGGTTCCATCCCCAGCATCCCATATGGTCCCCTGGCCCCAGCCAGGAGTGATCCCTGAGCACAGAGCCAGGAGGAACCCCTGAGCAACGCTGGGTGTGGCCACAAAGCCAAATGATCTTTAAAAATCTGTGAGCAAGAGTAAACTTGTCCTGGGACTGGAGCGATAGCACAGCGGGTAGGGCGTTTGCCTTGCACGCGGCCGACCCGGGTTCGATTCCCAGCATCCCATATGGTCCCCTGAGCACCGCCAGGAGTAATTCCTGAGTGCAGAGCCAGGAGTAACCCCTGTGCATCGCCAGGTGTGACCCAAAAAGAAAAAAGAAAAAGAGTAAACTTGTCCTGGCCCCCTAAGATGTGAGTAAATGGGTAAAACTCCCAGAGCGGTGCTTACCTGCCAGTGGACGGTCACTACATCAACTTGACTCTTCTTCTTCCCAGGCCCTGGGCTCAGTGTCACAGAACCTGCAGCAGCAGCGGGGGGGCAGAGAGACTACAATGGTGAGCGAAGTATTTCCTTATTGGATATTTTCTAAAGCTCTGTGTATCACACGTTAAAACGAATCCTTGTAGTAAGAGTTGTTGGTTTGTCCGGGGGGCTCCTTAGCTATGTCCAGGGAGCCTGGGTCTACTCTGCCCTCTGGGCAGGCCAGTCCAATGTTTACTCGGCTGGTGGAGGCCCTGGACACAGGGGCCACCAGGTGAACACCTAGCAGGACTTCGGAGTCCATGCAGTGCCGGGGACGGAACACAGGGCCTCAAGCATTCAAGGCTTGTGTTCCAGCCCTTCAAACCCCGGAGCTAGAATTTTTGAAAATAAGTTGGCTTGGGGCTGGAGTGATAGCACAGCAGTAGGGTGTTTGCCTTGCGCGGAGCTGGCCCTGCCGAGCCTGGTTCAATTCCTCCGCCCCTCTCGAAGAGCCTGGCAAGCTACTGAGAGTATCGGCAAGGCCCGGCAAGCTACCTGTGACGTATTCAATATGCCAAACACAGTAACAACAAGTCTCGCAATGGAGATGATACTGGGCCTGCTCGAGCAAAATCGATGAATAACGGGAGGACAGTGACCGTGAAGTTGGCTTATCTCAGAAGCTGTGGGTTGCCATCATTGAAAGCTTTTGAGGGCCGCATAGATCATGGAGAAACTGGTGCCCGGCTGACTACAAACTGGTCTTCTCACCAGGTGCTGTGTTGGCTTCTTTTCTCTAACTACGTGCAGTCCCTTAAAACCCCCTAGAGCCAAGAGATGAGACAGCAGGGTGGGCGTTTGCCTTGCATGCGGCCAACCCAGGTTTGAGTCCCAGCATCCCGTATGGTCCTGAGTCCACCAGGAGTAATTCCTGAGTGCAGAACCAGAAGAGACTCCTGAGCACTGCCAGGAGTGTAGCCCCCAAAGCAAAAACACAAAACGATACAAAAGTCCTTTCCTTGTGCCCGAGAGAGGTCCAGGCACTTAGGGCAGTTTCTTTGCTCACTGTGACCCTCCAGCACAACTGGACGTGGCCCCGAGCACAGAGTCACACCTGGTCTCTGAATTCTGTGAGGTGTGGCCTCTCCCCACTAAAAAAAGGAAAAAGAAGATCCTGCCCTTGGTACCGGAAAGGTTCAAGGCACTTGCTTTGCATGTGGGCCAGCCCACAGAACCACAGAAGATCCCCCAATCCCTGTCAGGAACGATCCTGAGTGCAGAGCCAAGAAACAGCCCGGAGGGGTTGGAGCGATAGCACAGCGGGTAGGGCTTTTGCCTTGCACTTGGCCAACCCGGGTTCGATTCCCAGAATCCCATATGGTCCCCTGAGCACCGCCAGGGATAATTCCTGAGTGCAGAGCCAGGAGGAACCCCTGAGCATCGCTGGGTGTGACCCAAAAAGCAAAAAAAAAAAAAAAGGAAACAGCCCCGAGCCCTGCTGAGTGGCCCAAAAAACCCAGCATTTAAAAATTGATATACATATGGATATAGGTCCTGTTCTATTTGCTCAGCCCTCTCTGGCGTTCAGTCATTCTGTCTCTCATAAGACAACACATATAAGAACACAGGTTTTTTCCCCGGTGGCCTTATTAGGCAGCAACTTTGCTTTTTGGACTCCCAAGTTCGGGGGAAATTTTATTGGTCTTTGAAATGTTAACTTCTGGGAACTGGGTTTGTGGAGAAAATGAATAATTTGGTTGACTGAATGAAGTTCCTCTGAACCTCTTCTGCCCCCTAAGAGTCTGACTTCTGGGCCCAGGCTGAACCCACCCACCCCCACCTGCCCAGTGAGTCATTCTGCAAATGTGAGTCTTGAGGGGGTGTGGATGCACTTGGGGACAGGCCTCTCGTCCCCGACACACTCATGCCTAACCCTTCACCACCTGCGCGCGCCTGGCCGAGAGGAGGGCCTTCCTGGGAGCTCTGAGCCCCGACCCACACGTCCCTTTGTTTGTGTTTGATTTGTGGCCACACCCAGTGCTTATTCTGCTCAGGGCTCCCTCCTGGCTCTGTGCTCAGGGCTCACTCCTGACTCTGTGCTCAGGGCTCCCTCCTGGCTCTGTGCTCTGGGCTGACTCCCGGCTCTGTGCTCAGGTCTGACTCCCGGCTCTGTGCTCAGGGCTCACTCCTGGCTCTGTGCTCAGGGCTCACTCCTGCTCTGCGCTCAGGGCTCACTCCTGGCTCTGTGCTCAGGGCTCACTCCTGGCTCTGTGCTCAAGGCTCACTCCTGGCTCTGTGCTCAGGGCTCACTCCTGCTCTGTGCTCAGGGCTCACTCCTGGCTCTGTGCTCAGGGCTCCCTCCTGGCTCTGTGCTCAGGGCTCCCTCCTGGCTCTGTGCTCAGGGCTCCCTCCCGGCTCTGTGCTCAGGGCTCACTCCTGCTCTGTGCTCAGGGCTCACTCCTGCTCTGTGCTCAGGACTCACTCCTGGCTCTGTGCTCAGGGCTCACTCCTGACTCTGTGCTCAGGGCTCCCTCCTGGCTCTGTGCTCTGGGCTGACTCCCGGCTCTGTGCTCAGGTCTGACTCCCGGCTCTGTGCTCAGGGCTCACTCCTGGCTCTGTGCTCAGGGCTCACTCCTGCTCTGTGCTCAGGGCTCGCTCCTGGCTCTGTGCTCAGGGCTCCCTCCTGGCTCTGTGCTCAGGGCTCACTCCTGCTCTGTGCTCAGGACTCACTTCTGGCTCTGTGCTCAGGGCTCCCTCCTAGCTCTGTGCTCAGGGCTCACTCCTGCTCTGTACTCAGGGCTCACTCCTGGCTCTGTGCTCAGGACTCACTTCTGGCTCTGTGCTCAGGGCTCCCTCCTGGCTCTGTGCTCAGGGCTCACTCCTGCTCTGTGCTCAGGGCTCACTCCTGGCTCTGTGCTCAGGGCTCCCTCCTGGCTCTGTGCTCAGGACTCACTCCTGGCTCTGTGCTCAGGGCTCACTCCTGGCTCTGTGCTCAGGGCTCACTCCTGGCTCTGTGCTCAGGGCTCACTCCTGCTCTGTGCTCAGGGACGACTCCTGATTCTGTGCTCAGGGCTCCCTCCTGGCTCTGTGCTCAGGGCTCACTCCTGCTCTGTGCTCAGGGCTCACTCCCAGCTCTGTGCTCAGGGCTCCCTCCCGGCTCTGTGCTCAGGGCTCACTCCTGCTCTGTGCTCAGGGCTCACTCCTGGCTCTGTGCTCAGGGCTCACTCCTGCTCTGTGCTCAGGGCTCACTCCTGGCTCTGTGCTCAGGGCTCACTCCTGCTCTGTGCTCAGGACTCCCTCCTGGCTCTGTGCTCAGGACTCACTCCTGGCTCTGTGCTCAGGGCTCACTCCTGGCTCTGTGCTCAGGGCTGACTCCCGGCTCTGTGCTCAGGGCTCACTCCTGGCTCTGTGCTCAGGGCTCACATGTTTCCCTGAGCAGCACCAGCTGAGGCCCAAGAACAAAAAACATCAAAAAATATAAATAGGGTGCCCAGAGGACAGGGGAGTACAGCGATCTTCAAGAGACACAATGATTGTCAGCATACCAGAGAATCAGCAGGTCTGTGGAAAAAAGCTTATTAGCTATGAATGCCTTATTTTTACAACTTGAAAGAGGGGGAAAGGGCTGGAGTGATAGCACAGCAGGGAGGGCATTTGCCTTGCATGCGGCTGACCAGGGTTCGATTCCCAGCATCCCATATGGTTACCTGAGCACCACCAGAGCCAGGAGTAACCCCTGTGCATCGCTGGGTGTGACCAAAAACAAAAATAAAAGAAAAAAAAAAGAAAAAATAAGAGAGGGGAATCTGGGCTACACTCAACAGTGCTCAGGACTGACTCCTGATTCTGTGCTCAGGGAATTGGACCCAGTGGGGGCACTGTGCAAGACTTAGCCATGTTCTGTCTCTCTGAACCGTAGTCATGAATAATTAAACAAACAAAACAAATCATGACCGACCATCCTGTTGTTCGTCGATTGCCTCGAGCAGGTCCCAGTAACGTCTCCTTCGTCCTAGCCCTGAGATTTTAAAAAGTGCCATATTCAAGGCTCTTTCAGGGTTAGGAGAATGAGACCCATCATTGTTGCTGGTATTTGGCATATTGGGTACGCCACGGGGAGTTTGCCAGACTCTGCCGTGTGGGCAGGTTACAATCGGTAGCCTGCCAGGTTGTCCAAAGTAAGAAAACAAAACAAAAACCCCCCAAAATAAAAATCCTAAGCAGAAGCTCTATGGAAAGCTGCTGGCCAGGCGACTTCCTTCCAGGGCATTCCTTCCCTATTCCCCTGAGACTCTCTTGCCTCAGTCTTCGTTTTATTTTGTTTGGGGCCATACCTGGTGGTGCTCAGGAGGTTCTCCAAGCTTGCTGTGCGCAGGGGTCACTCCCGCTGGGGATCAAGGGACCTTGTCGGGTGCCAGAGATTGGATCCAGGTTCGCCGTGTGTAAGGCAAGTGCCCTACCGGCTATAATGTCGCTCCGGCCCCTTTCCCCTCAATCTTTTTTATCTGCCAGATCCTTTAGGCCCCTGGGAAGGTCCCAGAATGAAAAAACGGAACAGCCAGGGGCCAGGATGTGGCTCACGTGGCCAGATGCTGGCCGTGACTGAGTGAGGCCTAGGTTGCGTCTCTGACAGTGAAACCCAAACAAACAAACAACAAAAAAAAAACAATCAAAAGTCCAGACGTTCAGTGCACTGGGAGATGAAGTAAGACTTTCAGTTTGTGCTTTGGGCCATACCCAGCAGTGTTGCGGGGTTTGCTCCTGTCCTGGCATAACTCTCTTGGCTGTGTTCTGGGACCATGCAGTGTGGGGGCTCGAACCCAGGTCTCCCCAAGAGGTTAGAAATGTTGTTTGTCCACAGCGCTCAAAAGGAGATAGAGAACAAAAGGGAATGCCCTGCCACAGAGGCAGGGTGGGGTAGGGGGATGGGGAGTGGGAGGGATACTGGGACCCGTGGTGGTGGAGAATGGGCACTGGTGGAGGGATGGGTACTTGATCATTGTATAACTGAAACCCAAGCACAACAACTTGTAAGTCTACAACTGTACCTCATGGTGTCTCACTAATAAAAATTTAAGAAAAAAAAAAAAGAGGGGCTGAAGGGATAGCACAGCGGGTAGGGCATTTGCCTTGCACGCGGCTAACCCGGGTTCGATTCCCAGCATCCCATATGGTCTCCTGAGCACCGCCGGGAGTGACTCCTGAGGGCAGAGCCAGGAGTAACCCCTGTGCATCGCCAGGTGTCACCCAAAAAGAAAAAAAAAAAAAGAAATGTTGCTTGTTTAGTTTTTTTGGGGACCACAGTCCACTGTGCTCACTCCTCGCGAGGCTCGGGGGGCCATCTGGGGTCCCCCCATACCATTTCCCCAGCCCTTAGCATCTGTTTCTGCTGAGTCAGCCGGAGTGCCCTACCTGGCGGCAGTGTGTCTGATGTTGTTCCTCCTTGGCTGGGGGTGGCCCTCTGGGTACCGAGGTGCCTGGCGTCTCCCAGGAGGGACCGTCTGCTGTGAGCTTGTTGGCAGGTCATCGTTGGAGCGTGAGATGTCATGCCGGGGAGCCCAAGCAGGCGGGGCAGGTGGCCCCCGCCTTGGGGTGTCACCCTCCCCACCCCCGTCAGACCCCTTCCACGGTGTGTCCCCGCAGTTCCACTGTGGGCGCGTCTCGTTTGCTGCTTGCTGGGAGGATGAAGTCAGTGAGTGGAGGGAAGGAGAGATGGCACCGTGGGCGGGCCACTTGCTTCCCCGTCACTGACCAGGGTTCCATCCCGCCCCCCCCCCCCGCCCCATGCGATGTCCCATGCCCTGGCAGGCATGACCCCGGAGTACAGCTGGGCATGGTCTGGTGCCCAGCCACCCCAGTGAAGTGCTTTCCGTATGGGGTTTCATTTATTTTTATTTTTTAAACATTTTTATCTATTGGGGCTGGAGCGATAGCCCAGCGGGGAGGGCATTTGCCTTGCACGCGGCAGACCCGGGTTCGATTCCCAGCATCCCATATGGTCCCTGAGCACCGCCAGGAGTGATTCCTGAGTGTATGAACCAGGAGTAACTCCTGTGCATCGCCGGGTGTGACCCAAAAAGCAAAAAAAAAATAAATAAAATTATTTATTTATTTTGCTTTTTGGTACACACCTGGCAATGCACAGGGGCTGGAGCGATAGCACAGCGGGGAGGGCGATTGCCTTGCATGCAGCTGACCCGGGTTCGATTCCCAGCATCCCAGATGGTCCCCCAAGCACGGCCAGGAGTCATTCCTGAGTGCAGAGCCAGGAGTAACTTCTGTAGGGTTTTACCTCTTCAGTGCGGAACATCATGGGGGTGTCGAAGCTCGCTGTGGAACAGAAGAGCAGGATGGCTCAGAGCTCCCAGGGAGGCCGGAAGTGGGCGAGGGCAGCGTGGCCATCCCACCCCTCCACCCCCATCCCTCCCTTCTCAGAGTTAAACTCATAACAGTTGCCGGGTGTCCCCGGGGCAGGGCCCAGGAGGGAACTAGACCGTGCAGTGGTTCCACACGTGGCCGCCTCTGCGTGACGTCGAGGGAGGGAGAGCCCTCGGGAGCCTTCGCAGCTCAGCCCCAGGGGCAGTGCTCACCGTCACGTGCTCCTCCCACGACTCCCACAACTGCTGTCCACCCTGGCTGCCCCAGCTGCTTCTGCTCCTGAGGAGACGGTTGATTTGGGGCTCACTGCTTACTCCTGGTGATAGACACCTCTGCTGAGAAGCCGACCTGGCCTGCATGCATGTGGATGGTGCTCACCTGGAGTGACTCAGGGCTTTCTCTCCAGGTTTTGGGGTGGGGTTGGGGACCTGGATGTGCTTCTTTCTTTCTTTTTCTTTTTGGGTCACACCCAGTGATGCACAGGGGTTACTCCTGGCTCATGCACTCAGGAATTACTCCTGATGGTGCTTGGGGGGACCATATGGGATGCTGGGAATTGAACCCAGGTTGGCCGCGTGCAAGGCAAACGCCCTACCCGCTGTGCTATCGCTCTAGCCCCTCTTTCTTTCTTCCTTTCTTTCTTTCTTTCTTTCTTTCTTTCTTTCTTTCTTTCTTTCTTGCGTCTCTCTTTCTTTCCTTTCTCTCTCTCTCCTTCTTCCTTTCTCTCTTTTATTTTTTTTTTTCCTTTTGCATTTTGGGACCATATGGCATGCTGGGGATCCAACCTGAGTCAGCCGTGAGCAGGACAGACACTGTCCCTGCTGTGCTGTCACTCGGCCCCTGGTCCGGTCTGAGAGGAGCAGAGGCCTACTAGAAGCAGGGATGCTGGAGGTCAGAGTCGGCGCTTTTCTTGTCACTGTCAGTTTCCTGACACACACTGACCCTCAGCAGCCACCTGGCGGGTGTGGAGCTGATGAGGGCGTCGGGCCCGCCGTGGGACTCCGGCGCTTGCCGCGCTGACCACCACTCTGCCCTACCTCTGCTTTGCCTTTCCTGCTTCATCGTGCCGTATCTTTCTCCCTGCATAGTGCGGTGTTCTTTTGTTTTCTTTATTTTGCTTTGTTTGGGGGCCACACCCGGTGGTGCTCAGGGTTTACTCTGGCTCTGTGCTCAGCGGTCACTCCTAATGGGCTCGGGGGTCAAGCCAGGTCAAACCTGGGTTGGCATGACTGGTTAAAGAAACTTTGGCACATCTACACAGTGGAATACTATGCAGCTGTCAGGAGAGATGAAGTCATGAACTTTGCTTCTAAATGGATAGACATGGAGAGTATCATGCTCAGTGAAATGAGTCAGAAAGAGAGGGACAGACATAGAAGAAAGTCTCTCATTTGTGGAGTGTAAAACAACATAACATGAGGCTGACACCAAGGATACTAGAGACACGGGACAGATAGAGTGCTTCATAGCTGGAAGCCTGCCTCAGGAGCAAAGAGGAGAAGGCAGCTGGAATAGAGAAGGGATCACTAAGAAAACGATGGCTGGAGGAATCGGTCGGGATGGGAGATGTATGCAGGAAGTAAATAAAAGACCAAACAGGATAACTTCCCAGGGTCTCTATCGTAAACCATAATGCCCAAAAGTAGAGAGAGATTATGGAGAATCATGTCTGCCATGGAGGCAGAGGAAGGGTTGGAAAGAGAAGGTTAGAGGGTTTACTGGGGATATTGGTGGTGGGGAATTTGAACCGGTGGAGGGATGGGTGTTTGATCATTGTGTGATTGTAACCCAAACATGAAAGCTTGTAACTATCTCACGATTCAATAAAATTTTTAAAAAAAGAAAAAAAAACTTGGGTTGGCTGCGTGTAAGGCAAGTGCCCGACTCACTGCACCGTTGCTCCGGGCCCCCGTGTAATGTTCTCTAACAGCGTTTTATTGTGTTAGAAGGTTACAATCTGGAAGGGAGCAGTGTGAGTCACTCCCAGCTGTGCTCAGGGCTGACTCCTGGCTCTGTGCTCCAGCTCTCTGTGATGCTGGGGCTTGAGTGTGGGTCAACATGCAAGATACATGCCTTTCATGCTATACTGTCTCTCTGGCCCGCTTCTCTTTATCCACAAAATGAGACTCAGAAATACTTAATCTAGGGTTCCTCCCCGTCCCCCCAAGAATGAAATTAGATCATTTTTGTAAACTGGCCCTAGGGTCAGTTTCTTTCCTATGGCAGCCTGGGTCCAATCCCCAGCATCATATGGTCCCTTGGCACTGAGCACGGTCCCTGAGCACTGTTGGAATGACCCGGAACCCTGAGCTGGAATACCCCCTAAGCACCATTAGTTGTTGCCAAAAGCAAAATAAAACCAACACAACCCCCCAATTTTTTCCATCTTTGATCCTTAAGATTTTAGGGCAGTTCATGGTTTCAGGTTCTTCTAAAATAATCCTTAAATTAGTGGCACATTTGGGAGAGGGGACGAGGCCACACTGAACGGCAACCAGGGAACCATTTGTAGTGTCAGTGGTTGAACCAGGTTGACTACATCTAAGGCAAGTCCTGAATCCTTATACTTTATCACAGGCCTTTTTCCTGGCTCTGCACTCAGGAATTACTCCTAGCAGTGCTCAGAAGACCATAGGAATGTCGGGGATCAAACCGGGTCGGCCGCGTGCAAGGCAAACGCCCCCTGCACTGTACCACTACAGCTCAACCCCTGATAACAGTGTTTTTTAAAAATAAGGGCCAAGCGGCTGGAGTGGTCGTACAGCAGCAGGTAGGGCCTTACATGTGGCCAGTGATCCCTGATGCCCCATAAAGTTCCCTTGAGCGCCACCAGAAATAATTCCTGAGCACAGAGCCAGGAGTAAGCCCTGAACACAGCTGCATGTGACAGCAAAAGAAACAAACAAACAAACAAAGATGTGAGGGGCAGGGCCCGAGAGACAGTTCCGGGGGTAACACATTTGCTTTGCATGCATCTGACCTTGGTTTGAATTTCCAGCACTGCATATGTGGTTCCCCGGGCACCATCGCTCCTGAGCACAGAGCCACGAATAACCCCTGAGCACCACAAGGTGTGGCCCAAACTCCCCCTCCCTGCACACCACCGAAATAAAAGTGAAGAGTAGGGGCCATCCTGAGCACCACCCAGGGTGATGCCCGAGCACAGAACCAGGAGTGAGCCCTGAGCAGCACTGGGTGTGACCAAAAAAAAAAAAGTGGGGTGGGGGGAATCATGGGCTGGAAAGATAGTATAGAGGGTAAGGGGCTTGCCTGGCGCGCAGTCAACCTGGATTCGATCCCCAGCATTACTTATGGTCCCCGAGCACCTCTAGGAGTGACCCTTGAGCACAGAGCCAGGAGCAAGCCAGGAGCAATGTCAAGTGTGGATCAAAAAAGGGGAGGGAATTTCAGGGCTGTGGTCTACAACTAGCAGCGCTTGGGTCAGGGCACGTGGTGCCAGCCACTGAAGTCAGGACCACACATGCTCGCATGCACTTGAGCTAGCTTGTCCTTGATCCTTGATATTCTTTTCTTTTCTTTTATTTTTTGGTGGGGGGTCACACCCAGCCATGCTCAGGGGTTACTCCTGACTCAGCACTCCTGGCAGTGCTTGGGGGACCATATGGGATGCCAGGGATTGAACCTAGGTCGGCTACGTGCAAGGCAAACGCCCTCCCAGCTGTACTATTGCTCTGGCCCCACTTGTCCTCGATATTCTGTTTGCCGAGACCCTGATCTCTGACAGCCTCAGCGTCAGTCAGTACCTCAAGTCAAAGCAGCAGGAATCCCCAGCTCTCCAGCACGACTCCCGATTTCTCCCACTGGACCCGGAATGAAGATGGGGGACAGGAATCAAGGGCTGATCACTAAACTCCCTCCTCACAACTCGAGAGCCTTTGGAAGGGAATTCATTACGAATACCGGGTGTGAAAACACTAGAAGTATCTAAATGATTTAGCCGAGAGAGGGGAAGTCACAGGAAGGAAGGAAATCAGCATCCCCTGGATATGAATCCTGAGTTCCATCTCCAGGATGGCCCTGGGTCTGGGGAGGGCTCTGAGGGTACTTGGGTGACAGACGGTACCGGTCACTGTCTACCTGCTTGCTCTAAAACGGCCCTAGAATAGGCTAAGGAGATATTACAGTACCGTGGACCCGGCACTTGCCTTGCACACGGCTGACCTGGGTTTGATCCCTGACATGCCGTAATGTCCCCTGAGCACTGCCAGGAATAACCACCTCTGAGTACATATGGGTATGGTCCAATGGTTCCTGAAAAAAAAAAAATAGGGATTAGAACAATAGCACAGCCGGTAGGGTGTTTGCCTTGCACACGGCCAATCCGGGTTCGATTCCCAGCATCCCATATGGTCCCCCGAGCACCGCCAGGAGCAATTCTTGAGTGCATGAGCCAGAAATAACCCCTGTGCATCGCCGGGTGTGACCCAAAAAGCAAAAAAAGCAATAAGTAAATAAGTGAAAAGTAATACTAACAAAGTAGGATAAGAGAAACGCCTCTAAGAGGGCTCAGACAACGGGGGCACATGTTTCTCATATGGGAGCCCAGGGATCTGTCCTCAATACCTCACAGCCCCCCGAGCACTGCCAGAGGGACTGCCGAGCCCACTATCATCAGCATGGCGGGGAGGGGGGCGGGTAGCCCCCAAATCAAACAAATAAAACTCAGTGCAAAAGAAGGGCTGAACATTGTCTCACTCTGGACTCCGAGGTGTGAGCCAGGTCCAGCAGTTGTTGGGGGGGAATGACAGGGGGAGGGACCCCCCCCATCACTGGGAAAGCACGCCACCCAGAGCAACCAACCGGGCCTCTGTATCTCCCCCACGCAGGGGGATCCTGTGTGCATGGCTGAGCGGGTGGCCTGGAGGGTTGGCAGGAAGGTTCTATGGCTCCTTCCTGTCTGTGTGGGGTTCATCATGTCCCCAGACTGAACTGCCAGAGGGGCAATCTCTGTCTCCTCCCTCACCTGCCTGCCCTCAGAAAAGGCCAGTTATGGGTAGCCCCTGCCTGCCCGGACACTTGCCTCTCTCTCCCCAAGGACCATGGCTCCAGTTTAGGGGCAGAAACAGATGTCTCCACTTTAAACTGCTATGAGGGGGGATGGAGAGGCCACACCCATCAGTGCTCAAGGCTCACTCCCAGCTCTGTGCTCAGAGATCGCTCCTGGTTCCCCAGGGTGCTGCGGACCAATCAAACCGAAGACTTGGGGTCTGTCTGCTGCATGCAAGGCCAGCGTCCTAGTCCTGTACTGCTACTTCACAACCCCCCACCGCACCCCCCAGACCGCACCCCCCAGACATTCCTGTTTTACAGGGTAACCCCTGTGCATGCAGGTTTTTACAGAGAAACCGAGCCAGGCTCCCTGGCTTGTCAGGGGTCCTAAAGGGGCTGAAATGCACGTCAAATTCGGACATTTATTTTTCCATTGTGTGTGTGTATATGTGTGTGTGTGTTGTGTGTGTGTGTGTGTGTGTGTGTGTGTGTTGGGGATCGAACCCAGGTCTCATGCATGCAAGGCATGCACTTTGTCACCGAGCCACATCCTGGGTCCCAGGAGTGTCTGATTTCAAAGCCTTCAGCAGGGGATCAGGAAATGTTGGTTTAGTCCCTTACTTGATTATCCCTTCAAGCATTCCTTCGTGTTTTTATTTCCTCTTGAGGAAACACAGAGGGAGAAGATGAGCCGGCCAGGGCTGGGGAGGCGGCTCAAAGGGCCCGGGCACAGGCTTTGCACGCAGGAGGTCCGAGTTCCATTGGCACCTCAGGAAGTGTCATCTCAGCAACCTGCCAGCCAGCTGGAGTAGCCTCAGAGAATTCC
Organism: Sorex fumeus; assembly: GCF_029834395.1. Classification (NCBI taxonomy): domain Eukaryota; kingdom Metazoa; phylum Chordata; class Mammalia; order Eulipotyphla; family Soricidae; genus Sorex; species Sorex fumeus. The sequence continues at coordinate 59,193,793 of NW_026606118.1, forward strand.
TGGGTGTGCCTCCCCCCACCGCCAGCCCCAGCAAACAGGAACAAAATAGAAGAGCATTAGAAGTCCCTGGTCCCGGGCTGGAGTGATAGCACAGTCGGTAGGGCGTTTGCCTTGCACGCGGCCCAACCCGGGTTCGATTCCCAGTGTCCCATATGGTCCCCCGAGCATGGCCAGGAGTAATCCCTGAGTGCATGAACCAGGAGTAACCCCTGTGCATGCATTGCTGGGTGTGACCCCAAAAAACAAAACAAAACAGAAAAAGAACTCCTCGGTCCTTCCGCCTGAGGACATTGGAACAGAGAGAGAGGTGGTCCCAAGGCCCCCAACAGGGACAGGAGGTGACCCTCGTCCACCAACCCTCTCCTTTCAGTGTCCTCTGTGACTCAGCAAAGAAGCCAGAATTGCTCCAAAATCAGAGAGGAGAAAAACCAAACCTCAAAAATGTTTTCTTTTCCTGGAGGAATTTCCTTTTCATGTCATTCATTCCTCTGCCAGGGAGTCTGGGAGCCGGGGGCTCACGGCCCTTATGACGGCCAGACTCGCTCCTTTCTCAGGCCTGGCCGCCCCCCGGGATCGGCCTCTGCCCTGCTCCCGGATTCGGGGACCAGCCAAGGGGCCCGGATGTGACTGGAAGGGCTGGAGTCTTGTTTTCAACTCCCAGCAACCCAGGACCCCTGAGCTCCACCAGGAGTGACCCTGAGCTCCCCGGAGTGTGCCCCCAGACAAGGACAGAGCATCCTAACCTTGGACCGAGAGAGTTAGAACAGGAGGGGAGGGACTTGTCTTCCATGTGACTGACCCCAGTTCGATCCCTGGCACTGCCTAGGGTCCCCTGAGCTCTCCCAGGGTGCCCGGGTATGGCCAGAGCCACCTTCAACACCCTCGTGTTGAACCATCTGCCAGTTGGGCCTCGAATGGCCAAGCAGGGCCTCCGGCCTTCCTGATACCTGGGAACCACCCGACCCTCCCCGCCCCCCCAAAAAAAACACCCATATCCTGACCTTGGACTTGGTTATCTGTGTTCAAATTCTGCCTCTCCCATTAGCCTTGGGACCTTAGGCAGGTCACTCCCCTGCTCTGTGCCTCAGTTTCCTCCCTGTGAAGTCTAACAATAAATGGAACCCTTTCGAGGAAGGGTTTTGATCAGTCCTGACAAAAGGTCAGGACTCCAGGAGGTCGATCTGGTTGTTAGGGGGTCTTATTCATACCTGGGGGGGCCCCCTGGCCCAACTTCCCCTCTATTCTCCTTTGTTCTTCTCTCACCCCAGAATTTGCAGGAATTCTCGATTATTCATGCTGTAGGGAGCACGAGGGGGCAACTGCAAATGAGTGAATACATTAATAAATTAGGGCGCTCCTGCCCTGCCTCTGAAAAATGAGATGATTGTAACGGGAGAGGCGTGACTTGGGACTGTGGTTTGGTTTCTGAGTCCCCATTCGGTCCTGGAGGGGTTTCCAAACACGCCCCGTTGGAGCCTCCTAGGGTGTGGCTCGTGAGTGCTCCCTATCTGGTCTCGATTCACACACCTCAAGCTGGGTGGGTCCCACCGCTAGGGGTCCTGAAAGCCAGGCGTGGAGGGGAATTAACAAACCTACCAGGTTTGGGGGCTTCTTGAGGGGGGACAGGGAGAGCAGAATGGGCAGGAACCAGAAACACTGTAATCCCGACCCAGGGTGACAGAGTTCACGCCTTCAAGTGTGTGAAGCCCGTTTGAACCCAAGGTAGACCATGGGTGTGTTTCTCTCATCCTAATTCATCCGACTGGGCATAAAACCCGTGCAGTTGATGGCGAATTCTCTTTTAAACAATTTTTTTTTGATTTTTCGGTCACACCCGGCGATGCACAGGGGTTACTCCTGGCTCTGCACTCAGGAGTTACCCCTGGCAGTGCTCAGGGGACCATATGGGATGCTGGGAATCGAACCCAGGTCGGCCACGTGCAAGGCAAACGCCCTACCCGCTGTGCTGTATCTCTCCAGCCCCTAAACAATTTTTTAAAAAGAAGTTACAGCACAAGTTAGAACCCACGACATTTAAACATTACAGTGTTTTTTTTTTTTTTCACCAGCACATGCAGTAGGATATGCTGGAGAAAGTTGGGAAGAAGAAACGGAATATCACTGGGATGGGGGTACCTGGGGTGTCATACTGGGGTGTCTCCTTGTTTTTCACCAGCTTTTTTTTTTTTTTTTTGCTTTTTGGGTCACACTCGACAATGCACAGGGGTTACTCCTGGCTCATGCACTCAGGAATCACTCCTGGCGATGCTCGGGGACCATATGGGATGCTGGGAATCGAATCCGGATCGGCTGTGTGCAAGGCAAACGCCCTACCCGCTGTGCTAACGCTCCAGCCCCTTCACCAGCTTTTAAGGAGATGACAATACCTTATTAGAAAATCTAACAAATTTACTAAATTAAAAAAAAGAGAGAGAGAGAGACCAGTGCAGTTGAATGTCAGAGAGATAGAAAAGACGTGAAGGTGATTGCCTTGCATCTGACCTGGGTTCGACCCCCGGCACCCCATAGGGTCCCCCGAGCCTCACCAGGAGTGATTCCTGAGCCCAGAGTCAGAAGTAAGCCCTGAGCACCACCAGGTGTGGCCCCAAACCAAACCAAGGCAAAAGCAAGCACCCGAGTTAAAGTCTGGAGGTGGAGAGGAGCGGCCTGGGGTATTTCGCACATTCCCCACCACGGGAGGTCGGCCTGGAAGAACCTTCCCAGAAACTGAAATTAAGATGATCCCCTGGGTGGGAAACTATAAAATCGATACATAATGGAGTCCGAGCAAAGATATGCAAAACGATTTAAAGGGACACAAAAGCCCCCGGAGCGAGAAAGGCTTGACCTTAACCCTTGACCCTCATCAGCATATCTAAAGGAGGAATGTCTGGCGGCGGGAGGGGCTGGCCTGGCCGCCAGCCCTCGGTGCTGAGACGGCCCGGCGGGTGGCCCCCACCCGGCCCCGGGCTTCCATCCTCCCCGACCTCTGTGATTCTCGACCTGCCCTTTGCATGTGTGTGTCCTCAGTGTGACAGTCCCCCACGCTCCCTGGGGACCTCGTCCTGTCCAGGGCGCCGAGCGGATGTCCAGAAGGACCTGCGTCACGGCAGACTCCTGGTGAAGGCCAAGAGGAGGACGTGACGGGCGTGACGTGTCAGTCGGTCGCACTTCACACCCCAGCTGAGCCACGTTTCTCTCTCTCTCTCTCTACTTTTTTTTCTTTTTGGGTCACACCCGGCGATGCACAGGGGTTACTCCTGGTTCATGCACTCAGAAATCACTCCTGGAGGTGCTCAGGGGACCATATGGGATGCTGGGAATCGAACCCCGGTCGGCCGCGTGCAAGGCAAACGCCCTCCCCGCTGTGCTATCTCTCCAGCCCCTCTGTTTCTCTCTTTTGCTTTTTGGGTCACACCCGGTGATGCTCAGGGGTTCCTCCTGGCTCATGCACTCAGGAATCTCTCCTGGAGGTGCTCACGGGACCATATGGGATGCTGGGAATTGAACCCGGGTCAGCCGTGTTCAAGGCAAACACCCTACCCGCTGTGCTATTGCTCCAGCCCCTTCTCTCTTGCTTTCTTTTGTTTTGTTTTCTTTTTTTTTTTTTTTAAAGTAGAAGTACTGAGCTGGAGCGATACGAACTCTAGATTACTTTTTAAAAAATTTTTTTTTTAAATTTAAATGGAATATTTGTGAGATAGAACCATTACAAAGCTGTTCATAATTGGGACACAGTGATCCGGCACCCACCCCTCCGCCAGTGTACATCTCCCATCATCAGTGTCGCCTGTTTCCCTCCCACCATCCCCAAACACCCCACCCCCCTCCCCTCAGCCTCCCTCTTTGGGCGGCACAGTCCTTCTTTGAGCCACATTTTTTGTTTGGGGGCCCCACGTGGCGCTGCTTGGGGCGACTCCCACTCAGTGCTCGGGGGACCGGTCACTCGTGGGAGCCATGAGTTGCTGGGCATCACACGTAGGACGTCATCCATGAAGTTTTGGTTCTGACCCTTTGAGGAGCTCCCGGCCCACTGAACGTTATTTAGTTCTCAGTTTCTTGGGGGGCCCAGGGGACAGAGTGAGGTTTGGGTGGTGTGCCCGCGGGCTTGGAGGACCATATGTGCTACTGGGGATCCAATCAAAGTCCTTTGCATGCAAGGCAAGGACCTCACTCCCTGAATTATCTCTCGAGCAGCTTCTTTTTCTAGTATTATGATTTGATTTGAGTTTGGTTTTGCCACCTGGTGGTGTCCAGGGATGCTCCCAGCTTGGGGCTCAGAGGTCACGCACGCCTGATGGGGCCTGAGGAGTGGACCCAGGCCTTCCTCACTCCTGGGGTGGGCCTGGAGCTGTCCCTCCAACCTGTTCTCGGTGGTGGACTGGGAGAACGGTGCCTGCCTTCAGCATCTGTTGAGGATGGATAGACTTGCATTCAAGCGATTGGTACCTGTTGATTATGGCCGGCTGCAAGGGGAGAGCACTTAACTTTCCCAGGACACTTCAAAGGCGACATATGGGGCCACCGAGACAAACAGGGATCCAAATGCTTGTCTGGCCTCTGATGGACCCCATTTGTCCCCCAGTTGGTCTTCCACCCCAGCACAGAGCCAGGAGCAGCCCCTGAGCACTTCTGGGGGTGGCCCCAAGAAGACTTAACTAGAAGTTAAAACAAACTTAAGGAACTGGAGCAAAAGCACAGCGGGGAGGGCGTTTGCCTTGCACGCAGCCAACATGGCCGATACAGGTTCGATTCCCAGCATCCCATATGGTCCCCCGAGCACCGCCAGGAGCAATTCCTGAGTGCATGAGCCAGGAGTCAGCCCTGAGCATCACCGGGTATGACCCAAAAAGAAAAAAAAAAAAAACCAAACTTAAAGACAAAACAAAATGGCAAAATAAATATAGAACCCTTCTCCCTTTTAACTGCTGTTCCACTTAGATTCCTAAATCAGAAAACAAATACTGGGTGGGAGAGATAGTATAGCTGGTAAGACACTTGCTTTGCTTACAGCCAGCTGGGTTCAGTCCTCAACATACTATATGGTCCCCTGAGCACTGCCAGGAGTGATTCCTGAGCATAGAGCCAGAAATAATCCCTGAGCATCACCAGATGTGCACCCCCCCCCACTCCTCAGTTTCCCGGTCACCCAAAAGGTTCCCCAGTTCCCGTGGAACCTCTCCATTGGATCTATGCTCTTCTCAGAATTCCTCATTAGGGGGCCAGAATGATAGTACAGTGGGTAGGGCATTTACCTTGCACATGGCCGACCCAGGTTCGATCCCTGGTATGCCATATGGTCCCGCAAGCGCTGTCAGGAGTAATTCCTGAGTGCAAGAGCCAGGAGGAACCCCTGAGTATCGCGGTATGTGACACCGCACCCCCTTCAAAAAAAAAAAAAGAATTCCTCATTAGGTCACAAAAGAACGTCTTACCTCCTTGCTCTAGTATCGGGAAACTTCTAATGCTTGCGACCTCAGATTCTGGTACTGCTAAGGACTTTCCATCTGGGTCAAAACATAGCACAGAGGTTAAGGCACTTATCTTACATGTGGCTAGCCCCAGTTTGATCCCGGGGACCTCAGGAGGTCTCCTGGGCATCACCAGGAGTGATCCCTGAACACAGAATCAGGAGGAAGTCCTGAGCACGGCCAGACATGGCCCGAACACTCCAGCCCAAACATCCCAACTCTTAGCCTTTTCTCTGTGGCCAGGTGTTGGGGGACCACCCAGGGCTGGGATTCTGCAGGCAGAGCCTGTAGACAGTTGGATCATTTCCCGCTGTCCTTGGGCACTTGGCCCTTTCACAGGGTGGGGGTGGGGGGGTGCCTCCCCTCCTCTCTAGTACCTGAAGCGTGGGGCACACCGGCCACGTCTGCACACAGACACACTGAGCCTGGCGACCGAGACTTCTCACTGCAGCAGGAGAAGGCCAGGCCACCCCACAGCTCAGCAGGACACAGGGCCCAGGAAAGCGGCTCAGTTCCCGGCTCTGTTTGTATTGTTTGTGTGTGTGTGTGTGTGTGTGTGTGTGGTGGGGGTTACACCGAGTGGTGCTCAGAGCCCCCCCCAGCAGTGCTCAAGGATCACGTGCAATGCATGTGCTTAGGTCAGCGAGCTCCCTGCTGCTGACCCTCCGTTAGCCTTTCCACTGCTCCTGAGCTCATTGTCCACTGCCCACCCAGGGGGTGGCTGGGATATGCAGGGCTGCCCCCGGAGCGCCCGGTCTTGGTCACTGCCATGCGCTGGCGGGCACAGGCGCTCATGCTAACACTACACAGTGTTAGCAGGGGGTTCCCACCCAGGGCCTCACGTGTGTGTGAGAGAGGCGAGCCAAGGGCATGGTCGTTACTGTTTTATTTTGGACTTTGGCCACACCTGGTGGTGCTCAGGGCCTCCTCCTGGCTCTGCACTCAGGAGCACCAGTGGGGGTGCTCAAGGACCCACGTAGGGGGCCGGAGCAATAGTCCAGCGGGGAGGGCGTTTGCCTTGCACGCGGCAGACCTGGGTTCAATCCCCAGCATCCCATAGGGTCCCCCGAGCACTGCCAGGACTGATTCCTGAGTGCAGAGCCAAGAGTAAGCCCTGAGCATCGCCGGGTGTGACCCAAGAGGCAAAAAAAAAAAAAAAAAAAAAGAAAGAATCAAGGACCCATGTAGGATGCCGGGGACTGAACGTGAGTCTCCTGCTTGCGAGGCAAGTGCCTTCCTGCTGTACTGTCTCTCTAGCCCTCCAAGCAAAGATGAAGAAGTAAAAGGACAAATCTAGTCTAAAAGACAATTCACTCTAAACATTTTATTTACAGTGTTATACATTTATTTATTTATTTTGCTTTTTAAAGCAAAAAGCACAGGGGTTACTCCTGGCTCTGCACTCAGGAATTACCCCTGCCAGTGTTCAGGGGACCATATGGGATGCTGGGAATCGAACCCGGGTCGGCGCTTGCAAGGCAAATGCCCTACCTGCTGTGCTATTGCTCCAGCCCCCACTGTCTTAATATGAGTGGATAAAGTGTGATTTTTTTTTATTATGAATTTTTTTTTTTTTTTTTTTTTTTTGCTTTCTGGATCACACCCAGCAACGCTCAGGGGATCCTCCTGGCTCTGCGCTCAGGAATTACTCCTGGCGGTGCTCAGGGGACCATATGGGATGCTGGGAATCGATCCCGGGTCAGCTGCGTGCAAGGCAAACGCCTTACCCGCTGTGCTGTCTCTCCAGTCCCCATTATGAATTTTTTTGTTTTTGGGCTACGCCTGGCGATGTGCAGGACTACTCCTGACTCTGCACTCAGGAACCATTCCTGGTGATACTCAGGAGACCATCTGGGAGTCTGGGGAATCCAACCGGGTCAGCCGCATGCAAGGCAAGTGCCCTCCCCGCTGTGCTATCTCTCCGGACACCTCATCACCTAATTTTAAATGGGTTTTTATCACCCCAAATAGAAGCACAGTAGCCATCAGCAGTGACTTCCCTTACCACCGCCTTAAACCCCAGGCAACCGCTAATCTATTTTCTGCCAGTAGATTTGCCTATTCTGTACAATTAATATCAACCTAGTCATCATACCCTCCGTGGTCCTTTGAAGATGACTTCTTTCACTTACTGTCATGTTTTAGGGTTCTTCCATGTGGCAGCACATAGCAGTAGTTCATCTCTTCTCCATTGCTTTCTGGCTACTGTTTGGAAGTCCACCCCCAGCCCTGCCCCGGGATTGCCACCTCATTGCTAGGGATCACTTCCTGGTGGCGTTGGGAGGACCATGTAGTACTGGAGAATGAATCGAGGGGCTCCTGCATACAGAGCATGGACTCTAGTCCTTTGAACCATTCTTTCCTTTTCATGATTGAATGATGTTCCATCGTATGTACAGGTAGACCATCAGTTACTGAATTTTTCATACGTTCATAGGTGTTTGTGTTTCCACTGTTTGATGACTATGAATAATGCTATCCTGATATTTGTACCACAATTTTTTGGGCAGGAGAGAACCACACTCAGCTGTGCTCAGGAGTTACTCTTGGCTCTGTGCTCAGTCATCACTCCTGGCAAGGCTCAGAGGATCCTGTAGGATGCTGGGGATCCAATCCAGGCTGGCCATGAGCAGGACAAACATCCTACCCACTGTAGATACTCTGACACCATATGTGTGCTTTTGTGTGAAAGTCTGTTTTTATTTTCTTGTGGATATGTACTCAGGACTTGAATGACTAAGAATAGGATCCCTAATTTTATTTTATTTTTTTGCTTTTTGTGTCATGCCCCGCTATGCTCAGGGGTTCCTCCTGGCTCTGCACTCAGGAATTACTCCTGGTAGTGCTCAGGGACCATATAGGATCCCGGGGGTATCAACCCAGGCTTGACTGCATGCCAGGTAAATGCCCTACTTGCTGTAGTATCACTCTGGCCCCCTAGGATCCCTAAATTTTGAGGGGAAATTTTGCTTTGGTAAAGTTTGGGGCCACACCCAGAGATGCGCAGGGATCACTCCTGGTGTGATTGGGATGTAGGGGGAACAGTATTTGGTACCAAGGATCAAACTAGGGTCTTGCAAGATGAGCACCTTTACCCCTGTACTATTCTCCTGCCCCTTGGGGAAAATTTTGATGACGTGTTTACACCAAGCGCCTGATCCGTTTGTCATTCTCGCCTGCAGTGGCGGAGGGCTGGGAATTCTCTGAGTCTTCACCAATACTTGTTCCCGACGGGGACATTTTTGAGAGAGAAAGATGCCGTATTAGTGTTATACCAGGGCAGCCAGTGCTAAGTGAAACTGTTCTTTCTCAGATACCCAATACATAAGATTCAATTCCTGATTTCAGGGTACTGTCTGGCCATGTGATGAGCAAAAGCCCCAAACCCACATAGATGAGTCAATTGAAGAGTGAAGTCAAGGTGGGTGCTGGGGTCAGCTTGCCCGGTTCCAGGTCCCGGGCCCCACCAGTAGCACCCCCATTACTCCAGGACTATTGGGTGTGGTCCCAAAGCAAAATAACAAACCAACAAACATTGTCCTCCAGTTGTTCATCGATTTGCTCGAGCGGGCCCAGTAACATCTCCATTTTGAGACTTATTGTTACTGTGTTTGGCACATGAATATAAATATGACACGGGGAGCTTGCCAGGCTTTGCCATGCGGGTGAGATACTCTCAGTAGCTTGCCGGGCTCTCTGAGAAAGGCGGAGGAATCGAACCCGGCTTGGCTGGGCTGGCTGCGCACAAGGTAAATGTCCAAAGCAAAATAAACAAATAAAAACATGGGAAAAAAGGAAGAAAAGGTAAATTAAATGGGATGAGGCTAGATAGCTGACTCAAAGGGCCAAGTATTTGCTTTGCCTGTAGGAGGCATTGGGAATATCCCCTAAACACTGCTGGTATGACCCCAAAATGAAACAAAACCACAAAAAAGCAGAAGGAAAGCAGAACACATTCTTTTTCTCCCAGGAGATTGTATGCTCTTTAAAAGAAAGTAACCAAGGGTCAGAAAGATAGTTCAGTGGGTAGGGCACTTACCTTGCACATAGTTGACCTGGGTTTGATCTCTGGCATCCCAAAGGGTCCCCCTAGCACCACCAGGAGTAATTCCTGAGCTCAAAACCAGGGGAACCCCCCCTGGAACATTGCCAGATTTGGCCCCTCCAAAAAAAAATGAATAAAAGAAAATAACTGCGCCAGAGAGATGGCAACTGGCAGCATGCAGGCTTTGTACATGGAAGTCAGGGTCCCATCCCTGACTCCTCATGGTTCCCGGAGCATCACGGAGAGTGAGTCCCACGCGCTGAGCCAGAAGCAGCCCCTCCAAGCACTGCCAAGTGTGGACTGATACTAAATGAATAGTGAAAGGGATTTATACGGCAGTGAGACCATCTTTTTAAAAAAAATACAAACAAGAGACTGGAGAAATAGCACAACGGGTGGGGCGTTTGCCTTGCGTGCGGCCAACCCGGGTTTGATTCCCAGCATCCCCTATGGTCCCCTGAGCACCACCAGGAGTAATTCCTGAGTGAAGAGCCAGGAGGAACCCCTGTGTATTGCCGGGTTTGACCCAAAAAGAAAAAAAAATACAAACAAGGGGAACAGGATAAGATGATGGGTGCGTAATGGGTTAGGCATTTGTTTTGCATGTGAGTGGCCTGGGTTGGATCTCCAGCACCCAATACAGTCTCCCAAACCCCATCAGGAATGGTCTCTGAGTGCAGAGCCAGGAATAAGGCCTGGGTACCCGCAGCTGTGACCCAAGAGTAAGAAAGAAAGGAAGGAAAGGAGAAAGGGAGGGAGGAAGGGAGGGAGGGAAGGAGGAAGGGAGTGACCCCAGGAAATGGCATAAAGAAGTAGCCTGAGTACCTGCCCAGGAGTTGGGGGGCAGGAGGAAGAGAGGGAGGGAGAGAGGAGAGAGACAGAACTGCAGGACAGAGTAAAGCAAGAAAGGTGCTTGACCTACATGTGATGGACCCTGGTTCGATCTGAAAAACCGTCTTATCAAAATGAAACTATTGGGGCCAGAGCGATAATACAGCGGGTAGGGCGTTTGCCTTGCACGTGGCCGACCCGAGTTCCATCCCCGGCATCCCGTATGGTCTCCCCAGCACTGCCAGGAGTAATTCCCGAGTGCAGAGCCAGGAGGAACTCCTGAGTATTGTTGGGTGTGACCCAAAAAGCAAAATAAATAAATAAATAAATAAAATAGAATAAAAAAAATAAATAAAATAAAACTATTTAAAATTGGCCAAAAAAAAATATTTTTTTCAAAGCTTGTCTACTTGTTGTTTGTATTATTTATGGAATATCCCCTGTTTGTCAGGTGAATGAGACCAGTAACTACAACTGGTCTCATTCACCTGACAAACAGGGGATATTCCATAAATAATACAAACAACAAGTAGACAAGCTTTGAAAAAAAAAAAAAAACGGGATGTCAAGAGACCGCGTGGCCGCCCACCTACCAGATGGTCAGACTTCTTCGTCAAGGTCATGAACGATCGGTTTGAGGCCCTCCATGTTCCCGGAGCGAAGAGATGCCATTGGGCTACACTAGCACGCGACAGGGACAAATGGAGACGTTACTGGCGCCCACTCGAGCAAATCGACGACTAACGGGAAGTTAAGTGATTAAGTGATTAAGTGATCCCCTGTTTGAACTAGACCTCTTGTTGTCTAGTTCTCACTTTCAGAGAACCCAGCAGGCTACTGAGAGTCTCCTGCTCACATATATGCCTGACTGGAAACACCCGTAAAGGTGATTAGAGGCTGCCCCGAAAGCCTCCACCCCTCTCGGAGAGCCCGGCAAGGTACCGAGAGTATCCCGCCCACACAGCAGAGCCTGGCAAGCTCCTGGTGGCATACTCGATATGCCAAAAACAGTAAGAATGATAGTCCTCATTCCCCTGACCCTGAAAGAATCCCCAATATGCCATCCGGCAACACTAGCACGTGACAGGGATGAATGGAGACATTACTGGTGCCCGCTCGAGTAAACCGGTGACCGAGTTGATAGTGATAGTGATCTCCTGTTTGATAGAGTCTCCGCAAAGATTTATGGGATAAATGAATGAGAATGAATAATACAGCTTCTCCTGGAGGGAAGGCATAGACAGGGATGGAACTCAGCAGGGAAAGACCTGCCTTGGGCGAGAGAGACAGTCCAGTGAGTTGGGCCATCCCGGATATTCCACATTACCCTCGAGCCCCGCCAGGAGTCATCCCTGAGCACGGAGACAGGAGGAAGCCTTGAGGAGTACCGCAGCTTGTGGCCCAAAATACAAACACCAAGAAAGAAAGAAAAGAACCCGCCTTGTCACTTTGACTCTACTTTTTTGCCTCCCTGGGATATATTCCCAGGAGTGGGATTGCTGGGTCAAATCGGAGCTCAATTTCTAATTTTTTTTTTCTTTTTGGGTCACACCCGGCAATGCACAGGGGTTACTCCTGGCTCTGCACTCAGGAATCACTCCTGGCGGTGCTCAGGGGACCCTATGGGATGCTGGGAATTGAACCTGGGTTGGCTGCGTGCAAGGCAAATGCCCTACCCGCTGTGCTATTGCTCCAGCCCCTCAATTTCTAATTTTTTGAGAAGTGTCCATACTGTTTTCCAAAAGGGCTGAACCATTCAGCATTCCCACCAGCAGTGAAGGAGGGTCCCATTTGTAAGTCTACAACTGCGCCTCATGGTGTTTCACTAATAAAAATTAAAGAGAGACAGAGAGAGAGACAGAGAGAGAGAGAGAGAGAGAGAGAGAGAAAGAAAGAAAAGAAAAGAAAAGAAAAGAAAAGAAAAGAACCTGCCTTGGCTGTGTGTGCCCCTGGGTTCCACCCCCAGCACCACAATAAATGAATAAGCAAACAGAATGAGTCACAAGACATGGAATTGTTTTTGTCACGTTTGTTTTGCTTGGGGGGTTACACCCAGCGGGACTCAGGGCTGGCTCCTGGCTCTGCGTTCAAGGATTCACTCCAGGTGGGCTTGGGAACCATTGTGAGGTACTGGGGATTGAACCCAGGTCACATGAATGCAGGTCAAGAGCTTACCCGCTAGACCCTCTCTCTGTCTCAATAAGACATAGAATTGTGAATTTAGAAGAGTATGTGTCTTTTCTAAACATTATTATTTTTTTTTGCGACTTCTGGGTACTCGGGCCTCACCCTCACCTCGGGTTTTTTGGGGGTCCCGGGCAGTGGAGCTTCAACCTGCGAGGGCCACGTGGTGTTGGGGATCAGACCCGGGGCATCACACGTTCTCGGACACTTGCACTCTCTCCCAGCCCAGGAATGACAATCTCCTTTGCTCGGGGACCACACCCAGTGGTGCTGGGGCTCCTCCCAGTTCTGGCTCTCTGTTGCTCCCAGTGGTGCTGGGATCAGCCCAACCTCCAGCTGGCTAAGTTTCTGCTCTAGCCCTGAGCCAACACTGTACCCCACCCCCCCACTAATAATTTATTTTTATTTTATTTTATTTTGGTTTTGGGGCCACCCACAGTGATGCTTAGCGCTTACTCCTGGCTCTGTGTGCAAGGATCACTCCTGCTGGTGCTCAAGGGACCAAATGGGATTGCTGGGGATTTTAACCAGGTCAGCCGTGTACAAAAGCAAGCCTTCTACCCACTGTGCTAACGCTCTGTTCCCCGCAATGATAATTTTAAAGGAAAAGGTAAATAATATGCAAGTGGAGGAGTTTTAAGAGTTTTGCAAGTGTGTATAGCTGGCAGAATTCCCAGCAGAAGAATTCCCTGAGCGGGCCTCCCAGAACCAAAGCATACTTTTGTGTGTGGGGGTGGGTGGGTGGGGTTCGGGGTGGGGGAGGTTTGGGACCACACCTGGCAGTGCTTAAGGTGGACTTACAGCTCTTACAGTCTCAATAGGAGACGCGCTCAGGGGGACCATGGGATTCAACTGGGGTTGGCTGCATGCAAGACATGTGACTTAACCCCCCAAGTACCCCGAAACATACTTTTAGAGGGAGGGTCCCGTGAGGTTTATACATTTTTATGCAGCATCTTCACCAAATTTGGAAATAAAAAAAAGATGTAGTCGACGCTCTCAGAAGTTTCCAGACTGTGTGTGTGTGGGGGGGGGGGGGGAAACTGGGTTTGCTCTCCAAACTAAAAAAAAAAAAAAGCAACAAAAAACTCCAACATTAGAAGAGTTTAAAACAACCATTAACTAGCTGTGTGCCCTGGGGCTGATCAGCCTTCTGGATCCTTCTGGCTCTAGGGCTTCCCTGATCCTTCTATCCCGAAAGCGTGGAAGCCTCGGGGGATGAAGGTGGGGGGGGGGGGGGAGCGGGGCGGGAGCTGATTTAGAGGAAGGAGCAAGAGGCCAGGGGTGGGTGATAAGACCTTGAGGTAGGCCTGAGTGCTCCCGCTGAGATAAAACTGGAGAGAGGCCTCAGCCTCTTGTAGGAGAACTTTAAAAGCCAGGCTGGTTGCCTTTTAAATGTGACCAGATAAGCAGGTCCTTGGCCCGAAGATGAAAGGAGTGTCTGCAGGAGATTAATCTGATGGCTCTGGGCCATCATTCTGGATCTCCCTGGGAGCTCAGTGTAGACTCAGAGACTCTCTCGAGGAGGCTTTTGCAATAGTCATGTCCCCAGCCTTCCAAACCGGGCTTTGGAACGCCTCTTGGTGTGCTTGGCCGGCCCGAGTTCACTTCTCCTCCCCTCAGAGCAGCTGGAACCGTCCTCTCTGTGCCGTAGCATGAGTGAGGACCAGCGTCTGGGTGCGAGTCTTCCTTGTGCCCCCATTGCCCAGGCCGCTGTTAGGCTCCTACTGAGTTTCGGGCTTGCCGAGGCCCGTTCTGGGTCAGGCGGCTGGCTGCCCCCCACCCCGAGAGAGTCCTCTCTGCTGAACAGGACTGAGTTCGAGAGGAACATTTTGAGACGTTTGCTCAAAGTCATCTGGGAGACTTTTACAAGGGTGGAATCCGAGTGAATGCAATAGCGGTGACGTCGAACCAGGGAACCAGACTGGAGACAGGAAACCCAAGGAAGGGAGAAATCCAAGACGGCACTAGCCCTTCCCCGCGGATGGAAGGCCCTTTGCCTCCTGAAAAGAATACGAACATTAAGTGCCAGAGTGATTAGTACAGAGGGTAGGGCGCTTGCCTTGCACGCGGCGGGCCGGGGTTCGATTCCCAGCATCCCATCGGGCCCCCTGAGCACGTCCAGGAATATAATTCCCGAGCCCAGAGCCAGCAGTCACCCCTGAGCATCACTGGGTGTGGCCCCCCAAGGAAGAAACAAAATTTCAACACTGAAAGTGGGCTGAAAGAGTGACAGTGAGAGGAGGTGACCTTGCAGGCCCATGGAAGGGCTGACCAGGGCCGTTTTAGAGGACTTTCCAAGTCTCCGCCAAGACACCAGAAGCTCTGCCCATTGTCATAACTGCACTTTGCCTGGTTTACACTAAATAAGACATTTCCTCCCCGCCTGTGCTTACCAGAGTGAGTGTCTGATGGCCCTCAGGCACCAGAAGGATGGGGCGTTGGTAATAGTAGCCTCTGGTGCAACGGGGTGTGTGTTTTCTGTTTGATCCCATCAGGTAGATTTCCTGTGCTGAATGATTTTCTTTTTTTCTGGAAAGGAGTGTTGGCCGGATAAGCTTGGGAACCACTGCTTTTGGGTTTTCGTAAATGTTCTCTTCAACGAAGGAAGCTCCCATCGCCCCCATCACCCTCCTTAGCCAAGAGTTTTTCTAACTATAAATAGGTATTGAATTTTTAGCAAAAGCTTTTTTTGGCAACAGATGATGCAGTCATATAATTTACCCCTTTGATCTTTCGGCATGATAGATTGAGTATATTGGATGATGGATTATATTGTCTTTTATTTGTTCAGAATACTAAAACATGAGTTTTGGGTGGATGTAAATGTATTATATCCAACCTTTTAATATATTGCTAGAGTCAGTCTGCAGATGTCTTTTTGTTTTTTTTGGGGGGTTTTTTTTTGCTTTTTGGGTCACACCCTGTGATGCACAGGGGTTACCCCTGGCTCATGCACTCAGGAATTACTCCTGGCAGTACTCGGGGGACCACATGGGATGCTGGGAATCGAACCCGGGTCAGCCGCGTGCAAGGCAAATGCCCTACCCACTGTGCTATCATTCCAGCCCCAGTCTGCACATATCTTGAGCAGGATTTTGCATTCAGGTTTATGAATGTAGTTTTCCTTTCTCTTACTGGTATTCTTGGGTTTTGGAGTCCAAGCTATACTAAAACTGAGTTGAGATGTGAAGTCTCTTTACATATTCTCTTAATGAGCTCGTATAAATTGAAATTCCTTGGGCCAGAGCAATAGTACAGCTATAAACAGACAATAAAAGGACAATAAAAAGAGTGAAATTAATTCTCTCTTGAAGGTGTGGTTGAACTCTGGTTGTAGTGGAAGTTTTCCCTAATAGTAGCACTGTAGCCCTGTCCTCCCGTTGTTCATCGATTTGCTCGAGTGGGCCCAGTAACGTCTCCATTGGAGGCTTTGTTGTTACTGTGTTTGGCATATCGAATACGTCACGGGTAGCTTGCCAGGCTCTGCCGTGCGGGCGAGATACTCTTGGTAGCTTGCCGGGCTGTCCGAGAAGGGCGGAGGAATCGAACCCAGCTCGGCCGGGTCGGCCACTCGCAAGGAAATCTCCCTTACCACCGCGCTATCACTCCAGTCCTATTACTATTCTCTGATAGTAGAGAATGGAATTTTTACTTGGGGAATAGAAGTAGCTATACTGCCTTCACACCTCAGGAACCCCCTCAGGTAGGAGGCTCTGGGATTGGTTAAACCCTCAGGGAAAGACTTTCAGCTGTCAGCTCCTCCTAATCATTGCACCAGGTTGCAACTGCTGCAGGCATCCTGATGCCTTGTCTCCTAGTGTGGATTCTAGGCTGGGGAGATACACAACAGCCTGGAGCAGATGCTCTGCATGGCTCACAGATGTGGTGTCCGGAACCCAGGTCAGCCTTCCCTGCTGTCCTCTCTCCTCACCCCACCCCTGCAGTTTTGATTGTTTTTGTTCTGGGGCCACACCCAGCGATGCTCAGGTATTACTCCTGCCTCTGCACT
The DNA here is from genome assembly GCF_029834395.1 of Sorex fumeus. NCBI lineage: Eukaryota > Metazoa > Chordata > Mammalia > Eulipotyphla > Soricidae > Sorex > Sorex fumeus. The sequence goes on from NW_026606118.1 coordinate 59,210,336, forward strand.
CAGGAATCATTCCTGGCAGGCTTGGTCAGGGACCTTGTGGGATGCCAGGGATCAAATCCAGATCAGCTGCATGCAAGGCAAAACCCACTGTACTATCTCTCTCGCCCAAAGCCCATTTTAAAAAAAATAAATAAAAGCGTTTTGGGCCGGAGAATCAGTACAACACAATAGAGTGCTTGCCTTGCGTGCAGCCAATATGGATTTAATTCCTGGTATCTCATATGGTCCCCCCTCTCCCCACCCACCTTCCCACTGAGCCCTGCTAGAATGATCCCTGAGCTCAGAGCCAGGAGTAAGTCCTGAGAACAGCTAAGTAAACAAAAAATTTAAAAAAAAAATAAAAACAGAACAGTTTGGGTACAAAATCCTGTAGTTATATGCAGGTAAGTAAAGGCTTACCTTATCATAATATGAAATACTTCTGAATACTTTGCCTCTGAAGTGTATTATTATATGGAACGGGTAGGCTTGTTTGTTTTTAACTTTTTTTTTTTCTTTCAGAAAAAGATCTCATTTATTTTATTTGGTTTAGGAGCTGGGACTCCGCGCCAGGCTGTTTTCACTTGGGGCACCCTAGGGTGGGGGTGGGTGAGAGTCCCCCCACCCCAAGGGACCCACCCCTGGCAGTCGACCTCCACTACCCAACCACTACCCAACCGCCACCATACTCCAGGCCACTTTTCCACACTCAGACCGAGTCTCACGTATGAGTGAACATATTCCTGGACACATCATAAGACACTCCCTACCCATTTTCCATAATTACCACACCATATTTGATGGGGTTCAGACAGTAGGCAACAAATCATAGAGAGCCCGGCAAGCTACTGAGAGCATCCCGCACTGCAGAGCCTGGCAAGCTACCCGTGCTGTGTTTGATATGCCAAAACCAGTAACAATAACAGGTCTCATTCCCCTGACCCTGAAAAAACCTCCGATCATTGGGAAAGACGAGTAAGGAGCGGCTGCTAGAATCTCAAGGCTGGGATGGATAGAAATGTTACTGGCACCACTTGAGTAAAGTGACGAACCACAGGATGACAGTGATACGGTGGTTTAGGAGAAACACCCAGCAATGCTCAGGGGTTACTCCTGGCGGTGCTTGGGGGACCTTATTGGATGCTGGGGATTGAATCCAGGTTGGTCATGAGCAAGGCAAAAACCCTCCCCCATTTTTTTTCTCTTTTTGGGTCATACCTGGCGATGCACAGGGGTTACTCCTAGCTTCGCACTCAGGAATTACTCCTGGTGGTGCTCGGGGGACCATATGGGATGCTGAGAATCGAACTCGGGTTGGCCGCATGCAAGACAAATGCCCTACCTGCTGTGCTATCACTCCAGCCCATCCCCCACTTATTTTTATTTATTTATTTATTTATTTTTTGCTTTTTGGGTCACACCTGGCGATGCACAGGGGTTCCTCCTCGCTCTGCACTCAGGAGTTACTCCTGGCGGTGCTCAGGGGACCATATGGGATGCTGGGAATCGAACCCAGGTCGGCCGTAGTGCAAGGCAAACACCCTACCCCCCCCCATTTATTTTAAATTAACTTTTTTTTTTCTTTTTGGGTCACACCTGCTGGTGCACAGGGCTTACTCCTGGCTCTGCACTCAGGAAGTACTCCTGGTGGTGCTCAGGGGACCACATGGAATGCTGGGAATCGAACCCCGGTCAGCTGCGTGCATGGCAAACGCCCTTCCTGCTGTGCTATCGCTCCAGCCCCTAAATTAACTCTTAACTCTGTGTCTGGCACATGATTAGCATTCAGTAAATATTATATTTTACCCTATTCTCAGATGGGATAGAAAAGACTCTTGTTTTTCTCCTGCCCTCTTTATCGAAGCCTCTTAGTGGACTTACCTTCTTGGCCAGTCTTTGGCTAACCGTCCTTTCTACACCAGCTGTGTGTTCAGCATGACTTGGTTTAGAGGAACTTAGATTCAACTGCTGAGACAAAGCGGTGTCTGAAGTCCTCCAAAACACACAGCACCTGATGCCACCACAAAACCCGGGTTCTGAGGTGGGAGAGAGACTCCAGGGTCCAGGCGCTAGCCGGACACGCCACCCATCCCAGCTCTAGGTCCAGCACCACACAGGACCCCCGAGCACTGCCAAGCGTGTGGCTCCTGAGCACAGAGCCAGGAATACTCCTGAACATCAACCCCCCCCCCCAGTATAAAATCTGGGTTCCAGCTGCATGGCAGAAGCTGGAATGGTGTTCTCAGGGATTTGCGGGGTTGACCACTTTGCTTCGCCAACAGTACACATAGTGCGTTGTCATCTGATGGTTCTCAGAAACCCCCCGACGCAGTTAGGGCTCTTCTCTATTACGTTCCATATGTGGTGCCAGGGATTGAACCCAGGTCAGCTGCATGCAAGGCAACAGCCTTAGCCCTTGTAACGGTCTCCTTGGACCCTTATTAAGCACATTTACTTTAGTTTTTAGATTCAAATTTTTTTTTTTAAATTTGTTTGGGGGCCACACCCAGCCACGTTCAGAAGTTACTCCTGGCTCTACTCTTAAGGATTAACCCTGGTGGTGCTTGGGGGACCATATGGGATGCCGGGTATTGAAACCGCATCATCCACAGGTAAGGCAAAAGCCCCCTGCCCACTTAAACAAACTCATTTTGAGAGGATGCAGTGCAGTGGGGGGCACAGACTTGGCGTGTGTGAGACCCGAGCTCCATCCCCCACATCACACTCACACGCACAAAAGGAAACTTGATAGTCCCTGACTTGTTGTAGAGCACACACACACACACACACACACACACACACACACACACACACACACACACGACTTTTGAATTTATTTTTGGGTGTGCCAGCATGCAAGGCCAGTGCACTGAGCCGCCTCCCCAGGCAATTCATACAACTTTAAAATGAGCCAGGGGTAGGGTGGCAACATCAGGTGCTGTGTGTTTTGGAGGGCTTCAGATACCCTTCGTCTCAGAAGCTGAATCTAAGTTCCTCTAAACCAAGTCATGCTGAACACACAGCTGGTGTAGAAAGGACGGTTAGTCACAGGCTGGCCGACTCGTCCTCTCAGAGCCTTCGATAAAGAGTGCAGGAGAAAAACAAGATTCTTTTTGATTGCACGTGAGAATAGAGTCAAACATAAAATTTACTGAATGCTTATCATGTGCCAGGTGCATTAAGAGGGTAAGGCATTTGCCTAGATTCCCGTTAGATCCTGGCATCATGGCACCAACACCGCCAGGAGTGATCCCTGAGCACAGAGAATATTCAGGCATGTGGCTTTAAATCAATAAGTAAAATGAGCCTAGCGGGCTGGGGATTGGGCTTGTCTCTCAGCCCCTCTGGGACTGACTGCAATTAAAAATAAATTATCCAGCTGGAGCTGGAGAGATAGTACAGCGGTTAGGGCATATAACTTGTTTGCAGCCAACCTGGGTTCAATTCCCAGCATCCCATATGGTCCCCCGAGCACCGCCAGGAGTGATTCCTGAGTGCAGAGCCGGGAGAAACCCCTAAGCATCGCTGGGTGTGACCCAAAAAGCAATAATAATAATAATAATAATAATAAAAAATAAGAGGCCACGAGAGTGATAGTACAGCGGGTAGGGCGTTTGCCTTGCACATGGCCAACCTGGGTTCCATCCCTGGCATCCCATATGGTCCCCCGAGGCCCACCAAGAGTGATTCCTGAGCGCAGAGCCAGGAGTAACCTCTGAGCACCACCAGATATGAACCCCGTCCCCCCCCCCACCAAAAAAAAAAACCTCTTAAAAAAGAAAAATGAATGAAATGAATGACCTAGCTGGAGCTCCCTGGCCCTATGCGTGTTCTGTCCCCAGATTCCTCGGGCAATGAGGGCACTAGCTGACCTGCCCTCTCTCCCCTCTTCCTTCTCGAGGCGTTTCCTCACCCCCTCTGGCCAGCCACCTGGAGTCGCCTCCCCAGCTGCATGGCTTTCTTGGAAGCCTTGGCTCAGAGTCCGCTCTGGGAAAAGCAACAAGAACGGTCCTTTGCTACCTGAGTGTGTTCGGCTGCACCTGCCTGGTTTCTGTCCCTGGCCTGTGGATCCTTCCTCTGCTTCTCTCTGCCCAGTCACCACGGACCAGCGTGGGCTGGGGCTGCCGACATGGCCTTCCCTGTCCCTGGCCAGGGGCACAGCACGGCTTCCGTCCCGGCTAGGGGAGGTGCTTAGCAAGTGTCGTGGAGCAGGGTCGGGGGCTGGAACTCTCAGGTATGACTGCAACCGCCGGGACCTCCCTAAACTTTCTCTGGATGCTTCTTCCTGCCCTTGTAGTCCTCTGTGGACACTCCTGCCTTGCCAATTTTGCTTCATTGGCCATCAAGGAACGGCGGTGGTAGGACTGCGGCTCCCCAGATAGCACTGTGAGTGCAGCCCACTCTTTTTTTCTTTTTTCCTAATAGTCCTTTAAAAAAAAAAAATATATATATATATATCCTTTTTTTTTTCTTTTTGGGTCACACCCGGCGATGCTCAGGGGTTACTCCTGGCTTTGCACTCAGGAATTACTCCTGGCGGTGCTCAGAGGACCATATGGGATGCTGGGAATCGAACCTGGGTCGGTCGTGTGCAAGGCAAACGCCCTACCCGCTGTGCTATCTCTCCAGCCTGATATACAATCATTTTGGAAGTCAGTACAGAGCCTGTCTTTATCTTGGGATAGTAAAATTAGGGGGATAATATGGGATGCTGAGAATCAAACCTGTTTAAGACTACCACCTTAACCAATGTACGATCGCTCCAGTCCCCCCATTTTATTTATTTATTTATTTATTTATTTATTTATGTAGGAGTATGGCTATTTGCTCAAGCGGCTGGAGCGATAGCACAGCGGGTAGGGCGTTCGCCTTACAAGCGGCCAACGGCCGACCCGAGTTCGATTCCTCCGCCCCTCTCGGAGAGCCCGGCAAGCTACCGAGATTATTCGATATGCCAGACACAGTAACAACAAAGTCTCCAATGGAGACGTTACTAGGCCCGCTCGAGCAAATCGACGATCAACGGGAGGGCCTTTACCTTTTTTACCTTTATGGCTATTTATTCAGCCATAGATTAGGCTGATTAAATTGGGCATGAACTCCACCTTACTTCTTTTTTTTTTTCCTTCTTCCCCATTTTATATATCGTGTTTTGGTTTCCCGCTTCCAGCAGTGCTCAGGGGTGACTCCTGGTTCTGTGCTCAGGGATCAGGTCTGGTGGGGCTTGGGAGAGCGTGTGGGGTATCAGGGATCGAACCCAGGTTGGCCGTGTGCAAGGCAAGTGCCCTGACTGCTGCATTATCTCTCAGGTCCTCCAGCCCTCGCCCTCTTTTTTTGGGGGGGAGGGGCACACACTCCTTGCTCTGAGCTCAGGGATCGCTCCGGGTAGGCTCAGGACACCCTATGGGGGCCAGGGATTGAACTTGTCTGCAAGCAAGCCTCACTTTGGTGTTCTGGGACCACACCTGGGATTGCTCAGGGCTTACTCCTGGCTCTGAATTCAGGGATCGCTTCTGGTGGTGTTTGGGGATCACGTGGGGTGCCAGGGGTTCAACCAGGGTTGACAGCACGCAAGGCAAGCTCCCTACTTGCTGTCCTATTGCTCCGGCCCCAGCCCCATTCCCCCCAGCTTTCTTTTGTTTTGTTTTTGGGCCACACCCAGTGGTGCTCAGGAATCACTCTTGGCTGGCTCAGGAGACCCTGTAGGATGCTGGGATCCACCCTGGGTTGGCCAGTGCAAGGCAAGTGTCTGACCTACTGGACAGCCTCTCTTTTTTGTGTAGCACTGCACGGTCGCACTGTCCTCCCGTTGTTCATCGATTTGCTCGAGCAGCCACCACTCACGTCTGGGTGTGTTTTTTACATTTTATTTACCGCCTTCTCTTGGCTGTTGCTGTTGCTGCGGTGACTGGAGTTTGAATCCTCCATTTGCAGTGCTCACCAGGGGTCCCCCACATTGACTCGGTGCTGCCATCGAGATCCTGTTAGGTATGTGAGGTGGTGCCGGGATCAAACTCTGGCCTCGTGTCTGCAAGGCAGGTGCTCTGCCAACAAACTGGCCCCACTGTGTGTACCCTGCTCCTGGGGCCCCTTCTTCCCACCCACCCCGGCCTACCTCTGCTGTGGGGGAAATGCCCAGGTTAAGTCTGTCCTTTTTGGGTTTTTGGTGCCAAGGATGGAACCCAGGGTCTCACCCTTGCCGCAGATGTGGCTTTGCGGCTGCAAATGGTCACCCCCTTTTTTTAAAAATTTTTTTTCTTTTTCTTTCTTTTTGGGTCACACCTGGCGATGCACAGAGGTTGCTCCTGGCTCTGCACTCAGGAGTTACTCCTGGCGGTGCTCAGGGGACCATATGGGATGCTGGGAATTGAACCCGGGTCGGCCGCGTGCAAGGCAAACGCCCTACCCACTGTGCTATCTCTCCAGGCCCCTTCCTTTTTTTTAAATTTTTTTTTTGTTTTTGAGCCATTCCCAGCAGTTCTCAGGGGTTACTCCTGGCTGTGCACTCAGGAATTACTTCTGGCTGGCTCGAGGGACCATATGGGGTGCTGGGGATTGAGCCTAGGATGGCCGTGTGCAAGGCAAATGCCCTATCTGTTGTCCTATCCCTCTGGCCCCAAGAGATCTTTCTTCCGTCTTAAGAGCATACCAATATTTCCCCATGATGCCAAGACCTTGGAGCCACCCCCTTTAGACTGGGACCTTCTTATCTTTGACTCCTGTCAAGCGTGTCCCAGGACTTCCACTGACTCGCCTGAGGCCTGGGGCTGGGAAGGGACCTGTCAGCATTGATGATCACAGTTCCCTTTTTCGAGTACTTCTTCAGCACTGCGAGTCATGATATTTCCCTGTTAATCCTTGCCACAGCCCCTGGTGGGGGAATCATTGTCCCTATTCTCAGAAGGGAAACTCAAGTGAGAGATACTCAGCTACCTACCTGAGACCACACAGCAGGCAAACAGAAGAGCCTGCCATCAGCCAACCCCAGAACTGGCTTTGTTCATCCCCAGGCTAAACCCTCTGGTACCCAGGTCTAATGCTGGCTTCCTCACTTCCCAGCTGGAGAGTGCCGTGACGGGCCTCCCATGGCTGACTGGTGAGCAAGCTCCCTGATTCCATCCTCTACATCCCATACGGTCCCTCGAGCACCACCAGGAGTGATCCCTGAGTGCAGAGCTAAGAGTTGGCCCTGAGCAAAAAGTAGAATACCAAAATACTAAAAAAATAAAATGTGGGGATTGGAGAGATAGTGCAGTGGGGAAGGTGTTTGCCTTGCACGTGGCCAACCTGGGCTCGATCCCTGACATCCCATATGGTCCCTCAAGCACTACCAGGAGTGATCCCCAAGCATAGAGCTAGGAGTAAGTCTTGAGCATCACAGGGAGGATGTGACCCAAAAGCGAAAGGAAGGGAGGAAGGGAGGGAGGGAGGGAGGGAGGAAGGAAGGAAGGAAGGAAGGAAGGAAGGAAGGAAGGAGGGAGGGAGGGAGGGAGAGAGGGGGGGAGGGAGGGAGGGAGGGAGGGAGGGAGGGAAGGAAGACAGGAAGGCAGGAAGGCAGGAAGGAAGGAGGGAGGGAGGGAAGGAGAGAGGGAGGGAGGGAGAGAGGGAGGGAGGGAGGAAGGAAGAAAGGAGGGAGGGAGGGAGAGAGGGAGGGAGGAAGGAAGAAAGGAAGGAAGGAGGAAGGAGGGAGGGAGGGAAGAGGGAGATAGAGAGGGGAGGGAGAGAGAAAGAAAAAGGGAAGGAGAGAGGGAGGGAGGAAGGGAGGGAGGAAGGGAGGAAGGAAGGAAGAAAGGAAGGAAGGAAGGAAGGAAGGAAGGAAGGAAGGAAGGAAGGAGAAGGATGGAAGGACAGACTGACAGAAGGCAGGCACAAAGGTTCCCTGAGTGATAAGGAAGGAAGGAAGGAAGGAAGGAAGGAAGGAAGGAAGGAAGGAAGGAAGGAGGAAAGGAAGGAAGACAGAAAGGCAGGAAGACAGGAGGGAGGGAGGGAGGGAGGGAGGAAGGAAGGAAGGAAGGAAGGAAAGGAGGGAGGGAGGGAGGGACGGACGAAAGGAGGGAGAAATGGACAAAGTATAAAGGTTGCCCCATTTCACACAGGAGAGTGACAGGTTCAGGTTCAGGTCAGCAGTTGAGTTTTCTTTCCATGAACTGTTTCTTTCTTTTCTTTATTATTTCCTTCTTTTCTTTTTTAAAAACTATTTTTATTGAATCAAGCCATGAACCATTTCTGTACAAGAGCTTTCAGGCTGCTGCCCCCCCACCCCCGCCCCGCCTTCGGGTCTAGTCCTGGGCTGCAGGATAGCAAAGGATGGTCTCCGGGTCACCTTGCACGCAGCCAGGAGCGACGTGACCCTGTGAGGGTCCCAACCCTGTCTTGCCACCAGCTCTCTTAGTGCCCCTGAGCTGTCACGCCTCATGTGGCTTGCACTGGTGCTCCTCTTGGATTCACTTTTGTTTCACTCACTCAACAGTCACGTTGTGGGCATAAGTGTGATAGAGGGCATCTAACCCAGAGTTTCATACATGCAAAGTATGAAACTCTCTCCCACTGAGAATTTCATACTCTCCCACTGAGCTTCACCCCTGCCTGGTAAGGAGATTTTGGAGGGTTTGTTTTTATTGGGAGGTGGGGTTCAGAATCACACTCTGTGTTGCTCAGGGGACCACCATATGCGGTGTCAGGTAGGAAGAAAACGTTGGCCATGTACCAGTGACCCCCTGTACTATCTCTGCAACTTATTTCTCTATGTTTATTTTGGGGGACCTCCCAAGCTGTGCTCAGGGTATCTGAAGGCCTCTGCAGTGATACGTAGTTAAATGGAGCAGATGATTCCATGCTTGCAGCCCATATGTGGTGCTATTCTGGCCCATGTGCAGTGCCAGGGACCAATGTCAAACTCAACAGCATTGGGAGGACCAGGCAGTCCCATAGATTGAACTCTGGTTCCTGGACATGCAAGATGTGTGCACCTCATCCTTGAGCTATCTCCTCAGCCCCTGAAAAAAGGATGCTTTTCTTTTAATGGCAGGGAGCAGTGCTTAGGGATCACTCCTGGTGGGATTCAGGCAGATGCAGTGCCCAAGATTGAACCTGGGTTGGCTGCATTGCAAAGCAAGCGCCTTCCCTGCTGTACTAGCTCTCTGGCCGGCCAAAAAGATTTATTCATTTGTGTATTTATTCCTTTTTTTGCTTTTTTTGGGGTCACACCCGTGATGCTCAGGGGTTACTCTTGACTTTGCACTAAGGAATCACTCCTGGCGGTGCTCGGGAAACCATATGGGACGCCAGGGATTGAACCCAGGTTGGCCACGTGCAAGGCAAATGCTCTCCTCGCTGTACTATCGCTCCGGCCCTCAAAAAGATTTTATTGAGGGGCTGGAGCAATACCACAGCAGGTAGGGCGTATGCCTTGCACGCAGCTGACCTGGGTTTGATTCCCAGCATCCCACATGGTCCCCCAAGCATTACCAGGAGTGATTCCTGAGTGCAAAACCAGGAGTGACCCCTGAGCATTGCCAGTGTGACCCAAAAAGCAAAAAAAAAAAAAAAAAAAAAGAGAGATTTTTTTGAGACAGTCCTATGCAGCAGATACCACTCTGGTTTTATTTTTTGTTTGTTTGTTTGTTTTGGGGTTTTTTTTTGCTTTTTGGGTCACACCTGGCGATGCACAGGGGTTACTCCTGGCTCTGCACTTAGGAATTACTCTTGGCGGTGCTGGGGGACCATATGGGATGCTGGGAATCGAACCGGGGTCGGCTGTGTGCAAGGCAAACACCTTACCCGCTGTGCTATCGCTCCAGCCCCAATACCACTCTGTTTTTGCTGGGCCAGTGTGAAGTCGGACAGTCTAAGCTGAGTTGTACAGAGTTGGTGATTTGAGTCAGCAGAGCAATGCCCCAGTGGAAGGGCAGAGGGAGGCTCGGTGGGAAGGAAAGGCCAGGAGAGGCTCTGTGAGGAATGTGACTTGAGTTACGACCCAAGCAGAAGGAGGGAGTGGGTCGTGTGGCTCTCCGGGGCAGGACATTCCAGGCAGATGGAACAGCAAATACAAAGGAATCAGGTATGCCTGGTATGTCCCAGGGACACCAGGGGCCAGAGCAGAGTGAGGGAGATGGGGTGGTGGGAAATGGGGGTGGGGCGGCCATCCGGGAAGATCCGGGGGCACGGGAGGCCTTTGGCAAGCTCGGGGAAGGAAACGGAGCTTCAACCCTGAGGGCTGCTGCGTCGAGACTCGGGGACCGAGACTCGGGGACCGTCACCCATCGGCGGCCTCTGTATAACCCCACCGAGAGCACGCCACTCTGGGAGCGGGGAGGGGTGTTTTAGAATCAGCAAGAAACAAGATCAGATGGGGGGTAAGAGTCAAGGTAATATGACCTGGGCTCAGTCCCTGCTTCCTCCATGGTTCCTTGAGCACAGCACAGAGTCCCCAGAGCCCGGCCCAGGAGTGACCCCTGAGCTCAGAGTCAGAAGTAAGCCTGGGCACCACTGGGTGTGGCCACGTCCCCCCCAAAACAAACAAGCACAAGACTGGAATTTGGACCAGGGAAGCAGCAAGGGAGAGAGGAGAAAGAAGGGTGAGTTGGGGGCCAGAGATGGTTCAGTGGGATGAGCACAAGCTTTGAACCATGCGGTAAGCCGGGGCCATCCCTGGCACGTGTCCCCTGGCCAGGGGCCAGCTCAAGCCCCCCACCCTCCAAAAACGGTGGGTTCTGGTGTATGTGTTTTTCCCCTAACCCTCATTATTTATTTTTCTTTCGGCAGGGTCACTCCTGGCTCTGGGCTCAGGATCACGCCTTGTGGTGCTCAGAGGACCGACCATGTGGGATGCTGAGGATGGAACCCAGGTTGGCCGCCTGCAAGGCAAGTCCCCCACCCGCCGTCTGTCGCTGTCGCCCCTTCCCCTCGTTGTTGTTGTTGCAATGACACATGCCTGGCTGTAGAGCGCATGTGCATTCTGGCCGAAGTGCTCCCTTGGGGTCCCTTGGGGGCCGGCAGGGAGGGGTGCAGCCCTGACGGTGGCACTGGACATGTTTGGGTTTTTTTTGTTTGTTTTGTTTTGTTTTTGCCTTCGGGGTCAGGCCCAGTGGTGCTGAGGAGCCTACTCCTGGCTGGCCCGGCGCTCAGGCCCAGCTTCCCGCATTTGCCAAACCTGCCCTCCAGGCCCCAAGCCTCCCCGCCCGTTTCCCTTGCATCCATCTGTGTGTGGCGCAACCGGGAGGTGTCTGCGGCGCCAGGGATCAGGCTCCGACCAGATCTGAGGCCGCAGGTACCGAAGCCCTGGCCAGCCCCGGGCGCTGGAGCTGGTCCGAAGGTGCTCTGGGTGCCCTGCTGAAGGAGTGCGGGATGGCACCGGCAGGAATCGTCATCCTCTCTCTCTCCCCCTCTCTCTCTCTTTCCCTCCTTCTTCCTCCCCCCTCCCCCTCCCTCTCTCGCTCTCTCCCCATCTCTCTCTTTCTTTCTTCCTTCCTTTCTTTCTTTCTTTCTCTCTTTCTTCTTTCTTTCTTCTTTCTCTCTTCTTTCTTTCTTTCTTTCTTTATTTCTTTTCCCTTCTCCTTCCTTCCTTCCTTCCTTCCTTCCTTCCTTCCTTCCTTCCTTCTGCTCTTTCTTTCATCCTCTCTCTCCTTCCTTCCTTCTCTCTCTATCTCTCTCTTTTTCTCTCTCTCTTGTTTTGGGACCTGGTTGGGGCCAAACTGATAGCACAGTGGGTAGGTCACTTGCCTTGCACAGGGCCAATGTGGGTTCAATCCCCAGCATCCCATATGGTCCCCTGAGTCTGCCAGCAGTAATTGCTGAGTGCAGAGCCAGGAGTATAGCCAGGGCATCGCTTGGTGTGGCCAAACAAAATGGATAAATAAATAAGTGGATGGGCAAGGGATATAGAACACATTCCAAATGTATATGGCCCTGGGTTTGATCCAACCCATGATAAAAAAAAATAAATATATAGATATGGAATAATGGAAAACTCCGGATATGCGCTGTTTTCCTCCGACCCTCTCAGAGAGCCCAGCAAGCTACCGAGAGTATCTCGCCCGCATGGCAAAGCCTAGCAAGCTCCCCGTGATGTATTCGATATGCCAAACACAGTAACAACAAGTGTCACAATGGAGACATTACTGGGCCCGCTCGAGCAAATTGATGGACAATGGGAGGACAGTGACAGTGACAGTGATGGGTTGTTTTGATATTGGTTTACTATAAATTTTCTAATTGTGTTTATTTTCATTGGTCATGTATGTGAGGCTTGGAGATCCAAGCCTACTCGGATTGGGGCTGAGCATCCTCCACCCAGATCCTCCAAATTCCAGTAGGCAGGGGTCACACCCACCAACTGGCCCCCTGGCGCCGTGTAATCCCATCAACAGCCGAGACTCAGAGACTATAAAACCCAGCTCCCGGAAGCATGCGGCCGCATTTGTGGCCGCATGACATATTATTATCTCATTCTTGCTTTGGACAACCTGTCAGGCTACCGAATGTAACCTGCCCACACGGCAGAGTCTGGCAAACTCCCCGTGGCGTACCCAATATGCCAAATACCAGTAACAATGATGGGTCTCATTCTCCTAAAGAGCCTTGAATATAGCACTTTCTTAAAAATCTCAGGGCTAGGATGAAGGAGACGTTACTAGGGCCTGCTTGAGGCAATCGACGAATAACAGGATGGTCGTGATTCGTGATTCGTGATGTATGTGAGGGGTTGTCCCACTCTTAGGAGTCAGGGGCTAAAACGTTTAGGCCTGAGGAGTCATGAGGTTTCCAATGGTCCAGCCAACAGTGTGCATTTCAGTGGAAACTATGTGGGCGCATCACATCTTTCTTGCAGCTTTTAGAAATAGTTGGAGGAAAAAGAGCATTCCCATAGTGTTTTCCGATTCTTGGAAGCTGGAAAATCCCATTCAGGTCTCTCAGACCGTAGAGCACACTTTTTTTGGGGGGGGCACACCCAGAGATGCTCAGGGGTTACTCCTGGCTCTGCACTCAGAAATGACTCCTGGCGGTGCTTGGGGGACCATATGGGATGCTGGGAATCGAACCCGGGTCGGCCGCGTGCAAGGCAAACGCCCTCCCCGCTGTGCTATTGCTCCAGCCCCCCTAGAGCACACTCTTTTCCCTCACAAATATCATCACTTGTTTCGCCGATGACTGTACAGCTTCCACCCTTTCTGAAGCAACGAGCGGGCAGGGTCTCTGGGGCCTCCCACCCACAGCACTTCAGTGTTTATTACTATTATTATTATTACTATTATTTTGGGCTACACCCAGAGATGCTCAGGGGCTCTGGCCTTGCACTCTGGAATCACTCCTGGTGGTGTTCAGGGGACCATGTGGGATGCTGGGGATCAAACACTGGTGGGCTGGTACCAGGCATGCGCCCCACCCACTGTGCTATAGCTCCGGCTGCCCCTGAGTTGATTCTTATGGTCTATACAGCAAGATGGTTGTGCTTGTGTAGTGCTAGATGTTTGTGTGTTAAGTTCCACAACCACCCTAGTCCTTCATCCCTCCCTTCTTCCCGCCTCCCATCTTCTCCCTGTGCTGGGGATTGAGCCTGGCCAAACTCATCCCTGGAAGGCGACCGCTGGCTCCAGGCTCAGTCACACTCAGTCTCTACTTTTTTTTTTGTTTTTTTTTTTTTTGCTTTTTGGGTCACACCCGGTGATGCTCAGGGGTTACTCCTGGCTCATGCACTCAGGAATTGCTCCTGGCAGTGCTTGGGGGACCATATGGGATGCTGGGAATCGAACCTGTGTCGGCCATGGTGGCAGCCTCTACTTTTTCTTTTAATTTTTAAAAAGATCCCAGGCGTCCTGCTTACAGAGCTCGCTCCAGCCCCCTGAGAGCATCTTCCTGGCGGCACAGCGACTTCTCTTTTCTTATTTTCCTTTCAGGTTTTTGGGTCACACCTGATTGTGCTCGGGGCTTACCCCTCACTCTGTACTCAGGGATCACTCCAGGCAGGGCTCAGGACGAAATGTGTCAAGGATAGAACCTGGGTCAGCAATCTGTACTGTATCTCATGTGTACTATATATGTGTGTGTATGCATATACACATATACACACACGTATGTGTGTATTATTATCTACGGTGTACTATATCTGTGCTGCACGAGTTGCGTATCTGTGTTCCCTGCAACTAATTTATTTGTGAACTCAACCACATGCCAGACATTGTTCTTTACGTATTTTGCACAAATGAGCCTGTCCCATCTTCTTAGCCGCTGCCTAGGGGAGGTTCTCTGAGAGCCATTTTCAGAAAATGAAGTGGAGGCTCAGAGAGGCAGTGTGCCTTGCTCAAAGTCACACAGCCAGTGAGGTGCATGGCCAAGTGGTTTTTCCCAGCCCCCCCCCTTGCTCACTGTCACCTGCTTAGCCGCGAACTTCCCCTCACAGGCCGGACCATCCAAACCAGTCATTCCAGGAGTCTGTTTCCTGAAGGAGGCGATACCAGAGTCAGGACTAGTCATAGGGCTTCTAGAAACTTCTAGAAACTACCAGACTACCATTCATGATTTTGTTTGGGGGCACACGCAGCAGTGCTGGGTGGGAGGCAACTCCTGGTTTTGTTCTGGACGATGGGGGACCCTGGAGTGCCTGGGATTGAACCAGAACTCCCGTGTGCAAAGCATATGCACCCTCTGTGTCCCCAACCCTGCCCCCCGAAATATTTGCTTCAGCTTTTTTTAGGGAGGGGCACACGTGGCTGTGTTCAGGGTTGACTCCTGCTCTGCATTCAGGGATCACTTCTGGTACACGTGAGGGGAACAGCTGGGGAGTTGCAGATTGAACCTGGGGGTTGAGCCTGGGTTGGTCCTTTGTTCACTGTGTTATCTCGTCAGCCGCCCAAGCTGATTGCTAACTCTGTCCAGGCAGAGGTAAGAGAATTTCCTCTGTGCGGTAAGACTCTTATTAACCTCTTTCTTGCTCCTAAGAGGCATCAGAACAGAGGAGAGCTCAGCCCTTCACAGGCGGGAGACCTCGGTAGGGATTCCTGAGCACTGGGGTTGGCCCCTAGCACCATTGGGTGTAATACAGAAATAAACAAGAGAGAACAGAGCTCCCAGAAGCCCCCCTCAAGTCAGAAGTACCAAGCAAGGCTTGGAACTCAGGTATCCCGATACCCAAACCATGTCCCAAGCCTTGTCCACCTGTCCCCTTGTCCACCTATCTCCCGTGGCCCCAAGGTCGCGTGGCCTGTCCTTGTCAGCCAGGAGTCTGGAGGTAACTGGGTCACAGCCAGAGGTCATGGCCACAGCTCAGAGCTGGACATGGCAGGGCCTCCCGGGCCTGGCTCACCCACTCAGTTCTCACAGGAGGACACTGCAGGGATGAAGAGGGAGAGAGGGCGGGAGAGGGGGAGGGGGCACGGTGCGGTGTCCTTCCTTTTCATCTCATCGGTGACATTCCATTCCCAGCCCTGCTTGAATTTGCCATTTCACTGAGTAACTCTTTCTAATTGAATGCTCCTGCACAGAAACTCTGCCCCATGTCTGCCTGGTCATTGCTTTGCCTTCTTCTTCTATTTTTTTTTTTTAATGCAACAAGGGAGCCCTATTCCTTTGAAGTGCAGGTGATTGCTAAAGTTCCCAGGAAGATCAGGAAACTCCTCTGCCCTTGTCCTGCCTGCAGTTCGCCTGCTCCCTTGGGGGACCTCTGGTTGTGAGCTTCCTGACCTGCTGGGGTGGGGGAGCCCCCCAGAGACCCCAAACGACTCAGTGCTGGCCATGAAAGTCCCGGTCAGGGGCCTGACAGAGACCCTCTTGGCTTCTGACCCTGATTGTCAGAAGCTCTCTTCCTTAATGAGTAAATCAGCAACTCATAGATCAATATGCAGTCACAAAACCACACAGGAGCCGGGGGAAGAGCTGGTTCGACTCTGAAGCCAGACCTGGGGTCAGTGCTGCTACCCGCTGTATGACCTTGGACGATGAGTTAGCCACTCTGAATCCTGTTTTCTCTTTCTGTAAAGTAGCGCTGGGAGTGGGAATATTAGTCTGTGTCTGGGCCGGAGTACAGGGCTTCGGTGCTTGCTGTTCATATGGCTCTGGTTCTATCCCTATCCCTATCCTATACGGTCCCCTGAGCACCGCCAGGAGCGATTCCTGAGCACAGAGACAGAAGCAAGCCCTGAGCACCACCGGGAGTGGCCCCCGAAACAAACAAAATAGTAGGTATGCATCTTGCAAGATTGCTGTGAAAATGAAATGATTTCATCCATGAAAACATTTAGTTTGGGGCTGGAGCCATAGCACAGCGGGGAGGGCGTTTTGCCTTGCACGCGGCCAACCAGGGTTCGATTCCCAGCATCCCATCTGGTCCCCTGAGTACCGCCAGGGATAATTCCTGAGTGCAGAGCCAAGAGTAAGCCCTGTGCATCACTGGGTGTGACCCCCCCAAAAAAATAAAAAAGACAAAGAAAAAACAAAACAAACATTTAGTTTGAGGGGCCAGAGAGTAGTATAGCAGGTAGGGCATTTGCCCTGCTAAGTGGACCGGAAACTAATTCCAGCTGTTGTGGGGGGGAGGATGGTGTGTTGGAAACACCCACCCAGGCTGACACGCGGTCAGATCTGAGCGCACAGGGTTGCCCTTCCCCTTTCCGGGAACTGCCGCGTTGGCCAGGGACAGAGAGCAGGTCTGACCAGCCGGCCAAAGCTGGGGTGTGCTATGACGTCCTCGGGAGTTGAAAGGTCACAGGGTTGTTCTTGTGGGTTGTCCTCGAAAAGCTTTCTGGAATAGGTCAGACCTGAGCGGGACCAGGAGGGATAAATTAATGTGAGCGGAGGTCTTGGGGGAGGGATAGCTCAAAGTCTGTGCTGAAGCCGAGTCTGATTCCGGTCCCACATGGCTCCCCAAGCACCGGGAATAACCCTAATTGCCACCAGAGTGCCCCCCCCCCAACCAAAAAGGTAGTTTTTGAAGACTGGAGCGATAGTATAGCGGGGAGGGCGTTTGCCTTGCATGTGGCCAGCCCGGGTTCGATTCCCAACATCCATTATGGTTCCCTGAGCACCACAGGAGTGATTTCTGAGCACAGAGCCAGGAGTGGGCCCTGAGCATCACTGAGCGTGGCCCCCCCAAAAAGGAAGAAAAAAGTGTGATTTTTATTTTAGAAAAGGGGATCAGAGAGGATAAGGGGGCCAGGAGGGGAGGGGAAGGTAAGGCTGTGTGTTTAGAAGTTTGTGGAGAAGTCTTCGCTCCTTTGGCCCCTCCCCATATATTGTCAAACTGCAGCCTTATTTTAGAATTTTTTGGTGGGGGCCCACACCTGCAACGCTCAGGAGTTACTCCTGGCTAGCTCTGTAAACCATATGGGATGCCGGGAATCGAACCCAGATTGGCCGCGTGCAAGACAAGCGTCCGGCTCGCTATCCTACCTCTCCAGCCCCTCAAACTGGAGTCTCTCCAAGCTCTCTTCCTCACTTCCCTCTCGCCATAGTTTAAGGCCAGTTCTCTTGACGAGTGGAGAGCCATGGTTCTTTCCAACTAAATGAGATTTTGGTGTCTTTCTTTTTCCGTGTGTGTGTGTGTGTGTGTGTGTGTGTGTGTCTTTGCCTACACTTTGCTCTCTATTCAGGGTCACTCCTGGCGGTGCCAGGGAGACCAGGCAGTGTCAGGGACCGAATCCCCAGGCCTTCTATGTGCCAAGCAAGTGCTCCAGTCTTGAGAACTATTTTCTTGGCCCTTGATGAAAAGGGGTTAGAGCGTAATGAGCATTTGAGCCGGGCACTGCCGGACGCTGCCTACAGCAGGCAGGGCACTTGCCTTGCAGATGGCCAGCCTGGGCTTGTTCCCCCGCTGTACGTGCTTTCCTGAGCCACACCAGGAATGATCCCTGAACCCAGAGCCAGGAGTAAGCCCTGAGCTCCTCCCCGCAAATAACGGGGTCATGTGTCATTTCCTTCCTTCCTTCCTTCCTCCTTCCTTCCTTCCTTCCTTCCTTCCTTCCTTCCTTCCTCCTTCCTTCCTTCCTTCCCTCCCTCCCCTCCCTCCCTCCCTTCCTCCCTCCCTCCTACCTCTTCCTTCCTCCCTCCCTCCCTCCCTCCCTCCCTCCCTCCCTCCCTCCCTTCCTTCCTCCCTTCCTTCCTTCCTTCCTTCCTTCCTTCCTCCTTCCTTCCTTCCTCCTTCCTTCCCTCCCTCCCTCCCTCCCTCCCTCCCTCCCTCCCTCCCTCCTTCCCTCCCTCCTTCCTCTTCCTTCCTCCCTCCCTCCCTCCCTCCCTTCCTTCCTTCCTTCCTTCCTTCCTCCTTCCTTCCCTCCCTCCCTCCCTCCCTCCCTCCTTCCCTCCCTCCTTCCTCTTCCTCCCTCCCTCCCTCCCTCCCTCCCTCCCTCCCTCCCTCCCTCCTTCCCTCCCTCCTTCCTCTTCCTTCCTCCCTCCCTCCCTCCCTCCCTCCCTCCCTTCCTTCCTTCCTTCCTTCCTTCCTTCCTCCTTCCTTCCTCCTTCCTTCCTTCCCTCCCTCCCTCCCTCCCTCCCTCCCTCCTTCCCTCCCTCCTTCCTCTTCCTTCCTCCCTCCCTCCCTCCCTTCCTTCCTTCCTTCCTTCCTTCCTCCCTCCCTCCCTCCCTTCCTTCCTTCCTTCCCTCCCTTCCCCCCTCCCTCTCTTCCTTCCTTCCTTCCCCTTCCCCTTCCTTCCTTCCTTCCCCTTCCCCTTCCTTCCTTCCTTCCTTCCTTCCTTCCTCCCTCCCTCCCTCCCTCCCTCCCTTCCTTCCTTCCTTCCTTCCTTCCTCCCTCCCTCCTTCCCTTTCCTTTCCCCTTCCTCCCTTCCTCCCTTCCTTCCCTTTCCCCTTCCTCCCTTCCTTCCCTTCCCTTTCCTTTCCCCTTCCTCCCTTCCTCCCTTCCTTCCCTTTCCCCTTCCTCCCTCCCTCCCTCCCTCCCTCCCTCCTTCCTTCCTTCCCTCCTTGCTTCCTTCCTTCCTTCCCTCCCTCCTTCCTTCCTTCCCTCCTCCCTCCTTCCTTCCTCCTTCCTTCCTTCCTTCCTTCCTCCCTTCCTTCCTCCCTCCCTCCCTCCCTCCCTTCTTTCCTCCTTCCTTCCTTCCCTCCCTCCTTCCTTCCTTCCCTCCTCCTTCCTTCCTTCCCTCCTTCCCTCCTTCCTTCCATCCTTCCTTCCTTCCTTCCTCCCTCCCTCCCTCCCTCCCTCCCTCCCTCCCTCCCTTCCTTCCTTCCTCCCTCCCTCCCTCCCTCCCTCCCTTCTTTCCTCCTTCCTTCCTTCCTTCCTTCCTTCCTTCCTTCCTTCCTTCCTTCTTTCCTTCTTTCTTTCTTTCTTTTTTTTCCTTTGCCTTTTTTGGGCCACCCCCAGCGATGCTCCGGGGTTCCTCCTGCCTGGCTCTGCAATCCGGAATTACTCCTGGCGGTTCTCAGGGGCTCATATGGAAATCCAGGTCAGCCGTGTGCAAGACAAACGCCCTACCTGCTGCCCTATTGCTTCGGCTCCCGTTTTTCCTTTTTTCCCTTTAATCCATTATTACCAGGCGTTGCTGGAACCTACTCCTAGCGTGCTGCTGAGGGTTGCTCCCAGTGGCGCTTGTGGGGGCCCGTGTGGAGCCAGCAATCAAACTGGGGGTGGCCCCATGCAGGCCGAGCTCCTTATCGCCGGCTCTATCTCTCCAGCTCTGTCATTTAAAGAGGTTTCGATCATGACAGACCTCAGATATGCTCATGGTTGCTTTAGGATATCCGGGAGTGTCAACTGCTGGTCTTTAGATCAGTAGTCGCTGGGCTAAGATAAAGCCATTGCTGCTTTATACAGTGTTTTTCAACTGCTGATGTGAATGGTGGTTTTGTTTTTTTTTTCATGTATGAAAGTTGCAAACTCGGGACTAGAGAGAATATTACAGGGATTAAGGCGCTTGCTTTGCACATGGCTGATACCAGTTCAATCTCTGGCATGAGAGAGGGTCCCCTGAGCACCACTAGGAGTGATCTCTGAGTATAGAGCAGGAGTAAACCCTGAGCACAGCTGGGGTTTGGCTCAAAAATTGGAAGAAGGGGCCGGAGCGATAGCACAGCGAGTAGGGCGTTTGCCTTGCACGCGACCGACCTGGGTTCGATCCCTGGCATCCCATATGGTCCCCCGAGCACCGCCAGGAGTAATTCCTGAGTGCAGAGTCAGGAGTGACCCCTGAGCATTGCTGGGTGTGACCCCAAAAAAAGCAAAAAAAAAAAAAATTAGAAGGAAAAAAAAAAGTTGTAAGTCATTGCTGTACCACCTGGGTTCAATGTGAAGGAGGCTGTCCCATATAAGTTGTGTAGTCATGCTTCTTGACACATATGGCGCAATTTATGGCAAAAAAAAATTGCCTAAAGATGCATTTCTCAGGACAGATCCTCTTCATTAAGCTATGTATGACTGTATCCAATAGAAATTCAACAATTGGGGAAAAAATGGAAGTCCTGCCATTTGCAACAACGTGAATAAACCTTGATTTAATCGCTGTGGGCATTATGCAAAACGAAATAGGTCATTCAGGGGCCAGAGAGATAGTTCAATGGGTAGGGCATTCATTTGCCTTGCACGAGGCCAATCCAGGTTTGATCCCCGGCATCCCATATGGTCCCCCCAAGCACCGCCAGGAATAATTCCTGAGTGCAGAGCCAAGAGTAACCCCTGAGCATCGCCAGGTGTGACCCAAAAAGAAAAAAAATGTATTTTTGGTTTTTTTTTTTTTTGGGGGGGCACACCTGGCTGTGCTCAGGTTATAAACTCTTTTGTTTCGGGTTTTGGGCTACACCTGAAAGTGCCAAGGGCTTATTCCTGGCTCTGCTCTCAGGGATCAAGGGACCTAGGAGGTGACCATATGGGGTGCTGGGAATCCACTGGGCCGGCTGGGTGTAAGGCAAGGGCCCCACCCACTGTACTCTGGCCCCAGAGGTCACTCTGGATGGGGGTCAGGGAACCGTATGTAGTGCTCGGGATCAAACCTGAGTCGGTCGTGTTTAAGGCATTGTCTTACTTTTTGTACGATCTGTCTGGCTCCTACACAGAAATTTTTTAATTAAAATATATGTGACACAATAAACTCCTTAAAAAAAAAAAAACTCTTTAGCTATCATACAAAACTCAACGCCAGTGTTTTGTTTTTTTTCTTAATATCTAAGATTTGTATATTAAATTGGTTCAGGCTCTTGGCAAGGAACTTTGGTAATAAGAACTGTATCAAAAGCCTTACAACGTTTCATAACCTTAGGTTGAGAAATTCCACTTCTAGAAATTTAATTCACTTCTAGAAATAATCATGAGTGTGCACAAAGACAGAGACCCGAAACTATTTTACAGTATTCTTCCTTTCTTTTTTTGAGGGGGGCCACACCCAACGGTACTCGGGGGCTACACCCAGCCCTGTGTTCAGGCTCTGTGTTCAGGGTTGGTCCAGGCAGTTCTCGGGGAACCCTGTGGTACTGAGGATCGATCCAGGCCTTCTGCATACACAGCATATGCTCCAGCCGATTGAACTTTCTCTCCCTCTATACATTATTATCTTATTTTTTTCTTTTTGGTCACACCTGGCGTTGCACAGGGGTTACTCCTGGCTCATACACTCAGGAATCACTCCTGGCGGTGCTCGGGGGACCGCATGGGATGCTGGGAATCGAACCCGGGTTGGCCGCGTGCAAGGCAAACGCCCTACCTGCTGTGCTATCGCTCCAGCCCCTACATTATTATTTTTAGTAGGGAAGAATTAGAAGTAAATTTCCAGGTTTGGTAAATTGCATAAATTGCAGGTCTGACAAATTACATTAGTAAGGCATAGTAGCACTGTAGCACTGTCCTCCCGTTGTTCATCGATTTGCTCGAGCGGGCCCAGTAACATTGTGAGACTTGTTACTGTGTTTGGCATATCGAATACCTCATGGGGAGCTTGCCAGGCTTTGCCGTGCGGGCGAGATACCCTCAGTAGCTTGCAGGGTTCTCCGAGAGGGGCGGAGGAATCGAACTCGGGTCGGCCATGTGAGTCCTTTAAATTCAGGGCCACGGAGATAGTTGAGGGGTTAAGACTCCAGTCTTGCATCCCGCTGCCACTAAAGATTGCATAAGATCCTGTTCTCCCCCACACTTAGCCCAGCATGGCGAGAGATCACTCCAGAGCATAGAACCAGGAATAACCCCTAAGTGGGGTGTGATCCAGCCCCTCGTGATGATCTTCTTATTATTTATTTTTTGCTTTTTAGGTCACACCCGGCGATGCACAGGGGTTCCTCCTGGCTCATGCACTCAGGAATTACTCCTGGCGGTGCTCAGGGGACCATATGGGATGCTGGGAATCGAACCCTGGTTGACCGTGTGCAAGGCAAAACGCCCTCCCCGCTGTGCTATGGCTCCAGCCCCAAACCCGTGTGCTAGGCAAATGCCCTACCTGCTGTACTATCACTCCAGCCCCTTATTTATTTGTTTATTTTTGGGCTACAGCCAGTAGGTGCTCAGGGCTTACTCCCGGCTCTGTGCTCAGGGATCACTTCTAGCAGGAATTGGGGGTCCATATGGGGTACCAGGGATAGAACTGTGTTCATCTGTGTGCAGGGCAAGTTCCCTACTTTCTGTACTCTACCTTCAGCCTCCTGATCTTAATTTTTAAAAATGTCTGTTTATTCACAGAACAATTTTAGAAAAATAAACATTGACATTAAAAGGTTATCTTTGTGTGTGTGTATGTGTGTGTTTTATGCTTTTTGGGCCACACTAAACGATGCTCAGGGGTTACTCCTGGCTCTGCACTCAAGAATTACTCCTGGCGGTGTTGGGGGACCATATGGGATGCTGGGAATCAAGCCTGGGTCTGCCGCGTGCAAGGCAAATGCCCTACCCGCTGTACTATTGCTTCGGCTCTGGTTATCTTTTTTTATTTTTTATTTATTTTTTTGCTTTCTGGGTCACACCTGGCGATGCACAGGGGTTACTCCTGGCTCTGCACTCTGCACTCTGTTACTCCTGGCGGTGCTCAGGGGACCATATGGGATGCTGGGAATCGAACCCGGGTCGGCCGCGTGCAAGGCAAACGCCCTACCCGCTGTGCTATCTCTCCAGCCCCTGGTTATCTTTTTTTAAAGGTGCAAATGTGTATTACATTTCCTATATTTTCTACAATGCAAATGGATATTTTGGTAATACTGAAACTCCATTTAAATTTCTTATATAAAAAGAACAATTCAGGGGCTGGTGTGATAGTACCGTGGGTAGGGTGTTTGTCTTGCATGCTGCTGATGTCGGGTGTGACCCCAAAAAGCAAAACCCGAAACAAAGAACAATTCAGGGCTGGAGCAATAGTAGTTGGTAAGGCATTTTATTTTGCACGCAGCTGACCCAGGTTCAATGCCCCCCCCCCCCAAGCCCCATATGAAAAACAGCCAAGACAAAAGATCTAAAATAACTACAACAAAACACCCACAACTCATTGAAATGATGCTTCCACAGAACTCGCTGTTATTTCTCTAGTAACTCACTTCTGCTCCTGTGGGGGACCTGGGCAGATTTATGGATCCCTAAGGCCTGTTTGGAATATAACCGGAGGCCTCAAATCTGTATCTTGCTTGTAGGGAACCCTTGTGTGGAGTGTCAGTGTTTTGTAGTTTTTGGGGGAAAACTAGAAAGTAAGAAAGAGCAGCTGGACGATTTCAGAGTCTGAGCAAAAAAAAAAAAAAAACAAAAAACAAAAAACACAACCCTGTTTTCTCCACCCTGGACTGAATGAAGGCGATTTCAGAGGCTGGTCCGAGGCCCACAGCTGATGCTGTGACCAGGTGAGGCCTCGAATGCCTGGCCTTTGGGCTGGTGGCCTTTCTGATTGAGACCAGGCCTTCTCAGGAAATCACCAACAAGGAAATGGGCAGCCCTTTCACCAGGGCTGGAGCTGAGAGGCAAGTTTTTGACTCAGCAAGTCGGAGCCGGCTGGGACTCTGCATTTCCAAGCAGCCTGAGCGGACCTGGTTGGCAGGGATGAAAGGGGGCTGGGGGTGGGGGTGGGTGGGGGGAATGGGGAGAGGAGGTAAGGGTGTAAGTATAAAAGGGTGTCTCGGACTGCCTGGCCTGGCACCAGCCTCGAAATTGTCCATCCCAGCTCCGCCGAGAAATAACAGCAAGTTCTGTGGAAGCATCATTTCAATGAGTTGTGGGTGTTTTGTTGTTGTTAGTTGTTATTTTAGATTTTTGTCTTGGCTCTTTTTCATTTGGGGTGTTCGTGTGGGGGGATTGAACCTGGGTCATTGGTGTGCAAGGGAAATGCCTTACCACTTACTATTGCTCCAACCCCGAATTGTTCTTTGCTTTGGGTTCCTCGTGTGCAAAAGAGCGTCGCACCTAACTTCTGGGGGTTGGGTCTGGTTGGGGGGGGGCACACGCCCGGCGGCGATGCTCAGGGCTGAGTCCTGGCCCTGCGCTCAGGGCGCTCTCCGGGCGGTGTCCGGGGGTGGGGGGGGGGACCATCTGGGGTGCCCGGGTGGACGGCGGTGCACGGCAAACGCCCTCCCCGCAGGGTGCTGCATCGCTCCGGCCGGGGTGGCCCACCCACCCCGGCCGTTTTATGCCCGTTTCTCGGCCGGAGAGCACGCAGCGGGCGAAGTCGGGCTGGATGAATGAATGAAGAGCGTTGGTCCCCCCCCCAAAAAAAAAAAAAAAGTCAATTTCCCCCTCCCCCACCACCACCCAGACCCCCGCCGCCCGCCGCTCTGCAGCCAGAGCAGCCAAACGGGTGGGCCGGGCGGGCGGGGTCCAGGCCGCAGGGGGTCCGCGGGGCCCCGCGCCCGGAAGCCCGCCGGGCCGCCAGCCCTTTCCGTCTGGGCGCCAGGCCCCGCCCCGGACGCGGCGACGTCCCGCATTCCGACGGTTGCTACATTCGTCGCGAGGGGCGGGGCGCCTGTCAGGGAAGCGGCGCGCGCCGGCGCGGGCGGGTCGGCTCGGGGCTCCGCGCGCAGTGCCAGCGCCCGCGCCCGCCGCCCGCGCCAGCGCCAGACCCGCGCGCCCCGCGCCCCGCGCGCCGCCGCCCCGCGCCCGCCGCTCCGCCCCGCCGCCGCCGCGCCGCCCGCCGCCCGCCGCCCGCCCGAAGCATGGAGCTGCTGTGCTGCGAGGGCACCCGGCACGCGCCCGGGCCGGGCCCGACCCGCGGCTGCTGGGGGACCAGCGCGTCCTGCAGAGCTTGCTCCGCCTGGAGGAGCGCTACGTGCCCAGCGCCTCCTACTTCCAGTGCGTGCAGAAGGAGATCAAAGCCGCACATGCGGAAGATGCTGGCCTACTGGATGCTCGAGGTACCGCCCGGGCCGGGCCGGGCCGGGCCGGGCCGGACCGCGACGGGCCGCTCCCCTCCCCCCGCCCCGCGCCCTCCCCCGCGCCCTCGGCTCCGGACATCCCGGGGGCCGCCCAGCCGGGACATCCTGGTCCCGGCCGCCCCCCGCGGGATGCTCCGGCGGCCCCCGGCCCTCCCCCCCAGCCCCCCGACCCCCGCCCCCCGCCACCCGCGCCGGGCCGGCCGGGCCGGGCCTGGTCCGGTCCCGCCCGCGCTGCTGCGCCCGGGCACCCTCGCCGGCTGCCTCCGTGGCGGCGGCGTCTCTTGGCCCCCGCCGCGGGGCCCCGCGCCCCTCCCCGCGCCCAGCGCGCCTGGGAAGCCCCGCGGCCCGCCGCCCCCGCCCCGGAACGGGTTCCGGTGGTCGGTCGCGCGGGGGGTTCTGGCCCGGGAGGGCGCCGGCGGCGGCGGCGGGTGTGCGCGCTCCGGGGTGGGGGAAGGAGGTGGCGGCGGTGGTGGTGGTGGTCACGCGGAGACGGTCCCCCACGCTGGCTCTCCCGCACCCCCGCCCCGGCCGCGGTGGGGGAGGGGAGCTTGCGTTCGGAATCCTAGAGGAAGGGAGAGCCTCCGGCGGGCCCCCCACCCCCAGCCTCCCGGGGGTGGGGGGTGGGGGGCAGGAGGAGGAGGAGGCGGCCGCGCGCGGAGCCGAGCGGAGGAAGTGGGGGGGCGACACCTTGGGGAGGCGCATCCCCGATCGCCGACTCGCGCCCCCGCCCCCACGCGTCTGCCCCCCACCCAGCCACCCCACCTGAGTGCGGCCGGGTCTGCTCCCCCCCCACCCCCACCCCGCCCCAGGTGTGCGAGGAGCAGCGCTGCGAGGAGGAAGTCTTCCCCCTGGCCATGAAACTACCTGGATCGCTACCTGTCGTGCGTCCCCACGCGCAAGGCGCAGCTGCAGCTGCTGGGCTCCGTGTGCATGCTGCTGGCCTCCAAGCTGCGCGAGACCAAGCCCCTGACCATCGAGAAACTCTGCATCTACACCGACCACGCCGTGTCTCCCCACCAGATGCGGGTGCGTGCGGACACCCCAGCCCACCCCCCGCTCCCCGCGGGACAAAAAGCCGGGCGGGGCGGTGTGCCAGGGTGGGGGGTGGCTTGTGGCCCTCTCCCGACCCCCCCGACCCCCGGGAGAGGCGCCCCTCAGTCGCGGTCCTTCCCCCCCCGCCCCCCACGAGAGCCACCCGGCGGCGCACCAAGGTGCGCCCGTCTCCACGCGGCAGCCCTTGGCCGCCGGGTTGACCCAGCCAGCCGCCGCCCGCGAGTTATTTATTGGCAGCAGCAGCGGCAGGACGTGAATGCCCACCCCCACCGGAGTCGGGGGAGTGGAATGTGCTCCGGGTGGGGGAGGGGGGCCGCCGCGGTGGCGTCCCTGGAGCCCGGCGTGGACTTTGGGATGCAGCAGAGTGGCCGGCCGCGCGCCCAGGCCTGGGCGCCGCGCGCGCGCGCGCGTGCACGCTGCGCCCAGCCCACCTTGGGGACTCCTGGGTGGGGAGGGTGGGGGATGCCCTAATCCTGCAGCGGCGCTTCCTGAGAAGCCCGAGCAGCAGCTGCTGCTGCTGCTGCTGCTGCTGGGGCCCGTGGAATCCGCGCTCCCCCCCACACCCGGCCAGCGGCGGCTGGAGGAGGGGCCCGGGGCGCTGCAGCTGCTTCCGATGCGATAATGCTGCCCCCTCCCCCGGCCCGCCCCCTCGGACCAAGGTCTTTCATCACCCCGCGGGGAGCTGCTGACTCTCCTGCGGTTTGGGAAGTGGGCTCCCCGCAGCAGCAGCCGCCTCTGGCCGGGGCGCCCCTCCCTCCCCACGCAGCCCCCCCGCGAGGAAGCAGCGGGGCGGTGCTGGGCTTGTCCAACCTCCTCTCTGCTGCCCGCCCGCCCGCGGCCAGGCCTGCTCCTGACCCGAGGGGAGTCCCGGGGGCCCCATCTCCCCGGAGGAGGGCGGCGTGCGGGCGGCTGTGATTGGCCCCCGGCTGCAGCGGCAGAATTCCTCTTCCTGCCAAGTCGCTCTCAGGGATGGGAGTAGGAGGGAGGGCCGGGCGCTTGGGAACCCGGGAGGCCCCCACGGCGCTTTCCAGGAGGCTGGTCGATCCTGGCAAGCCCGCAGGGCCGGCCAGCCCAGCAGCAGGAGTCTTGGAGGGGCCTGGGGTTGGGAGGCGGCCGGGGCCACTCCCCGCGGTGTGGGCCGGAGCTGGGAGGGTGCCTTTGCTCCCCAGCCGGCCCAAAGGACTCCGCTCCCCACCCCTGTCCCTCTGCCCGAGCCAGGGGTGGGGCCTCAGAGGCCTTTCTAGAAGAAGGTCAGTTCATTGCAAGGGACCCTGGAGAAACAGCGGCTGAGTCCTGGCACGCCAGAGAGGCTGAGGCCCAGAGCAGGGGGGACAGGTCCGGCCCTGCGCTGGGTGGATGGGGCCGGCCTGTGCTTTGTGGCCTTATAAGCCAGTGTGCGGTGCTCCAGGCTCTGGTTGCTAGCTCCTAGGGGTGTATTTCCTCGCATAGCGAGGCCTGAGTGGGGGGGTCCCTAGATATGGGAAAGGGGTGCGGTGACCATGTCCCGTCTGACTGGGACACCCTATATTCAGGAAGCCCCAGGTCAGTGCCTGCCCAGAGCCTCCAGGCGTTTGCTCCCCTTCCGACTTGGGATTTGGACCCTAGGACAGTCCCCCACGCCCACCCCCCCAGCGTGTCTGGCTCCACAGCTCAGCCTTTGCTCTGGAACTTTGGAAGCTGGGGACTGATGAGGGGGAGGACAGGCCCTTGGCTGGGACCAGGAAAGGGAAGGCTGAGGCCCGGGGTGGGGGTGGGGGTGGGGGGGCCGACTCCAAGAGAGGCTGGGTTCTCTCTGGGGGGGGTTGCCCAAGTCTGCATCAGAGAGGGGTCAAACCCACTAGTTCCCTTCCTGAGATAAAACCGTGAAGAAACTCTTCCATTTGCAACTCAGAAATGGGGCCAGTCTGGGCACTCGGGGACCGTGGATTGGTGGGGTGTGGCTGCCACCTTCCTTCCAGGACCTCATAGTGTGGTGGAAAATGATCTGGGGCACGTTGGGGGTGGAGAGGACTTTGGGTTTCTCGGGGGTACTAGGGTCCCTCCTGCCCTGGCCTTCACCTCTTAAAGACTCAGCTGGGCCTTCGGCGTGGTGGGTTCCCGCTGATGGGGTGGCAGTCAAGTGCCAGACCTCAAGACCCACCCCCGAGGTCCCACCAAGGGGATGTGGGTTGGGTTGGGGCAACCCTCCCTGAGGAAGTTGGGCGGGAGGCCAGTGCCCCAGGCTTACCCCGGGCCTTCAAGGGGCGCAGCAGACTGGAGGCAGAGTTTTTATTTATTTACTTTTGCATTTTGGGTCACACCTGGCGATGCACAGGGGTTACTCTCGGCTTTGCACTCAGGAATTACTCCTGGCAGTGCTCAGGGGGGACCATATTGGGATGCTGGGAATCGAACCCGGGTCGGCCGCGTGCAAGGCAAACGCTATCGCTCCAGCCCTGGAGGCAGAGTTTTGGGAAGGGAATAGCGCTCGCCTCCCAGCATGCCCAACCCGAGCCATGGCGGGCGGATTGCCCCAGACAGGTCTGGATTGATGGTTCTGCCCTGGGAGGCGTCAGGCTGAGTCTGGGTTAACGAACCTCGTACTCAAAACCCGGCAGGAAGCAGTCAGCCCAATACCGATTCCCAAGGCTGGTTCCGCTAGCTGGCCATGAGCAGAGTTAGGCATTAGTTCGCCCCCGCCGCTGGGCAGCTGAGTCCCAGAGGGCAGGGCACCCCTGAAGCCCGACATCCCGAGACCCCTGCCTCACCCACTCGCCCCTTCACACCCCGCAGGACTGGGAGGTGCCTGGTGCTGGGGAAACTTAAGTGGGGACTTGGCCGCAGTGATCGCCCCAGGACTTCCTGGCCCTGATTCTGCACCGCCTCTCGCTGCCCCGAGACCGCCAGGCCCTGGTCAGGAAGCACGCCCAGACCTTCCTGGCCCTCTGCGCCACAGGTGAGAGCCGATTTCAGTCTTGTTGTTGGCCAGGCTGGGAAAATCAGTCTGGGGAATGGTGAGGAGCTTCTTGGGTGGAGGGTGGCCATACCCGGCGATGCACAGGGGTTTACTCCTGGCTCTGCACCGGGGAATCACTCTGATGGTGCTCGGGGGGGGGACCATCAGGGGTTCCGGGGAATCGAACCTGGGTTGGCCGAGTGCCCTCCCCGCTGTTCTGTGGCGCTGGCCTCTGAGTGGGTGCATGTTTTTTCTCAGGGCTGGAGAGCTGGCCCAGGAGGTTGGGCCTTCCGTGTGACTGAGCCTGGTTCCATCCCCAGTGCTTCAAGGCCCTCCTCAGCACCAAACACAGCTGGGAGTAGAATCCCCCCACCCCAGTTCTGGGTGTGGCCCAAATGCACTCCCCACCTAAAACGGATTTGAGAACCCCTTGGAGTCCCAGACCGCGTCCCAAGGAGCAGGAGCGGATGTCTGGGCCTGGGGAGGATGTTGATGTTAGACTTGCCCAAGGACTGACCAGTGGGGGAAGAGGGCCAGGCCCAGGGGTGGTGGGGTTCCCTCGCCCGGGGCACAAAGGCCATTCCCCTGCTGCTTAGGGCGTGGAACCCCTAGCTCCAACCCTGGGGATAACTGCTGTTTGTACACCAGGGGAGGACTTGGCGGATGGCTGGTCTCTGGCCAGGGTCACTTTTTTTGTTGTTTTGGGCTATACCAATGTTACTCAGGGGTTCCTCCTGGCTCTGCACTCAGAGATCACTCCTGGTGGTGCTCGTGGGACCATGTGAGATTCTGGGGATCGAATCCGGGTCGGCTGCATGCAAGGCAAGCACCTACTCACGGACAGAGTCACTGTCAGTGGGAATCGAACTTGGGTTGGCCGAATGCCCTCCCCGCTGTTCTGTGGCGCTGGCCTCTGAGTGGGTGCATGTTCCTCCATGGACCTGCCCTCTGGGAGTCAGCTGTCCACCATGGTGCTCCCTAGGAAAGGGGCCTTTTTCTTTTTCTTTTTTGCATTTTGGGTCACTCCTGGCTCTGCACTCAGGGAATCACTCCTGGCGGTGCGCGGGGGACCCTATGGGATGCTGGGAATCGGAATCGAACCCGGGTTGGCCGCATGCAAGGCAAACGCCCTACCGCTGTGCTATCGCTCCAGCCTCTGGGTCTCACGCCCCCCTGGCCACCGTGCTCCCCAGGCTCTTAGGGGGTATACCCGAGGCCCTGGAATTCCCCCCTGCCTTACGGTTCCTTCTTTCTCTTCCTAAGATTACACCTTTGCCATGTACCCGCCTTCCATGATCGCCACGGGCAGCATCGGGGCTGCGGTGCAGGGCCTGGGGGCCTGTTCCACCTCGGGCGATGAGCTCACGGAGCTGCTGGCCGGGATCACGGGCACCGAAGTGGTGAGTGGGAACTTGGGGCTTGCACTAGGCACTCGGGCGCAATTCCCCGAGCCTCCAGCAGAGGGCGGCGTCCACCCCACCCCCACCCAACCCCCCTCCAACCTGGGCCTGGCCCCTGGATTCACACCCCGCCTTGGTGCTGGTGTAGCCCTGTGGCCCGCATTGTTTGGGGAGCAGGGCCCGGCCGGGTGGGCTGCGCAGGCGGGCACCGTTCCCGGGGCCCTCCCTGCTTGCCAAACGGTGTGCCAGAGCAGGGGTGGGGGCTGGTGCCGAGCTGGGAGCCCTCACACCCTCTCGCCACATCCTCTTGCCAGTTTCTGAGAATCGCAGGCGGATTCCTGGGGCTGGGCTGTGGCCTCATCTGCCGCCCTGCCTGAGCCGGGGAGGGAAGTGGCCCTCCCCGCCGGGGCGGGCATCCAGCAGGCCCCCTCACGTTCCCGCTCTTCTCCCCAGGACTGCCTGCGGGCCTGTCAGGAGCAGATAGAAGCCGCCCTCAGGGAGAGCCTCAGGGATGCGGCCCAGACCTCGGGCAGCCCAGCGCCCAAAGCCCCCCGGGGCTCCAGCAGCCAGGGCCCATCGCAGACCAGCACTCCCACAGACGTCACCGCCATCCACCTGTAGCCGTCCGTGCCTGCCCCCCCCCCCACCCGTCGCAGGAACGAGCCCACCAGAAGCCCGACGGGGGTTCCTTCCTGCCCACCCACCGCCCAGCCCGAGGGGGCGGGGGCCACCCTCTCCCTGCAGTGCACTAAGGGGCTCCCCGGCCCCTCTCCCTCCACCCCTGCCTCTGACCAGCTCAGCCCCTTCCCCCCCCTTTTACTTGGCCTTGGGTCTGGCTGGTCAGACGATTTCAGACTTATGCAAAACGTGCACCAGCGTAACTTTCTGGGGTTTCTCTTGTCACGGGGGTTGGGGAGGGGGGGAGAGGGATGTCTCATGTTCTCAACTGCCAAAATTGCCCTCGGTGCCTTCCGGACGACCCCTTTCTCGTTATGACGTTTGGATTGGGGTCTCTCTCCCCGCACAAGTTCCCGCTGTCTCTGACAGGGAGGTGTGCCAGGGAACGGCGTGCCTAGACAGCGGCCTCCCCACCCCCACCCCCGGGGAAGCCCTGAAATGATCCAGGCTGAGGCTCTTCTCAGCAGAGGGGCAAGCGGAAGCCACCCCAATTCCTCGTGCTTTGCTTCCCGCCGAAGACAAGAGGTAGCTTTAACTTATAGCCTGAGCGCCGGCTGCCTCCCCCTCTGCCGCTGGCCAGAGGATCTTGTGGCCCAGGAGCTGCTACACCTGGGTGGGGCCGCCTCTCCCCCCCTGCCCCATCCTCTGCACGGAGAGGGGCGAGCCCCGATCATACAGGTCTTCCCTACGGTCACAAGGTCCAGGCCCGGCCGGTGGCCCGGGACCATCAAGCTACCTTAATAAAGATTCTGTAATAAAGGGCTCGGCTTTCCTTGCAGAGCTGGCGGGGTGGGGGAAAAGCTCCCTTCCAGGCGGCTTCCCTGTGTGCAGGAGGTGCAGGGAGAGCCCTGGGCGCTGGGTCCCTTCCCCTTCTACTACTAGTGACCCCCCCCCACCCTCTAGAAGTCACCAAGCCTCTTCCACAAGTATTTTGTGGGCCATCTCTGACCTCATTACTTCTGTTTCACGACATATCCCTAAAAGAATCACTGCACGATGCCTAAGGAGAACCCGAGAGCTATGGGAAAAATCCGCTTTGAGGTGCGGCTCTTGGTTTGGTGGTGGGGGACACACCCCCCACCCTGGTGGTGCTGAGTAAGGATAACCTGGGCGTTCCACATCAACAGTATAAAATGGGAATCCCGGGGTCTAAAGAGCAGGTTGTGATGTCAAAAGGCCAGCTCAGTGGCCAGCGCCTGGTGGAGAGCCAAGCACTCCCCAAAGGATATGCTAGCATCACTTTTGCACAGTAAGTGGCGAAACGAGCTACAATAAATAGGGTCCTTTATTTTACAAAGACCTGAAGTTGCCCTGGTCCAGGGAGTGGGAGGGCGCGGAGTTGAGGTGCCAGAGGGGCTTGATTCCCAGTCCAGAGGTGAAGCAAGTGGGTGGCTGGGTCAAGGGATTCCGTACTGACTCAGGGCGCAGAGCAAGCCCTTAAAAATCAGCCTCGGCTCAAACACTGGGTGTTTCGCCACTAACCCCTGAACTAGCTTTTTGGGGAGCCACCCCCCCAGTGCTCAAGAGTTCACGCCTATCACTCCTGCCTGTGTTCAGGGATGCCTCCTGTTGGGGTGTGGGGGCCACACAGGGCGCCAGGCTCACACCTTGGCGCATCCGACCCACAGCACTGCTGCTGAGGCAGGCCCTTCCTGCCTGGCCCGCTCTGCGTCACTCGCGGACCCCCACTCCCCTTGGGGTCTCCCGCCCACCAGGACGCCCCCTCCATGCCACGGCACTTAACAGGGTGGGGAGGGCCTGAGGACACCTCAGGAGAGGGAGGGGACCCACCCTCGGTACGCGGGTCAGGATCCACGCTGGGAAGCACGGAGCCCCCCTTCCCCCATCTCCCGTGGACAGGGGCAGCGGGGCAAGAGCGTCACCCGGAGACACAGGAGTGCGATGAATCCCCCGCCCTGCTGCTTCCGGCCCCCGGGGCGTGGTGCCAGGTGCCAGAGGTCAACGGAGGAGCGTCTGCAGAGTCCCGCGGCCTCCCCCCGGCCTGCCCGCGTCCTCTGGGGCAGAGAGCAGGCGCGGCCCGGCTCTAGTCCATGGCGGCGGGGCCGTCCTCCACGTCTCGGGGGACGGCGCCCTGGAGCTCGCGCCGGATCTCGGGGGACAGCTGCGCGTGTGGCTGCAGGCGCAGCAGCTCCAGCAGGGCCTCCTTCTGCTCCGAGGCCAGGTCGGCCTTGTAGCGCTGCGCCAGCGTCAGCAGGCACTGGTGCCACAGCACGGGCAGCTGGCGCTTCTCCGCCCGGAAGCCCAGGAAGTGGAAGACCAGGGCGTCCAGCACGCGGTAGGGCAGCGCGTACTTC
Source organism: Sorex fumeus (assembly GCF_029834395.1). Taxonomy (NCBI): domain Eukaryota; kingdom Metazoa; phylum Chordata; class Mammalia; order Eulipotyphla; family Soricidae; genus Sorex; species Sorex fumeus. The sequence goes on from NW_026606118.1 coordinate 59,243,950, forward strand.
TTGTCCAGCAGGAGACGCAGGAAGATGCTGTTGGCGCCGCTGTACTCCATCTCGGCGAGCTTGAGCATGGCCGCGCTGTGGGCCAGGGGCGGCTTTAGGTGGGGCGTCTCCCCACCCCGCCCCGGACATCCCCACACCCAAGGTGGAACGTTCACGGGGGAGGTGGGCACGGCCAGCCGTGTCTGGGGACGGGGCCTAGTTTCCCACGAGCAATGCGGGTGCAGGGCTCGGCCTGCAGTGCTCTCCGCCCTGCCCCGGGCCACCCGCCTGTTCTGGGGTGGGGGACGACGCGAGTTTCAAGTCGGGTTCTCGGGACACGCCCAGCAGCGCGCCCAGGGCCAGGAATGACGCCTGGATGGAGCGGCCCGTGTCCGGGTGACACCAACTCCTCCTCCCCTTCCTCCCCATCACCCGGTGGGCCGTACCTGGAGTGCAGCACGGGGATGGAGCACTTGGTGATGATGCTGCCCACGATGATGGCTTCCCGGAGGGTGCAGGTGCCCGACTCGCACAGCGGGATCAGGATGCCTGCCCGGGGACAGACGGACAGGTGTCGGCCGTCGGCCGGGAGGGCACCCCCGGCCAGCCCTCCCTGGCCCCGGGCCGTCTTGTCACCTTTGAACCAGGCCCCGGGCTTGAACAGGGCCTTCTTGAGGGCCATGTAGAGGTGGAAGTTGAGGCGTTTGTACTCGGCGATGTCGTCTCGGATCCGTGGGAGCAGCACGAGGTTGTAGAAGCGCTGGGCCATGCGCTCCTTCAGGTTAGAGGCAAAAATCCTAGTTTGCGGGTGCGGGGAGGGAGAAGGCGGGTGATGCGGGGAGTCTGGAGAGGGCCCCCGGGCTGTGGCCGTGCGAGAGCAGAGAAGAAAGGGCGAAGGGCCTGCCCCCCCCACCCCCGCTCCATCGGGCAGGAATGCAGGGGGTCAGTAAAAGGCGGCGCCTGAGGGCCTGAGAGCCACGGCAGGGAACCCGCCTGTCCCCACCTGGTGGCCTGGTACATGGCGGCGGCCGTCCAGGCCTCGGGCTCCGTGACATAGAGGATCTGCTCCCAGTTGGAGAGCGCCGGGATGATCTTGAAAGCTTTGGGCAGTTTCCCGCTGCGGTACTTGGACAACACCTGGGCGGGGCCGTGTATCCCCGTGTTCACAGCCTGCCAGCAGCCAGTCCCCGGCGCAGCAAGGGCGGGCCCCCTATCCCCACCCTGTGCCCCATGCGGGTGGTCTCGCAATCCCCCTTCCCAGCAGGAAAACCAAGGGACAGGGATTCGTGACTCCAGGGGGCTCAGGAAGCATGTGAGCCCAGCCACTGGGACTTTGGGGGGCCACACCCAGGGGGTGTCTGGGTGGGAGTCACCATGGGGTGCAGGGAAGGGAGCCCGGTGGGCGGCTCACAGCACACACACCAGCCCTCTGTGGCTCTGCCCCCGTGGGTCTCTCGGCTCTCACCTCCCGCACCCCTCTGTACACCTCCAGGACGCGGGGGTCCAGCTGGGGCAGGGGGAAGCCCGACACCTCCGACATGACCGTCTCGACTTCCGTCTGCTTCTCGGTCAGCTTCTCCATGATGATGTCGGCCAGGGTACGCCTGCACAGAGCCATACAGGGGGATGCCGGGGTGCTGGGGCCTCAGTCTCCCTCTGGGCCACCCGTCCCATAATCACCCCGTCAGGGTTATTCGTTCCAAAGCAGCACACGGCTCCCTGCACATCACTGGCTGGCAGCAGGGAGCCCCCCCGCCCCCAGCTGCCCCGGGCCCTGGCACTGAACTGTCGCCTGGTTGGCTGAGAATCCACTGCTGGGGGTCCCCAAGCACTGTCTAGGGGGGGGGGTCTCCGGTTCCAGATAAAGCAGAATCAGCTCAGAACACAGGAGAGGAGAACCACCCAGCGTGCATGCAGCCGACAGGTGAGCTGTGTCTATAACCCCCGACTTTGTGTCAGACAGTGCCCGGCCCGGCCCGGCGTGACAGGGCTCCCTCCAGCACCTCGGCACACTGGCAGGAGCCCCTCTGGCCCACGTCAGGCTGAGCTCCTCTGAAGTCCCTCATCAAACAGCAGGACACATGGTACTAGCAGGACATGTACAAGGACACACACACAGACACACGGGCTAGTGACGGTATGCACACTCTCGTACATGCATGCACACATGGTTCAACCCCCAAGTACCACATAGGGTCCCTCGGCACCACCTGGAGTGGGTCCTGAGTACTAGCAGGTGAGTACATCCCCTCTCTCCCCCCGGGCCAGACATTCACATACGAAAACAGATCTTGGTTTCCAGGCCATACCTGCCTGTGCTCAGGGCTGTCCTGGCCTTGTGCTCAGGGTCACGCCTGGTTGGCTCAGGGCACCGCATGCAGCGCCAGGGATCGAACCTGATCAGCCTCAGGCTAGGCCGGCGCCCGCCCCGCCATACCCTCCCTCTGGCCCCTACTCCTGGTCTTACTGGACGATGAGGATCACTGTCTGTCACTGCTCCCTGCACGGTCTAAAGCTGTCCCCTCATCTGTCAGACAACGTGGATGGAAACGGGGCCGTGGGGAGGGCTCAGGGCGCTGGGCTTGACCCCCAGCACCGCGTGGTCTGCGAGCGCCATCAGCTGTGGTCTAAACACACGCCCCAAACCCCTCAATGCTCCCTGGTCAGCAGCAGCCCAGGGAGAACGGGCCCTGCCTTGGAAGGTTGAACGGGGGTGACACATTCCCGGGGGGGGGGGGGGTCTGAGCAAGCACACGATGGGTGTCACCTGTTTCTGACACACCCGTCCCAAGCCGAGGACTCTCCAGGGACAACATGCCGGTTTGAGCTCCCGGAGTGTCTGGGCAACTCTCAACCACAGGCCAAGACTCCATGGAGCCAGGCACCTTTCAGGGGCAGACGTAAGACACAACTGCTCCCCTCGATGCCTTTCACTGGGGAGGAGGCGGCCAGGCAGGAACATGCATAGTACATGGGCTGAACCAAGGTTGGCCACTTGCACAGCGAGTATCTTAATCCCTGCACTAGCCCCACGGGCTTTTTTTTCTTTTCGGGTCACACCCAGCGATGCTCAGGGGTTACTCTTCGCTCTGCACTCAGAAATCACTCCTGGCGGTGCTCAGGGGACCATAGGGGATGCTGGGAATCGAACCTGGGTCGGCTGCATGCAAGGCAAATGCCCTATCTGCTGTACAATCGCTCCGCCCCCCCCCCCCCATTGGCTTTTATCAATGAAAGTTTACGGAACTAACTCTCTAACACACACTACTGTCTCCAGTCTCTCCACGCAGAACCCGCCCCACTCTGCCTGTGGTAACGGTGCAGAATGAGCACTGAGCTGGGTGTCTGTACAAGGCTGCCTGCACACACCGCTATGCACAGGAAGTCACCAACGAGGAGCTTTTAGGAAACCACATGCGGCTTTAAGGGAAACGGCAGACAGTGAACCAAGGTCCTCAAAAGGCACCACTGACTGGGGCCAATCTTTCTCACTACTGCCAGACTAACAGTGAACAAAACCCTTTTCAAGGCCCCCCGCTGCATTTAAAAAAAAAAAAAGTCCCTCTGGGGGCCAGAGCGATAGCATAGAAGTTAGGGCATGCGGCCGACCCGGGTTCAATCCCCGGCATCCCATCTGATCCCTGAGCACCGCCAGGAGTTATTCCTGAGTGCAGGGCCAGGAGTCACCCCTGAGCACCGCCGAGGGTGGCCCCAAACTCAAGCCAAACCAACAAGGCAGCAGCCCTGGGTTCTGAGCGCGTTCTCAAGGCCAGGCGGGGGTGTGGGAGTTTGCAGGTCGGAATCTCACGCGTGATACCCAGGCGGGGTGCTTTCTCCCCAACACAAGACACCGGAGCTGACGCCAGAGGTCTCCCCTCGCTTAAGTCACACAGCTTCTAACTGATCTTTCAGGTCTTTTATTATCACTAGAAATAAATCAGTTGCTCTAACTGGAGACGAATCGGCATTCCCTCACCCCCCACCCATCCCCTGAGAGTCATCTCCAAGCCAACTCTGGGGTGGGGGGGGGGCGGGGTGATGACATTCGCAGCGCCTGGAGGTGGTTCCCACGTTCACTGTTCACGGGGGGAAATCACAGCAGAGCTCTGGAGTGCTAAGTGTTTTGTTTTGGGGGCCACACCTGGCAGTGCTCGGGATTACTCCTGGCTCTGTACTCAGGGATCACTGCTGGTGGGCTTGGGGAACCATACGGGGTGCTGGAGATCGAACTTGGTTGGTCACGTGCAAGGGAAGCGCCCTATTGGTTGCACCATCTCTCTGACCCCAAGACTCTACAACGGACAGCTCACCCTCCACAAAGCACTACCCAGTCGGAGGGCACAACGGCAGGGGCACTTGTCATACTCATGCGAGGTCCTGGTTCGATTCCTGACTCCAGGGCAGGGGACGAGCAGGGCGCAGAAGAATGAGCCAGCACCCATATTTTAGTAGTGTCAAGTTTGGAAATCCCTGGATCAAATGGAAATTAGGGTGGGAAAACTGACGGCCCAGAGGACTGAGCTGACCGCTCAGAAACAGTGACCAGGGGCTGGAGCGATAGCACAGCGGGTAGGGCATTTGTCTCACACGCAGTCGACCCGGACTCAATTCCCAGCACCCCGTCTGGTCCCCCGAGCACCTGAGTGCATGAGCCAGGAGTGACCCCTGTGCATCGCCTGGTGTGACCCCCCCAAAAACAAACAAACAAACAAACAAAAACCCACAAACAAACAGTGACCAAAAGCCTGTGTGTCCCCAGATGCTATGGAAAGGCCCCTCCAAGCAGACCCAAACCCTGGGGAGCAGAGGTGGGGGAGAATTCTGAGTCTCGGTCAGCGGTGGCAGGAGTACAGCCCCTCCATTGAGAGAAGGGCTGAGGGCTGCCCACACGGGGACACAGGCTGGCCCTTCACAGCTGCCCCAGCCCCGCCTACCGGGCAGGAGGGTCCTTCTTCATGAACATCTCGATGGCACGCTCGTCCTCAGGGTCCACGACCACCTCTGCTTGGGGGTCCGGCCCTGCCATCGTGGCCGCCTTCTCCAGGGTGGGCCACTCCTCGTCGTCTGATCCATCCTGAGGCAGTCCAGGGCCTAGCAGAGGGGAAGGACATGGGTGAGCAGGCCACGGGCAGGCACGGCCCGCGAGACACAGAGCCTGCTGGAGAAACACAACGGGACGGCAGTGTCAGGAACCCCAGTTAACACCCAAGCCCGAGTGACGGTAGAGAATCATCCCCAGCCCTGCACCCAACCCTCAGAAGCCCCACAGTTCCAGCCGGAAGTCGGTCCATCAGCAGACTGGCCCGGTTCAGGTTCCGGAGGCAGTATGTCCGCGGGCAGGAGTGAAGTCGCTTGCAGGGCATGTCGACTGGGTGGAGACTGTGACATCTTCACCCGACTCTACACTGACATTCCAGCCCGAAGGAACTCCGCGTCAGAAGATGCAGTGTGCAGGGCAGGGGAGGGGGCCTCGAAGGGGCCAGTCACGTGCCTTTCACGCTGGATGGAGCCCTGGGTTGAAGCCCTGGCACTGCAGAGCCCCCAAGCACCACTGGGCGAGGTCCCAAACCAAACCAATCCAAACCAAACCAAGCCAGTGAGGCGTGCAGGAGATGGTGAGCATCCGGACAGGTATCAAGGAGGCTGGAGGAGCAGCAAAAGAATTTGGGAGGGGGCTGGAGCGATAGCACAGCGGGGAGGGCCTTTGCCTTGCATGCGGCCGACCCGGGTTCGATTCCCAGCATCCCATATGGTCCCCTGAGCACCTCCAGGGGCAATTCCTGAGTGCAGAGCCAGGAACCCCTGTGCATCGCCAGGTGTGACCCAAAAAGCAAAGACCAAAATTTATCTTTCAGCCAAACACCCCCTCTCTTCCTGTGTCCCATATCCCAATCAGTGGCGCCCTCTTCCCCCCACCACGACGGAGTCAGAACCTGGGAGACAGTTCAGGCATGTGCCACGTGTTACAGCAGGAGTGTCAACCAAACATCACTGGTGTCCCCCCCCCCCCAAAAAAAAATTCAGAACCCTAAGCCCCTACTAGCAATGCCTTTCGGCTGGATTAACGGAACATTCCCAAAGAGATGGGTATGTGAACAATCTGTTCCAGAAATACAGGAATGTGGCTTCCACTTTTGCTAAGAGTTTCCTATTACCTCTGTGGTGGCTTTTTTTTTCTTTTTGGGTCACACCCGGCGACGCACAGGTGCACAGGGGTTCCTCCTGGCTCATGCACTCAGGATTTACTCCTGGCGGTGCTCAAGGGGACCCTATGGGATGCTGGGAATCGAACCCGGGTCGGCCGCATGCAAGGCAAACGCCCTACCCGCTGTGCTATCTCTCCAGCCCCTCTGGGGTGGCTTTGAATCCCAGGCGCAGCAACAGCGATGAAGGGAAGGAAGAGGAAGGGAGGGAATAAAGCAAGAGTATCAGAAAGATATACATGGGGGGTGGGGGCTGCGTGAGTACAGGGGGCAGGGGGCTGACCTTGCCTGCGGCCAACCTAGGTCCAACCCCTGGCATCTCATACGGTCCCCCTCTCATTTTTTTTTCCTGTAGTCTAGGAGGGAAATGAATAGAGCCATACCTTCTACCCAGTCATCCCTCTCAGACCTTGTTTTAATGTCCCAAAGTTTAATTACCAGAACAGGGAAACAGCCCTGAACCAGGCTCAACACTTTGGTTTCACATGGTGCCTCTCACATGGGCCCCCAAACCCCACCAGGAATGATCGCTTGGGGGATGGAGCAACAGCACAGCGGGTAGGGCGTTTGCCTTGCACGTGTCCAACCCGGGTTCAATTCCCAGCATCCCATATGGTCCCCTGAGCACCGCCAGGGGTGATTCTTGAGTGCAGAGCCAGGAGTTACCTCTGTGCATCACTGGGTGTGACCCAAAAAAGCAAAAAAAAAAAAAAAAAAAAGGAATGATCACTGAGCACAGAGCAAGGAGTTAACCCCAGAGCACTGTGACCCCCCCCGCCAAAACAACAAAGCCGGGGTCAGGGAAATCAGCTCAGCAGGCTGCATGCACCAAGTCTGGGTTGAATCCTCACCACATGATCCCTGAGCACCATGGGAGTGAGCTTTGAGCAAAAGGCAGGAGAAACTCCTGAACACTGTCAGGCAGGGTCCCTAAATAAAAAAAAAAAAAATCTCGGGGCAGGAGAGTCAGCTCAGCAGGCTAATAAGCACACGCTACACAGGGAGGAAGCCTGGGTCCCAAGCACCTCCAGGGTGACCCCCAAACTGGGAGTACTCCCTGTGCACTGTGGGGCACCCACCTCCCAAATCTCCAGGCATAAAACCTTTAAAAAAAAGTCTTTTGTAGCCCTGGCTCCTAGCCAGGACCATCACCACCGAGGAACGATGACTCAGTTGCCGGCTTAGGGAGCTTAAAACAGACCCACAACAAGAGAAGCAAGGCATTTCACCATTATGGAGCTTGATGTTCATGGACTATCACATCGACAGTGTACAAACAAGATAAACAACTTGCCAGGCATATGAACTGTCAATGCAAATGGGTGCGGACGTGTGTGTGTGTTTTGAGTTTACACCCAGCAGGGTCTGGGGAAACCAAGCGGTCCTGGGGAAATCAAACTAGCATCTGCTGCATGCTCCCAAAGACTAATGCTATCAGTATATAGAGGTTTTTTTTTTTTTTTTTGGTTTGGGGCCACCCTTGGCTATACTGATGGGGGTACTCCTGGCTAGAGGGCTGTTCTGCAGCCGATGCCTGGGGGCCATATACTATGTCACGAATCGAACCTCGGGCTTCACGGGTGCAAAGCAGTGCTCTACCAGGGAGTCAGTTTGGCCGGTGAAACGTAGTCAGCGTCTGCTGACCCTCTCTTGGGCCAGACGGCAAGACCCCGAAGGCAGGCAAAACAGCTCTGTTTCGCTCGTCTCTGTGGTCAGACCATCCGAAGCCCTGCCCGGCAGGAAGCATGCCACAGACAGCAGGCCCTAGGGCCGACCTAACACGAGGATATTCCAAGCTACGAGAACGGGGAGCACGGAGTGCCGGTTGCTCCAACTTTATTGGGGGGAGGGGGCGTGAGATGCGAGCGTCAAAAAGCAGGACAGCAAGAGGAGGGGCCTGGGGGCCTTGCTGGAGCTCAGCCCCCGCCCCGAGACCCCCCGCAGCAAGCCGGCGGCTGCCCCTCCCGCCTACCCCCCCCCCACTCACCCAGGCGCGTGGTGGGCTCCCGGGGGGCCGCGGCCCGGGCCCCGGCCCCGTGCTCGGCCTCGAGCTCCTCCTGCTGCCGCCGCGCCTGCTGCAGGATCCGGCGGCTCAGCCGGGGGCCCACGTACTCCTCCTCGTCCTCGCCGGCGCCGCGGCCCCGCCGCTTCTCCCGGCCCCCCGCGCGCACCGCGTCCCCCGCCAGGATCTGCTCGGCCAGCGGCGCGTGCTTCTCGGGGCCGCCGGCCCCGCGGGCCGCTTTGATTTTGGGCATTTCGCTCCAAAAAGCGGAGCCGTCCAGCAGCACGCACGTGGGGGCCGGCGACGCGCGCGGAGCCCGGGACTGCGCGTGCGCGGAGCTCGCCGGGCGCCCCCCCCGCCCCCGGAGGCCTCGCGGCGAGCACAGCGCCCCCGCGCGCTCGGAGGCCGGAAGCGCCACCCACCCGCGTCGCCGCGCCCCGAAGCTAGCCCTGGGTGCGGAGGTGGCCTCTCGAAGACACTCCCTGCACCCTGCTTCTCCCGTGGGGGCGGGGGGGGACAGTCCTCGATATGGATTTAGAGATCTACGCAAGGAGGAATTTCCGGAGCTACAAGCCGGGCCGGGGGAGGCGGGGCCGGGGAGGGGCGGGGCAGAGGGATGACGTCACCGCAGGCGCCCGGACACGCCCCCAGCCCTCGTGGCGCTGGGTTTCTACGTCACTTCCGGGCCTCTCCTGCCACTGACGCCTGCGAGGGGTTTCCCTGGGGTGCAGCGGCCGGAGACCCCCACCCCCGCGCTCTGATCGCGACGCTTCTGCGCCCGGCACCATGGGAGTGACTTGGTAGGAAGGCGTGGGGGCTCGGGCAGGGCTCGGGGGCGTGAGGGGCCTTCGGGGACTCGCGCGGATGGGGCCGGGCGCTGACGGTGGCCTGGGCCTGCGCGGGTGCGGGGGGGACCCCGGGAGGGTCGCGGCCGGACCCCGGGACCCCACCGGCGATGCGTACCGCCTGCCCTGTCCTCGGCATGCTTCTGCCCGGGAGGGCGAAGGACTGCGGGGCTCAGACCAGGCTGGGCCCCCCTCCCCGGAGCAGCGGGTCCGGGAGACCGTGACTCGGAGGTGTTGTGGTTGTGGTTGTGGTTGTTGTTGTTGTTGTTGTTTCTTTGCTCTGGGGCCTCATTCATTCAGTGGTGCTCCGCGGGGGCTTGCTCTCTGCTTGCGGGTGAAGGGATCGCTGACCCCCTTGGCAGTGCTGGGGGGGGACTTTGTGATGCCAGAGACGGGGCTTGTACCACCCGTGTGCAAAAGGTGCGCTTCCCGGGCCCAAGAAATGACGTTTTATTTATTTGTTTTTGCTTTTTGGGTCACACCCGGCGACGCACAGGAATTACTCCTGGCTCATGCACTCAGGATTTACTCCTGGCGGTGCTCGGGAGACCCTATGGGATGCTGGGAATCGAACCCGCGTTGGCCGCGTGCAAGGCAAACGCCTTCCTCCCTGTGCTATCGCTCCTGCCCCCGTTTTATTTTATTTTATTTTTTTATTTTATTTTGAAGGCGGGTTGGTTCATACCCAGCGGTGCTCAGGGGTAAGTTACTCTTGTTCTCTGCACTCATGGTGGTGGTGCTCAGGGGTAACGGGGATGCCCGGGATTGAACCCAGATGTTGCACATGTCAGGCCGGCGCTTTACCCACTGCCGGAAACTGCTTCTTTCCTTGAAAAGTCTTTTAAAGGGATCAGAGACACAGTATACTGGGTCAAGCCCTTGGCCTGGCACGAGCCCCCCCCCCCCCCCTTAGATCCTTGTGCTGCATTGGGTCCCCTGAGCACAGTCTGCGTGCCCCCTTCCCCCACGCGCTGCCGCCCACCCAAGTATTTTAACGGGCAACACTGTTCCTCTGGAAGGAGTCTCCCAGGATATATAAGAGCATCGTGGACCCAGGTTCCTTGCTTTCAGGGGGGCGACATCCCATCCCATGGTGCTGTGTGAGAGGTCTCGGTACTCAGCACCCCTCACTTCATTTTCCTTGTTTGTGTCAGGCCACCCAGCTCTAACTGGTCTTCAGGAGGAAGCTTGCCACCTGCTGGGGGTGGGAGGGAAAACCAGCGATGTGGAGGGAAGTGGCCACTTAGGAGGTCTAGGGGTCCCTGATCGGTGATTAAGTGTAAACTGCAGTGCCTAAGTCTTGTAAATAAAGCACCCATCTTAGAGAAGGTTGGTGGGTGGGAGGGAAACCTGGGGCCACTGGGGGAAAAAAAGATAGAAGGATCCCGCGGCCCTGCGACATCTTATTATCTCATTCTTACTTTGGACAACCTGGCAGGCTACCGAATGTCACCTGCCCCCGCGGCAGAGTCTGGCAAACTCCCCGTGGCGTACCCAATATGCCAAATGCCAGTAACAAGGATGGGTCTCATTCTCCTAACCCTGAAAGAGCCTTGAATATGGCACTTTCTAAAATCTCAGGGCTAGGATGAAGGAGACGTTACTGGGGCCTGCTCGAGGCAATCGATGAACAACAGGATGGTCGTGATCCTGAGAAGGACCCGTACCATGTAGTAAGGTGGGAGGGCACTTGCTCTGCACATGGCTGACTTGCATTTGATCCTCAGCGGCCCTGATCATCCCCTGAGCCCAGCAGTAGTGATCTCCTGAGTGCAGAGTCAGGTAACCTCGGAGCACCACGAGGTGTGGCCCCCAAACAAAAAAAGAACAGCCCCTCTTCCCGACTGTGGAGAGGATTCGGGGCGGTACTTCTGGCTCACAGTCGCTGCGGACTCGGGGTGGCAGTTCCTGGGCACAGTCGGTGGGGACTCAGGGCGGTAGTTTTGGCGTTCAGTTGGTCCTTGCTGGTTGTGGCCTCTGCCTACCACCTTGGCCAGACTGGGGAAGTAGCCACTCTAGGTGGTCTTGTTTATTTTCATTTTTCTGGGCCATACCCACGGTGCTGAAGGCTTGCTCTGGGCTCAGGGATTACTCCTGGAGGGGCCCAGAGAACCATCTGGAGTGCCCGGGTTCAGAACTGGGTTGGCTGTGTTCAGGGCCAATGTCCTACTCATTGACTTTGACTCAGGCCCTTCTCGTGTGTTTTTATTTCCTTTTTGGTTTGGGGGACCCTCACCTTGCCATGCAGGGGCACTCCTTCCTGCTCAGTGCTTGGGGGTGGCCCCCAGCAACACTTGGGGGACCATGCAGTGCCCAGTAAAGCATGTGAGCTAGCCCTGACCAACTCTAAAGTGAAAGCCAGGTTTTTTTTTTCCGTTATAGATGAAAATTTAAGAAACTGTATTTCTTTTTTTCCCCCCCTTTCATTTTGGTTAATTTTGTTGTTGTTCTTGTTGTTAGTTTTATTCGGGGCCATCCCCTGTGGTGCTCAGGGCTTACTCCTGGCTCTGGGCTCTGGGATCATTCCTGGGGACCACATAGAGTACTGGGACCATATTTGCTGCATGCAAGACGAGTGCCTTATCTGCTGTGCTGTCTCTCCAACCCTCAGTTTGGTTAAATTTATATCAGTTCTCTTGTCTTTCACACCCAAAGATAAACTTGATTCTTGCTCTCTCTTCAGATCCCAGGGCTGAAGCAATTTTTTTTGTTGTTGTCTTGTTTTTGTTGTTGTTTTTATTTTATTTTTAATTTTTATTAGTGAGACACCATGAGGTACAGTTGTAGACTTACAGATTTTTGTGCTTGGGTTTCAATTGTACAATGATCAAACACCCATCCCTCCACCAGTGCCCGTTCTCCACCACCATGGATCCCAGTATCCCTCCCACCCCCCATCCCCCCCATCCCACCCTGCCTCTGTAGCAGGGCATTCCCTTTTGTTCTCTCTCTCTTATTGGGTGTTGTGGTTTGCAAAAGAGGCATTGAGTGGCAATCATGTTTGGTCTATAGTCTACTTTCAGCATGAAGCAATTTTTTTTTTCTTTTTGGGTCACACCCGGTGATGCACAGGGGTTACCTCTGGCTCATGCACTGAGGAATTACCCCTGGCGGTGCTCGGGGGACTCTATGAGATGCTGGGAATCGAACCCAGGTCGGCCGCGTGCAAGGCAAATGCCCTCCCCGCTGTGCTATCGCTCCAGCCCCTGAAGCAAATGTTTTGCTTGTGGGATACCCAGGTTTGCTCTCTGGCACTGCCAGGAGCACCCCGGGTTTGTTTCACAGTGCTGCAGCGGGGGAAGAGTCTCTCAGCTGTTGACACACGCCAGTGTTCTGTAAACATTAGGGCAGCTGAGCAGAAGTTTGCTGCTCCGGGCAGGCCCTTGGCTGATTGGAGCACCCAGGGCCTCCGAGTCTCTGCTCTCCTTGAGAAAGGAGGCGTGGAGGTAGGCGGCCTCGGGCCCTGTGTCAGGAGCTGTGCTTCTGTGGGTCAGCTCTGGAGTACCGGCTGGTCACCGACGGGCTGGTCCTGTCTTTCCAGTGTGTCCCAGATGCCCGTGGCCGAGGGCAAGAGCGTCCAGCAGACCGTGGAGCTCCTCACCCGGAAACTGGAGCTGCTCGGGGCCGAGAAGCAAGGGACATTCTGTGTTGACTGTGAGACCTACCACACGGCGGCTTCTACTCTCGGCAGCCAAGGTGAGTGAGGTGGGTTTGCATCCGCCCCTGCTGACCTGTAGGTTTTCACCTTCACTCAGTCTCCGCTTGGCTAGAAATGGTTTTCTTTAGGGTTTTATTTTATTATTATTATTATTATTTTGGTTTTTGGGTCACACCCGACATTGCACAGGGGTTAGTCCTGGCTCTACACTCGGGAATTACTCCTGGCGGTGCTCAGGGGACCATATGGGATGCTGGGAATCGAACCTGGGTCGGCCACGTGCAAGGCAAACGCCCTCCCCGCTGTGCTATCGCTCCAGCCCCATGGTGATTCCGGTTTTTTTTTGTTTGTTTGTTTGTTTTAAAGGGGGAAAAAGAAGCAGGGCTGGTCTGGGCCAGAGCATGGCACATAGCATTGGGCTTTTGCCTTGCATGCCAGCGATTCGGGTTTGATTGCCAGCACCCCATATGGTCCCCGAAGACCTCCAGGAGTGATGTCTGAGTGCAGGTTCAAAAGTACAGCCAGGTGTGTCCTGCCCCCACCGCCCTCCAGTAGAAAAGGCCGCAAAAGCTCATTCTCTTTAACACCTCCCTCCCCCCACCCTCGTCTCTATCTCTCTTCCCCATCACGTCTCTACATTTCTTGCAGTGATGTTTTTTTTTTAATTTTTATTTTTTTATTTTATTATTATTATTTTTTTTGCTTTTTGGGTAACAGCCAGTGATGCACAGGCTCATGCACTCAGGAATTACTCTTGGCAATGCCCAGCGGACCATATGGGATGCTGGGAATCGAACCCGGGTCGGCCGCGTGCAAGGCAAACGCCCTCCCCGCTGTGCTGTCTGTCCGGCCCCAGTAAATGTGTTTTGACTTCATTACAGGGCTGAGAGAGAATCCAGTGGGTACAGCACTTGCCTTGCTCGCAGCCAGCTCAGGTTCAGTCCCCGATACTGTATATGGTTCCCTGCCGGGGGGGGCCCGGAGCGCTGTCAGGTCTGACCCCCAAATAGAACCAAATTTCAAAACCCACAAAACGAACAAACAAAAAACACCCAAAACTGTCGTGCTCTCTTAGGAATAAATAATAAGGGTCCGAGAGGTAGCTCAGTGGGCTCTAGCGAGTCCACGTATTGAATGCAGGAGGCTGGGTTCTGTCTCTTTTCAACCCTGGCATGCCACGATAATCATGACTACTGCCAGGAGAGACCCCCGAGCACTGCCCCAGGAGTGGCCTCTGAGCACCTGACCCCCTCCAAAATCAAAACCTAACCAAGTTGCCCTTCAGAATTTACTTTCCGTTTTAGAGTCACACCCAGGGGTGCTGAGGAGTCGCTCTTGGCTTAGTGCTAGGGACTCACTTCTCTGGTGCTCAGGGTTCCATGTGGGCCAGGAGTCAGTCCCGGGCCTCCCCCATGCAACTGCGTGGTCCTGCTCATTGCGCTCTCCGGCCCCCTTGGGTCTGTTAAGCTTTCACCCTGTGAGTCGAGGGGCTAAGATTTCCACTTGTAAGTTTCGCTGTTCTTTGGGTCTGTCCAGGGGGACTGATCCTGGACCTGGCAATGGTGCTGGCTTGATGCCGAGGTGCTCGTCCCCAGGGCTGACATCCTGGGGAGTGATGCAGTGATGGGAATGAACTGGGGCCTGTGCTGCCGGCGTGCGCTGCACATCCTGGACCATCCCAGCCCTGTCTCTGCCTCTTAAACTCTAGCCAGGCGAGGGGAAAGCGTTTTGTTGCCAGCACTTCTTTTTGCTTCTTCGTTTGTTTTGCTTTTGGGGTCACACCCAGCAATGCTCAGGGGCTACTCCTGGCTCTGTGCTCAGGAATTACTCCTGGCCATGCTTGGGGGACCCTGTGGGTTGGCGAGGATTGAACCTGGGTGGCTGTACTATCATTCTGGCCCCATTGTTATCCGTTGTCACCGTTTTGTTTTTGTTTGGGAGGGCTGCACCTGGCGATGTTCAGGTTACTCCTGATTCTGCACTCAGGAATTACTGCTGGTAGTGCACAGAAACCACATGGGATGCCGGGGCTCGAACCCGTTTGCAAGGCAAGCACCCTACCTGCTGTCCTATTGCTCCAGCCCCTGGGTTGGAGGAAGTTTAAGGACTTAATATGTAGAATTTTGGCACTTTATCCATTAGCTCTTGTGTGTGAGAGGAATCTTGCTTCCTATTTTGATTTTTGATTTTGTCTACTTAGCACAGTGGTAGGGCGTTTCCCTTGCACACGGCCGACCTGGCTGACCCAGGTTCGATTCCTCTGCCCCTCTTGGAGAGCCCGGCAAGCTACTGAGAGTATCTCACCTGCACGGCAAAGCCTGGCGAGCTATCTGTGACATATTTGATATGCCAAAACACAGTAACAAGAAGTCTCACAATGGAGACGTTACTGGGCCTGCTCGAGCAAATCGATGAACAACAGGAGGACAGTGTTACAGTGCTACTTAGCAAAATGCACATAGCTTCTTCTCCTTCTTACAGAAAAGGTATCAGTGAGAAAAATCATTTCTCAGAGACTGGAGCAGGTAAGCTGAGGCGTGTAACTAGATCTTCTGATCCCAGATCTTCCAGCTATAGTTGTACTGCTTGAAGTCTTCCCCCCCCCCCAGCCCCCCAAGTTTGCTTGTTGTGGGACTACACCCAGTGTCCTGAGGGCTACTCTTTTATTATTTTTTTTTAATTTTATTGAATCACCGTGAGATAGTTACAAGCTTTCATGTTTGGGTTACAATCACACAATGATCAAACACCCATCCCTCCTCCAGTGCACATTCCCCACCACCAATATCCCCGGTATAAACCCCCTTTCCCACCCTCCCTCTGCCTCCATGGCAGACAATATTCCCCATACTCTCTCTCTCTACTTTTGGGCATTTTGGTTTGCAGTACACACCCTGAGAGGTTATCATGTTTGGTCCTTGATCTACTTTCAGCAAACATCTCGCATCCTGAACAGTTCCTCAAGCCATCATTTTCTTAGTGATCCCTTCTCTATTCCAGCTGCCTTCTCCCCTTTGCTCACGAGGCAGGCTTCCAGCTCTGGAGCAATCTACCTGTCCCGTGTATCTACTATCCTTAGGTATCAGCCTCCTGTTATGTTGTTTTATACTCCACAAATGAGCGCAGTCCTTCTCTGTCCCTCTCTTTCTGACTCATTTCACTTAGCATGATACTCTCCATGTCTGTCCATTTAGAAGCAAAGTTCATGACTTCATCTCCCCTGACAGCTGCATAGTATTCCTGAGGGCTGCTCTTCAGAGCCTCTGTGGTCAGGGTTGCTCCCTGCAGTGCTGGTGACCGTGCTCTTGCCAGGGATCCCACCTGGGCTCCTGTGCGCAGAGCCTGTGTCAGCTGTGAGGCCCCCTTTCTGGCCCTTATTCCCAGGTCCTCCCTCTCTGTGCTGGGATTCAGCCCGATGTCAGGCATGCTTGGCGCTAGTCACCTTATTCATTGCTCAGCCCCAGCCCTTAAATTTCTGAGAATTGAAAATCTTCGTAAATTTAAGCAGTAACAGGGCCGTAGTAGAGCGGTTCGGACACTGGCCCACTGTGGCCCGTGCGGCGTCGGGGATGAACGTGAGGCCCGCGCTCTGCCCCTCGAGGTCCCTGCCGAGCGCCTTTGTGTCCCTCGCAGGTCAGACGGGGAAGCTGATGTACGTGATGCACAACTCCGAGTACCCCCTGAGCTGCTTCGCCCTCTTCGAGAACGGGCCTTGCCTCGTGGCCGACACCAACTTCGACGTGCTCATGGTGAAGCTCAAGGGCTTTTTCCAGAGTGCCAAGGCCAGCAAGATTGAGACCCGGGGCACCCGCTACCAGTACTGTGACTTTCTCGTGAAGGTGGGCACCGTCACCATGGGGCCCAGTGCCCGCGGCATCTCCGTGGAGGTAAGGCTTTGGCCGTCTGGCCGTGGGGTGAGCAGGAGGGGTCGGCTGTCCCCCGCTTCGTTCTCCCGCGCCCCGCATCTCTCTCCCCTACTCGGGAATCCCGTAGACACTCCAGCCCGGGATGGGAGATAGAGTGCCCGGCTCCCCACAGGCGGGGGGAAATGCTTCTTTAGGCAGCCGGGCTGCCCGGGAGGGCACGGGAGAGTGCCAGAGCCTCCCCTGCAGGAGGCCGGGCTTGGTCCCCAGCACTGCTGGGTGGCACCGTTGGGAGGGCCTCACTCCCACCCCCTCCTCCCCTCTCACACCCACCCTTAGAGAAGGGCATTACTTTCAGACTTTATTGGGTCATCGAGAGGCTCCTGGTGGTAGGACTGCTGAGGATGGATTGACAACGTCGAGCACTGTAGCGCTGTCCTCCCGTTGTTCATCGATTTGCTCGAGCGGGCACCAGTAACATCTCACAACAAATTGTGAGACTTGTTGTCACTGTGTTTGGCATATCGAATACGTCACGGGGAGCGAGCTTGCCAGGCTTTGCCGCACAGGCGAGATACTCTAAGTAGCTTGCCAGGCTCTCCGAGAGTGGCGGAGGAATCGAACCCGGGTGAACTGCGTGCAAGGCAAACACCCTACCCGCTGTGCTGTCGCTCCAGCAAGTGGAGAAAGAGTATTTTGCAAACGTAGAGAGACTGGATAAAAGATACCAGGAGGAGCTTTCCAGGTGGAGATAGGTGGCAGTTCCTGCTCTGGGACTCAGAGCCCTCACGTGACAAGATTCCCTGCCTCTTTTAAGCTCGTGACCCACCCTGTCCTTGCCAGACCCTTGGGGTCATGTTCCCACCCCATCTCCAACCCAGCGGAACACACACTCCCACTACTCTTCTCTAGTTGATGTCCCCTGGAGGGTTCCCGGTAATTAAGGTGTTTCTCTCGGACCCCTGGCACAATGGTTGGGAAAAGTTACTGTTTTAGGGTCAGTGTCCCTGGCTGTGTAGAATACTTGGTTCGGGAGAGACTTAAGAGCTTGCGTTCACACTCCACCCACTGCCGATCTCTCTCTTCCTCCTTCAGAAAAGTGAAGGGGGCCCTGGGTTTTGGGGACAGGGCTGTCGTTGAACTTTAAGAGGGAAATGTTGGGTTTCCTAACGGGCTGGGGCTGGGGTGTCGAATTGTGGTGCCAGGCCTGGACGTTTGCCACTGAGCAGTGCTATGCTGGCAGGCGCGTGTCCCAAGGGTCGAGGGAAGATGCATGAGTCGATCAGGCCTTGCTCTCCTCTCTCTCTCTTTTTTTTTTCTTTTTGGGTCACTCCCGGTGATGCACAGGGGTTACTCCTGGCTCTGCACTCAGGAAATACCCCTGGCGGTGCTCAGGGGACCATGTGGGATACTGGGAATCGAACCCGGGTCGGCCGTGTGCAAGGCAAACACCCTACCCGCTGTGCTATGGCTCCAGCCCCTTGCTTTCCTCTCTGGCCTCCCCCCTTTTGTTGTTTTGTTTGTTTGTTTTTGGGGGGCCACACCCAGTGGTGTTCAGGGCTGACACTCAGGAACTACTCCTGGCGATGCAGGGCGCCCTCTGGGGTGCCGGGGATTGAACTCGGGTCGACTGTGTGCAAGGCTGGCGCCCTCCCCTCGGACTGTCATCCGGCCCCACAGGGCTTCCTCCTGGCCATGCTCCAGGGCTCCATCTCGGGTCCCCTCATGTCGCGGGCCGGGACGGCGCCGGCTCTCCAGCCCCTCTGTTGTTCTGTTCGACCCCCAGGTGGACTATGGCCCCTGCGTGGTGGCCGGGGACTGCTGGAACCTGCTGCTTGAGTTCCTCCAGAGCTTCCTGGGCAGCCACACCCCCGGGGCCCCTGCCGTGTTCACGAGCAGACAGGACGCCGTCTACAGCCCAGCGGACACCATGGCCCAGTACATGGAGCTCTTCAACAAGATCCGCAAGCAGCAGCAGGTGCCCGTGGCCGGCCTTCGCTAGGGACCCCGCCCCGAGGCCCGGGGCCGGCACGGAGTCTGCCTGGCCTTCGGTTTGGACTCTGGACGCCCCTTTCCTGCCTTTCACCTGTCGGCCCCCAGCATCTGGGCACGGACCTGTCCTGAAGAGCCATAGTTATGAGGAATGGGAGGGGCGGAGCCCTCCTGCCTCAGGGGCCCAGGTAGGGTGGGAGGGCCCAGCTGGGAGCTGGCAGGACACAAGAGTGCAGCGCCTGCCAGGGGCCGTGGACAGGCGCCCAGAACAGGGGCCCTTTGGACTCGGCCGCGGCCGGGCCTCTCTCTTGGACACCAGGGCTGCGAGGCTGGCTTGCTCGGCCGTTTCCTAACCTGCGAGCTGACGTGAATTGGAAATGGGTCTTTCTAGGGTCTTGTCTTGAGTCCTTCGAGGGCTCCCCTCCGACATCCTCCTTGGGCTCTTGAGTTTCGGTAAGCCACAAGCAGAACTTCTGTAACAAAAGGGGCTCCAAAGAGAAGTTAGTTTTTCTCTCTTCGGTAGGACAGAGAGACCCAGAGGGCTTAGGAAAGATTGGACTCTGTGAGATCGTCAGCCAGCTCTCGGGGGTCCTCGTGGGAACGCAGGGTCTCGGCACACTCATCACCTCCCGCCCCCCATTTGCTTTCGGTTCTAAAGGTCGTGGGGCCTTGAGCCAGAGCACAGCGGGGAGAGCATTTCCCTTGCCCGCAGCCAACCGGGTTGTCCGCCACATCCCCTGTGGTCCTCCGAGCACCACCAGGAGTAATTCCTGAGTGCAGAGCCAGAGCATCACTGGGCGTGGTCCAAAAAATCAGCCCATCAGTCAATCAAGGCTATGAGCTGAGATCGTCCAACTCCTCATGGTCACACACTTTGCGGAAAGGGATGCGAAAATAGCCTCTGGCTTGAGGCCTGGAGAGGCAGGACAGCAAGTAGGGTGCTTGCCTGGCATGCAGTCGATTTGAGTTAGATCCCCTGCGGCCCACATGGCCCCCTCAGGATTGATCCCTGAGCACCTCCGGGTGAGTTCCCAAAACCAAAATTCCAAAAAACCTCTCTCGTGAGGGGATCATAGACTCACTTAAAGCTTGTGGAGAGCCGTGACTGGAAGATAACGGGGAAAATGGAAGCTGGGGCCCGGTGGGTGACTTAGTGGCCAGTTGCTACTTGGATCTCAAGGGACCAGTGCCCAGAAGTGCTCTTAGCTCTCACTCTGCGGCCAGGGGCGTGGGTTAGAGCCGTTGGGCTGTGGGTTTCGTGGGAGAGTGCCACTCCCGGTGCCCCCTTTCAGCTCCGCTGGACCCCGGGAAGTCGGCCTGCACTCCTGGCCTCCCTCTCAGTGCCCAGGCATTTCCGGTTCTCGTCCCCCGGAGCCTGGTGATGAAGAACTGTTAACCGAGGGGCTGCCCTGTGCTTCATGGCGCCTGAGCTCTTCCTCACCCACTGGAGTCTCCCGCTGCTACGTGCCCACGTTGCCTCCTTGGTCCACCTCTGTAGAATGTCCCGGAAGCGCACACGGTGCCCGCCAGCAGGTGTCCGGCCCCTCTGCCCCGTGTCCTTGGGAGCCAGTGCTGCAGGGAAGCCTCGGCGAGCTGTGGCCGCATCTCAGGCCAGGGCCACGTGCCCGTCTCGCACGCAGGAAGTGCTCACCCCAGCCTTGGGACTGCAGGACCCACCTTCGGCCTTTCTGGTTCTCAGTTCCCTCAGGGTTGTCAATTATTTTGCCTATTTTGAGGACTATTTTAGAGATCGTTTGCATTCAATAAAACAAATGGATCTTGTGTTTCTGGCCTAGTGATTTATCTTTGGTCTTTTCTAGAGTCTTCTTTGCATTTATATGTGTGAGATGAGATAGAATGTAGCTAGAATTTTGAACCCGGTGTGTTCCTGAACCTACATAGACATTCACCGTCAGCGTCACTGTCACTGTCCTCCCGTTGTTCATCGATTTTCTCGAGCGGGCCCAGTAAACATCTCCATCGTGAGACCTTGTTGTTACTGTGTTTGGCATATTGAATACGTCACGGGGAGCTTGCCAGGCCTTCCCATGCAGGCGAGATACTCTCGGTAACTTGCCGGGCTCTTCGAGAAGGGCGGAGGAATTGAAGCCGGGTCGGCCGGGTCGGCCATGTGCAAGGCAAACACCCTACTGGCTGTGCTATTGCTCTAGCCCAATATTGCAATAAAAGTGAAAAAATTTAAAATGAGACAGTAAAATATTTTTAAATGATATTACTAATGAAGTCACTAACTCAGATATTAGTATCAGTTAAATGATGTCGTGTCACATCCTTAGTAAGTTAACTTTTAAATTCTGCAGAAGAAACTATTCCAAACACTAAATCTCCTTGGAGTGAGTATATAATGTCCACAGTAGATACACTGGAAAGTGAGGACCACTGGAACGGAATGAAGGCAGAGGTCACAAGGAATTTTTCTGTGCAGATGACAGGACTTATTCTGCTTTTAAAATCATTAGCAGCTCTCCTGTGTTGAATGGTGGCAGTGGAGGATACCGGAGCATTGGGCCATGGCCAAAGGTGCTCAGGTGCTATTCCCACTTCTAAATTCTTTCACCGATCCATGATTCAAGAGTTCATTTTTGGCTTTTGGCAAAACGTCCAGGTACAGTCCTGTCCTGTCCTGTTTTTCCTCTGAACGCATTCCCATCTGTCCTCCATTGGTATTGAGAGCTCTTCTGTTTGCCAGGACTTAGTTTGACTTGGTAAGATCCCACAAATAGTCTTTGCAAGAAGACAAAGCAGGATATATATTCAGTGAAGTTGCAACCAGCTGTTTTAGCTTCTAAGCGTACTTAACCTTCCCTCTTTTTAAGCTGCCGTGAAAAAAAAAAACATACCTTCACGATAATCTACAAACACTGAGGTTAATTATATATAAAGTATGTAAGGCTAGGAAACACACATTTCCCAGTATGAACGGCTGAGAGAAGTCAGATCATTTCGCGCTCCTGTTACACACCCAGATTTTCAGGTGGTGGTGGTGGGGTGTGGGGTCTGTACTCCGCAGAGGTCCCTCTCAGATCTTCAGGGCTCACCATTTCAAGGTTGCTTGTCACTGGGAAAGAGAATGGGAAGATAAAGATGCACTTAGCCACACTTCTGTGCTTCTTCCACAAAGTAACACGTATCAGAGGTCAACAGGGGAAGTCTCATCTCTCAGAAGACTGATACCAATTCTATTACCTTTGTAGGGAGATCAGCGGGAGCATTAAAGTACAACCCTGATGTTTCCTATGTGGGTGATCAATGTTTCGCAAACAAGAGAGAGCTGGAGAGATAGTTCACGGGTTAGAGCCCTTGTCCTGGTCACGGCTGGTCCTGGTTGATCCCCAGCGTGACATTTAATCTCCCGACCACTACCAGGGCTCATTCCTGACCACAGGAATATAGACATTAAGTGTGGAAAATGGGACACGATACGTCATAAGAGATTCTGCTCTTCAAAACTAAGTAAGACTAGAAACTGCCTAATCAGACTTTGCATCTTAGACGTTTCCCTTTTGAGCACCCATTTTTCATTTTATTTCTTTTGGGAAGCCACACCTGGCCTTGCTCAGGGCTTAACTCCTGGCTCTGCATTCAGGGATCATTCTTGGTGGGTTCAGGGACCATCTGTGGTGTGGGAGGGTCAAGCCCGGCTTGTCCATGTGCAAGGCAGGCAGGGTACTGTTTTCCTGGACATGACCCCACGTCTTAACAGCCTTCAGTCCAGTAGGGACCAGATCAGGGACCAGATCAGTGTTTCAGATGGCTACTTTGGGTTCCTTTGTCCATGTCTGTCTTTTGTGTTCGCCAGGGGAAATTGATGACTAACAAGACAGGTAACCCCTTCTCTCCTTTCTCATCACTCCCCTCTCCTCCCATCCTGTCTTTTCCCCCTCCTTTCCATCCATGGTACCAGGATCAAACCCAGGCCTCATGCTTGAAGACAGGTACTCTGACCGTGCTGCTTTCCTGACCCTTGTAATACATTTCTTAAGTGATTGACAAATAAGGCTCCACTGGCAAAGTCTGCACAGCTGGGTTGAGAGCTGGGGGAAGGACTGACGTCTCCGGCCCTCGTGGACAGCTGTACATGGGACTTAACAAGTATTGTTTAGTAGGGTGGTGAGGGGGTAAGACTTGAAAGTTTAGGTTAAATGAAGTTGAGAAGCATTTGTGTAAGGAAGAAGAGACGTGGTTATCCTCATAATTTTTTTTTTTTTGTTCTTAGGGTCACACCCAGCGATGCTCAGGGATTACTCCTGGCTTTACACTCAGGAATCACTCCTGGAGGTGCTTGGGGGACCATATGGGATGCTGGGAATCGAACCCGGGTCGGCCATGTGCAAGGCACAAACGCCCTACCTCCAGCTCCCTTCTCATGATTTTTTGAATGAAAAAAATCCTTTCACTCCCTAGGAAATGGAGAGCCCCATTTTGCAGTTTTGTGTCAGTGTTCTTCCTTTTATGCTAGACCATCTTCCGGCCTCTCCATCTGCTTCCAGATGCCTTGGCCTTCTCCTCACGTTGCAACTGATCCCCCAAGAGGACAGAAGCTGGGAAACTTCTAGGCCCCACCAGCAAGTCTTCTCAATTGGCAAAGCCATGTGGGAACCTGCCTGAGCTCTGCAGGTGGCCGGCACATCTGATTCTCTCACCGGAAGGTGGAGAGGCCATTACTTCCAGAGAAGGGACCGGGACCAAACCTCTTGATCCCTGCTGCTTGAGGTGTCAAAAGCGTGACCCTTGGCTTGTGTGTGGGTCTATGCCTGGTAACTGTTTTAGGGTGGAATGTGGGAAATTTTCCCCTTACTACTCAGGCCTGGTGGCCTAGGGCCATGAGCACCACAACAAGTGGTCCTTGGGGGAACCCTGAAGTGCCTGGGTTCTAACTCACAGAACGCAAGGTCTGTTCTCCAGCCCTTTTTTTCTTTTTGGGTCACACCCAGCGATGCACAGGAGTTACTCCTGGCTCTGCACTCAGGAATCACTCCTGGCGGTGATCGGGGTTACCCTATGGGATGCTGGGAATCGAACCCGGGTTGGCCGTGTGCAAGGCAAACGCCCTACCCGCTGTGCTATCGCTCCAGCCCCTGGCCCAACAGGTTTTAGGGGAAAATAAAACTAGCACTTTATTCCATCGGCAGAGGGAGCAGGATACGGGTAAGAAGCAGTGCCAGGGATCCAACCCAAGGCCGCCCAGATGCGAGGCTCAACCACATCCCCAGCAGCCCTAACTTCGTGTGCACACCAGTGGTTATTCTGTGCAGCAAGATAATAACCCTGGGGCCCAGGACACCTGCGTGAGAAGCACGTACTTCAGTTCTCTGAGCCGTTCCCCTGACCTAGGCATTTTTATTTGTTTTTAATCTTTTTAATTGTTATTTCTGTTTTGATGTTGGGCCACAGCTAATGGTACTCAGGGCTTATTCCTAGTGCTCTGCAAAGAGACCTCTCCTGGAGGTGCTTGAGGGACTTTTCTGTGATGCTACGGATCGAACCTGGGTCAACCATGTGCAGTGCAGGTATCCTACCCATTGTGCTATCACTGCCTTTTTAAATTTAATTAAATTTAATTTTTTTGCTTTTTGGGTCACACCCGGCGATGCACAGGGGTTACTCCTGGCTCTGCACTCAGTAGTTACTCCTGGCGGTGCTTAGGGGGACCATATGGGATGCTGGGAATCGAACCCGGGTCAGCCGTGTGCAAGGCAAACGCCCCACCCTCTGTGCTATCTGTCCAGCCCTATTTTTAATCTATGACACTGAGGCAACATGTTCCTAGTCCTTTTTGTTTGTCTCGTTTTGGGAGCCACACCCAACTGTGCACAGGGTTTACTCCTGGCTCTGTGCTCAGGGGTCACTCCTGGCAGGCCCAAGGGACCATAGGGGGTCCCAGGAATCAAACCCAGGTCCACTACATGGAAGGACAGCGCCCTGCTCACTGTGCTATCTCTGCGGCCCCAGCCGTTGTTTTCAAAGTCTGTTGAAGCGCTTGCAAGATAGTTGCAGCGTTAGACTGTATGACTGGGATGCGAGAGACCCCGAACCTGACCCCAGGTACCACGTGCGCTCTACTTCCCCTAGTATTACTGAAGACCGCTGCGGGCTGTGGCAGCACAGGCCTCCCCCCGAGATTGGTGTTTCTGCTCTGTGTCCACCTGCTTCCTTCCTCCTCTAGTGGCTCTGCCCAAGCTGCCTGAAGTACCTCTCCCAAGCTCTTCTCTCGCTCGGCCTTTGTCTCATGCTATTTCCTGCTTCCTGGCTTCGGGTCCTGAGTACAAGGTCTCCTTTCCCACTGCCTGCTGGGAGTCGTCGTTGCTCGGAAGGAAGACAGGCCCTCCTGCATTCCCAAGTTCCCCCAACCCCGCATGAGTTCAGAGTTCATTCCCAACGCTCCAGGATGAGTTTCGAAGTGACATTTTTCAAGATCCTCATCTGCCTGTGTCCTCCAGGTACCGGAAGTGCAGGCTTTTAGGATAGCTGTCGGAGCAGGGCTGCAGGCTGCATGTTTTGTGGAAAGTCACGGGGGCTGTGGAGCCAGATTGGACTGATGTGCAGCTCATGGCGTCTCCAGGCATTGTGTTTTCCTCCCCGTAGGGTCCTTCTCTGTGTGTGATCTTGAGCTGCGGGCCCCAGTCAAAACAGCCACGTAGGGGCTGGAGAGATAGGACCGTGGGTAAGGTGCTTGCCTTGGAGGCAGGTGACCTGGTTCAATCCCTGGTACCACCTTGGTCCCCTGAGTACTACCAGGAGTGAGCCTGATCACTATTGGGTGAGACCCAACTCTCCTTTACCCCCAGTCCTTCCCCCCCCCAAAAAAAGAAATATCCCCAAACCAGGAAAACCTGCCATAAACAGTGGCAGAAGTCAGTTGTATTTGGAATTTGGTCTTTTCTTTTTTTTTAAATGTAGGAGTACGGCTATTTATTCCACCACTGATTAGCTGATTGAATTGGGCATGAACTCCACCTTACTTTTTTTCCCCCATTTTTTATAATTTTATTTATTGAATCACGTGAGAGCAGCCACAAAGCTTTCGGGTCTAAGTCTCGGTCATACAATGAAACACCCGTACCTTCACCAAGTGCCCATTCTCCACTCCCAGGAATTTGGTCTTAAGGCTTGGCATCTTTGATCTTTGAGCAATCCCTTTTTTCTGTTTTTTTGTTTTTGGGCCACACCCAGCGATGCTCAGGCTCTGCACTCAGACATCACTCCTGGCAGTGCTCGGGGGGACCATATGGGATGCCAGGTCGGCTTCATACAAGGCAAATGCCTTCCCTGCTGTCCTATTGCTCTGGCCTAGTTTCATCAGTCTCTGCTTAGGGGCGGACTCCCTCCAGGGTGAATTTCTACCATCGCCTAGGTCTCTCCAGATTCAGTCTCTTAGCTCAGATGGGACTTCTTAGGTTATCCAGTTTTACCCTCACCTAGTACTCAGATCTTTCTTTCCATGCCCTCCCAGGGGTCGGGTGGTCTCAGCTTCACCCCCTCCAGGGAGATCTTTTCCCCTCTGTACATCATCTATTTTGTCATTGAGTCAGAACCAAAAAAAAAAAAAGGCATGAAAACATGCTTGTCTTTTTCTTCCTGGAGTGTGGAGACTAGTATATTTAATGAGAGATGTTTTCATTTGTGGTCAAGTGGGAGAATACTGACTCTTAAAAGTTATCATTGTTAGGGGCTGGAGCTATAGTGCGGTGGGTACGGCGTTTGCCTTGCACGTGGCTGACCCAGGTTCGATTCCCAGCATCCCATATGGCCACCTGACCACTGCTAGGAGCAACCCCTGTGCATCGCTAGGTGTGACCCCCAAAAAAAGCAAAAAAATAAAAGTGATCATTGTTAGCACCTTGAGGTGCCAGGGGTACTATTTGATACTGGGGGGTCAAACACAAGCAAGGATGGTGTGCTGGCACAAGGACCCTGACTCTGAAGTCAGAGCTCTAACATTTTTGCAAGCCACCAACTCCCAAGGGGCGCCTGGTGAGGCCAGCAATACCCTGCACTGGGCATGTTTTGTGTCCGCAGCCAGGGTTTGGAGACTATGGCTTTAGTCTATAAAGTATTTAGTCTCGGGGCTGGAGCGATAGCACAGCAGGTAGGGCATTTGCCTTCAACGTAGCCGACCTGAGTTCGATTCCCAGCATCCCATATGGTCCCCTGAGCACCGCCAGGAGTAGTAATTTCTGAGTGCAGAGCCAGGAATAACCCCTGTGCATTGCCGGGTGTGACCCAAAAAGGAAAAAAAAAATCATTAGGTCTCATTCGAGTATCTCAGAAATCTCTGGGCCTGAGAACCTCCCAAGGGATTACGCCTTGCAGAGGAAATAGAAGGACGTGAAAATTCAGGTTTGGGATGTGTTACTGGTTTACTGTGAACCTGGCATTTTCTTGCCATCTGGACCTCTCCTTCGGGTTCTCTCCAGGGAACTTCCTCCTTCATTTCACAGTCCCTGAGGCCTGGGAGCCAGTGTCTGAGAAAGTGGACTGTTGGAGCTCTCTCGTCTTTCCTATTGCTTCTTCTCCTCTTTGCTCTGCATACACACCCTCGAGAGATCATGATCATCCTGTTGTTCGTCGATTGCCTCGAGCAGGTACCAGTAATGTCTCCTTCGTCCTAGCCCTGAGATTCTAAAAAGTGCTACATTCAAGGCTCTTTCAGGGTTAGGAGAATGAGACCCATCCTTGTTACTGGTATTTGGCATATTGGGTATGCCACGGGGAGTTTGCCAGACTCTGCTGCGTGGGCAGGTTGCATTCGGTAGCCTGCCAGGTTGTCCAAAGCAAGAATGAGATAATGAGATGTCGCGCTGCCACGAATGTGGCCACACGCTTCTGGGAGCTGGGTTTTATAGTCTCTGGGTCTTGGCCGTTGATGGGATTATACGGTGCTGGGGGCCAGTTGGTGGGTGTGACCCCTGCCTACTGGAAGATGGAGGATCTGGGTGGAGGATGCTCAGCCCCGATCCGAGCAGGCTTGGAGATCTCAGCCCCGGGACCCACATGCCTTTGTTCCTCTGCCGGTACCTTCATGCGTGTGGAGAGTGGTCTCAGCATGGTTGTGGCTGGTTCTGGAGGTCTTCGACTGCCGGGGCTCTGGTCAGGGCAGGGAGGGAAACTCAACCCACCCCCCTCCACGGGGCCCAGGTGAGGACAGCCAGGCGCAGGGGCAGGAGACTCTGCGCTGTTCTCTTCAGGGAGCTGGGTTTTATAGTCTCTGGGTCTTACCCTCTAGAGATGAGTAGAAGAAACACCAAGAGATCATTTATTTATTTATTTTTTATTTAAAAAAATTTTAATAGTGAGACATCATGAGGTACAGTTGCAGACTTACACATTTTTGTGCTTGGGTTTCAATTATACAATGATCAAATACCCATCCCCTTAGAGCATTTTTTTTGTGGCCTCAAGAGTGGGCCACAAAAACATGTTTGTTTTGTTCTATTCCTGGCCCACACCTCCAAGTGCTTAGGACTTACTCTTAGCTGTGCACTCAGGAATTATCCTGGCAGTGCTCGGGGACCAGCTGGGCTGCTGGGGATCAAACCGGGCGGGGCTGTGTGCAAGGCAAGTGTCTTTCCTATTCCATCCTCTGATTTCTTTTTTTTTTTTTCTTTTTGGGTCACACCTGGCGATGCACAGGGGTTACTTCTGGCTCTGCACTCAGGAGTTACTTCTTGGCGGTGCTCAGGGGACCATATGGGATGCTGGGAATCGAACCCGGGCCGGCCGCGTGCAAGGCAAACGCCCTACCCGCTGTGCTGTCTCTCCAGCCCTCTGATTTCTATTTTTGCAAGTTTCTTGTCTGGTATAATAGAAGAGTGGAACAGTTATGTCTGCTTTTGCATCCAATCTCTTGTGCTATTTTGTGTTGCGGTGAGAAAAGCCGACCCCACATAGTGGTGTAGCTGGAGAAGTGTGACATATTAATAATATTCCTCTCACTGTGGATTTTCATTGATCCGACGTCAAAATTGCTTATAATATGGAATCTCAAGCTGTTATCACTAAACTTTTTTTACTCTATTAAAATGCACTGGTTTATTTTGCACTTCGGCTCCTGTATGGATATGTGGTTTTTCGCATAACAAATTGATCACGTTAAAAACTACTACCAGGGGCTGGAGCAATAGCACAGCGGGTAGGGCGTTTGCCTGCATGTGGCCAACCCGGGTTCAGTTCCCAGCATCCCATATTGTCCCCTGAGCACCGCTAGGGGTAATTCCTGAGTGCCGATTCAGAAGTAACCCCTGTGCTTTGCCGGGTAGGAACCAAAAAGCAAAATAAAATAAAAACTACTACTACAGACCTTCCAAATGTCCACTTTTTAATATGCAACTTCAAAACTGTTTTAAAAAATATCCACATGCATTAGAAATATCTTGGGGAGCTAGTAAGTTCTTGGTGGCAGGTAGTCTTAAAACTTGCCGAGGTTCACGTGAAACCTTGAGTGTTATTGCTAACACATTTGTTTCTGAGAAAATATTACCCAAAGAGAAACAAACAGTTTATCCGTCAGGGGTTCTTTTGTGTAAAAATATGGCAATTAATTGAAAGAAAATTGAAATTATCTTTTGATTCCATGGAAAGAATCACCAATTCAGCTGAAAACTCAGAAGTTTCTCTCCCCTCAGGAGAAAGCCTCGCGCTTAGGTAAGGAGCAGACATGCTTTCTGCAGACCTAAGGCTGTAGAGGCTGGTATCTTCTCATTCATTTATTCATGTTTGGTTTGGGAGCCAAATCCACAGGTACTTGGGGACACTCCTTGATGTGCTTGGGGGGCCTGGGGGTACTTGCGATGGAACCCAGGGCCTGTGCATGCAAAGCATGTTCTGGAGGCCTTTGAGGTGGTTCTCCGCCCCAAAGGTACTTAAATTTATTTATTTATTCATTTTTTATTTATTGCATTTTGGGTCACACCCGGCAATGCACAGGGGTTATTCCTGGCTCTGCACTCAGGAATTACTCCTGGCGGCGCTCAGGGGACCATATGGGATGCTGGGAATCAAACTCAGGTCGGCCGCGTGCAAGGCAAACGCCCTACCCGCTGTGCTATTGCTCCAGCCCCAGGTACTTAAATTAAAAAAATTTTTTTTTAATCGAATCACACATGAGAACACAATTCTTATTTTATTTTTGGCTTTGGGCCACACCCAGCGATGCTCAGGACTTAATTCTGCACTCAGGAATCACTCCTGGTGGGACACAGGGGAGCATGTGGGATGCCAGGGATCGAACTCAGGCCCACTGCATGCAAGGCAAACATCATACCTACTATACTATTGCTCTGACCCCACAAACATTTTTTAAAATTTTTTTTCTTTTTCTTTTTGGGTCACACTCAGCAATGCTCCTGGCTCTGCACTCAGGAATCACTCCTGGCGGTGCTTGGGGGATCATATGAGATGCCGAAGTCCGAACCGGGGTTGGTCATGTGCAGTTACCCTGCCCTACCTGCTGTACTATCACTCTAGCCCTATTTAAAAAATTTTTTCTTTTAATTTTTTATTTCACTGTCACTGCCCTCCTGTTGTTCATCGATTTGCTCGAGCGGGCCTAGTAACATTGTGAGACTTGTTACTGTGTTTGGCATATCGAATACTTCACGGGGAGCTTGCCAGGCTTTGCTGTGCGGGCGAGATACTCTCGGTAGCTTGCTGGGCTCTCCGAGAGGCTTATTATTATTATTTTTAATAATGTAGGAGTACTGCTATTTGTTCAGCCTTTGATTAAACTGATTGAATTGGGCATGAACTCCACCCCACAAACATTTTAGTTTGGGCTAAAGGACTAAATAATTTATTAAGTGAAACCTGTTACTCTTTCCCTGTGAATGAGTGGCTGTGAAAATACTTTCACTGCCAATTCAGTTGGTGCCCTTACCCTCCTTTGGGCAAAGACAGCAGCTTTCCCCTTGTTACTTTGTAGCATGACCGCAAACAAGGAAACTTTTTCAAGTAAAGCCTTACGCGGCTTTACTTGAAAAAGTTTTGGTCCAGGGATCCTCCAAAATCCTTCAGTCAAGAGCACCTGTTGTGTTAGGCACTTTAAGGACCTAAGACAATCTTTATTCTCCAAGACTGTTCTTGGGTCCAGCAGGAAACATTGCAAAGTTAGTAAGAATTCTCTGGGTTTTGTTTTGGGGGCCACAGCTGGCAGTGTCCAGGGTTTCCTCCCGGCTCTCAAACTTGCAGAAATAGCAGCTGTTCGTTTTCCTAAGGGTTCTATCCCTTGGGGAGAAGAATCATCGTTGACTGCGCGGACCCTCTTATTTATAGAGAATTTTCCGAAAGCAGCTGACTACCATCTGGGTCTTCAGTGGCAAAAAGTCAAAACACACGTGCGTGCTAAACCGTTGAGGAGCGAGCCAATGGTAACTGAGCAGACGCTGCCTCGGGAAACCCTCCGGTTTGGAGGCTGCTACTTTCGGAATGATCCGGGGCGAAAACCGCTTGATCTTTCAAAGACCACAAAGCAGCATCACCAACAGGATCGTGCAAGGCTTCTTCTCCCACTGGCAGTGGGCGGGCCACGTTAATGAACAGAGCTTCTCCAAGAAGTGCGGGAACTTGGGTCCGATCCCCGTGCCGGGTCCGCGGGCTTGCAGGGCTGGGGGACCCGGGGGCGGAGCCGGCTCGGGAGGGCCTCGGGCCCTTTAAGGAGGAGGGTCGGCCAGAGGACGTGCACCTTTAAGAGTCTCTTTGTCTGGAAACCTCCTAATTTCCCCTCCTCTGCGGCCGCCCACCTTGGCCCCGCGACTCAGGCGGCCTCTCGACGCCGCCGCCCCTCTACGCCGGGTCCCGAGGGGCCCCGGCCCCGAAACTTGGCGCCCGCCGCGGGAACGCGCGGACGGGCTGCGGCGGGGGCGCCGGCGCGGGGGCCCGGCGCGGCGCAGTTGGCGCAATGCGGGGCTGGGGGCGGGGCCGGGGCGGGGCCGGAGGCGGGGCCCGGGCGGGCGGGCCAATGGGCGGGCGGGGGCGGGGCCTCTCGCGTCGCGGTGACAGCTCGCGCGTGCTGATGAGGGCGGTAAATAGACGGGGAGGGGCGGGGGGCGGGGCCCGGCGGCGGCGGGGGGCGTGGCCTGGCGTCCCGGCTCGGCGCCCTCCCCTTTAAAGCGGCCTCGCTCGGCGGGCGCGGGGCGACAAAGGCGGCGCGCGGCGGCGGCGGCGGCGGCGGGAGGCGGCGGCGGCGGGAGGCGCGCGGCGGGGGGCGCGGGGCGCGGGGCGGGGGTCCGGGCTGAGTTGCGGGTGCGGGGGCCGGGCCGGAATTTTTTTTTTTTTTTTTTTTTTTTGCGAGTGGAGGGGAGTGGCGGCGAGCCCGACGTGACGGGGGTGTGAACTAGTGCGGCGCGCGGGGCGGGCCGGGCCAGGTGGGCTCCGAGGGGGCGCGGCGGCACGGGGGTCGGGCCGGGCCGGGCCGGGGCGCCGGGGGAGCCCGCGCGGACTTGCCGAGGTCCGGCGGGAGGCGGCCGGCCGGGGAGCGGGGCAGGCGGGCGGGCGGGCGGGCGGGCCCGGGCGGAGATGGGGGCGCGGCGGCGGGGGACCTGGGTGCCGTGGGACGTGCGCGCCCCGGGGTGCCGCGGCGGACGGGGTGCGCGGGGCGGGCGAGCGACGCCGTCGCGGAGGCTGCAGCAGCGGAGGGAGCCTCGGGGGCCCCGGAGGAACCATGGTGAGCGGACCGGGACCGGGACCGGGACCGGGGGCGGGCGCAGGCGCGGGGTCGGGGGCGGGGGGCGACCGAAAAGTCCGGCTGGAGGGGGCGTGCGGGAAAGGGGTTCTTTGTTGCGGGCTCGACCGGGGGTCGAGGCTGCGGCGTCCTTTTGTCCGTCCCGGTCGCAGGTTGCAGAAGCCTCTGGCTCCCAGCCGGGAAACCTCGAACCCCCCTGGCACCTTCCCGCCGACTTGCGACGCCCCCTGGGAGCGCGCGGCCGCCCGTTTGGTGGGATCGACCCCGCGCGCCCCCGTCGCGCTGTCCCCCGGGCTGTGACGAAGGGGGACCCGGCGGGGCCGGTGACAGCCGCCCCCGCGCCCGTGTTGGATGGGCAGCATTCGCATGTTCGCTCCGGAGCCCACTGCTCTTGGGATGCTGAAAACAAAAAAGAAAAAGAAAAAAAAAAAAAAGGAAAGCTTTTTGTTTCACCAAATCCACCCGATTTCTGCCCAATTGTGGCCCCCGGGGGTCTGGAGG
This sequence comes from Sorex fumeus, assembly GCF_029834395.1. Classification (NCBI taxonomy): domain Eukaryota; kingdom Metazoa; phylum Chordata; class Mammalia; order Eulipotyphla; family Soricidae; genus Sorex; species Sorex fumeus. The sequence continues at coordinate 59,276,692 of NW_026606118.1, forward strand.
CTCGTGAGAAGTCATGTCAGAGAAAGGCAAATTGGCCAGGAAGTTTTCTAGGGAACAGACCTAGTGGTCAGGGCTCTCGGGCAGCTCTGGGTGGGACGTTTCATTTGTTGAGTGGGTAACTCATGCATGTAACAAAATGGGATCGAGGAAGGGACATTTGTAGACCAGTGGAGGATTTTTTTTTTTTCAAAAAAAGAACCTGTCAGATGTTGAACAATGAATGTGTTAATAATTTGTATTAAACATTTCAGACAACGAAAACTGAAAGTCTGGGGTAGCCCCATGCCTCTTAAAACGAATTTTCTAAGAGCTTTTGAATTTTACACCACCTTTGGGGAGGAAAAGGAAGTTAAGAAATGTGGGACATCTTTTATATTATTCTCATAGAGTATTTTGTTGATTTTTTTTTTAAATCTGAAGCTTTTACATTTAGCTCCGATATGAATGTTTCGGGGCCAGAGAGATACTAAAGCAGTTAAGGCCCTTGCCTTGCACATGCTGGACGTGGGTTCGATCCCCGGCATCCCGGATGGTCCCCAGAGCCCAACACCAGTGATTGCCTAGTGTAGAGCCAGGAGTAACCCCTGACCACCCTGGGTGCGGCCCCCAAACAAAATATAGCTGTTACATGGCATTTGTTGCCAAAGAATGGCATGTAATTTACTTAAGGGTAAAAGTTGGGGGACTGTCTTTTTTTCCCTTTTGATTTTTGGGCCGTACCTGGTGGTCAGGTGCTTCGCTGAGCTTGGTGCTTGTGGTTATTGGGGTGCTGGGGATTAAACACAGTCTCACATGCTGGTCAAGTGCTCAGCAGCAGAGCTCAGATCCCTCAGCCTTGTTCCTCAGACCCTTAGTGGAGGTTCCTTCTTGAATGTATGTGCAGTTACTCAAAGAGTCTTTTATTCCAAGTTGGGTCAAGTTCGGATTACCACTCTTTTGAAGGTAAGGCTCTAAACAGCAAAGCTTATATGAACGCATCTGTAATATTTACCCCAGGTTAGATTTTGGCTTGTGCATGGAAGAAACTATGATTGTTAATGTCTGTGAATCGTTAAGGATTTTCAAACGTTTCTGGATTGATCAGCCATGTTCCGGGATTTTAGATTCTGGATTATTTCAGCTGGTGTTCAGAGTGGTAAAATGGAATTAGGAGTTTAGCAGAGGTCTTTTTAGAAGTGACTGTTTTTGGCTTTTTGTTCCAAGAGGACTAGTGTGGAAGTTTGACTTCCTGTTACAATCACTGTAGGCACCTGTTTCTGAAAGCAAAGGTGTGCACGTTTCCTTCTTTCCGAAGTGTGCTTGGAATGGTGTTACGAGTAGGCTGTGCTCTGCATTGTATTGCTATTTTTTATGATAATTGTTTTATAGTTGGTATCTTTATGTAAGTGGTTTTAGTGGTATTAGATATTAATGAGGAAATTACAAATTATGAAAGCAAAGGAAAGCATTTCTTTGGAGCCTGTCTATGTATTTTGTATGCTCTCATGTCTTTTAAACCTGTTTTCTTTACAAATGGCTTTTTTTTTTTCCCAGTGAGGTAAAATAGTTTTATTTAAAGAAATTCACTTAGAGAAATGGGAGGGGGAGAGAGAGAGAAATACATATTCAAGGGAGAACACAGGCTTCTCCAGAGGGGGAAAAAAAGCCAAGAGTGCACATCTCAGGTTAAGATCTGGGGCCAGTCCCCAGCATGGAGAATTATCTGCAGATGGTCAGTCCTCAACTGATATGTCTAAAACTAAAAATGGATAATCTTTTAATTTAGATACTACTATTTAATTAATAAGGACTCAGATAAAATTTCATTTTCACATCTATTTACTAAATAAAATTCTCAATTTAGTTTTGTTTGTGATTTTATTTGCAAAGCAAAGCTTTATAGTTTTGAATTTGAACGAGTAGGTGGTATATAATTGCTTTTTCCATTAATTATAGAGTCCTTGGATGGCAAGAGACCTTGAAAGGACCTCTAGTGTATCCTGCAACTTCAGTCAGTACCCCACTTAACTCATCCCAGGTAGATAAAAATTTATCCTGCTTTTTATAAATCTTAAGTGGTAATGTGGTTTCCTTTGTAGATAACTTTTTCTGGCGTTTGGTTGTTTTTTCTAAAAGGAATGCTGTCTTCTCTCTAACCAGAACACAGTACCTTATTTGTATTTCTATTCTCTTGCCATTCTTAATTTTTGAGTAAATTCTTTTGTATTGTAGTATTCCTAAGTACTTATAAGACCGTAAGTTTTTCGTAAAGTTCATAACTGACCTATGTATAGTGCTTTCATGCTAGACACTGTCCTAAGATTTTGGCAAATTGTAACATTCCTCTCTGCCATCCTGAGTTCTGCGGTTCCCATTTCCAGATAGAGACACCTCGAGATTCATCACCTGCTCAAGGTTATACTAAGACATCTCTACAACTGCTTGTTTGATAGTTAATATTTTAGTAATGATGCTGCTGGAATTTTGTTGTTAAATACTGACCAAATGATTTGTTTGTACTTAAGGTCAAGGGATAGATTCTGCTAAATTATAGAGATGGATTGAAACCTTGGCATTTCTCTTGCAGTACCTTCTTTATCGCGCTGATGTTGCCTCTGTTTGGCAGTTGAGAAGTTATTCTTCACCTCGTTTTGTTTGGGGGGGGGAGGGCTCACTCCTTGTTCTTCGCGCAGGGATCACTCCTGTCAGGGCTTAGGGGACCGTATGGGTCCTGGGGATCTAATCTGGATCCTCCATGGGCAAGGTAAGCCCCCTTTCTCTGTACTCTCTCTAGCCTCTCAAAGATTATTTTTAACTCTATTCTCATATAGTGTCACTCCTATAAATGCTCAAGATCTGTATATAGATTGACCAGGATTGGCCATGTTCAAGGCAAGGGCCTTTGTACATGGACTATCTCTCTGCCTGGACTTTTTATTATTGTTGTTTTAATGAATAATTGGGCTAGGGTGATAGTACAGCAGGTAGAGTGCATGCTTTGTATGTGGCGAACCCCAATTTTAATCCCTGTCACCACATATGATCTCCCAAGCCCCACCACAAGTATCCCTGAATGCAGAGCCAGAAGCGAGCCCTGGGCACCCAAAAAAAGCAAAACAGGAGAGTAATCCTGTTTACAGAGTGCCCAGTACGAAACCAGTATGTGGAAAGTTTGAGATGCACACAATGACCATATATATATGGTCATTTGTAACATTTGAACCTCACACAGGCCCACGAAAACCTGTTTATTGTAGAACCCCTCTGCTGGGAACCTCTTTAGGCCCTGGCAAGGGGACTCACTTACTGGTAGAGCTGCAGGACTTCCCAGGTGCTGGAATGTGTGGCAAATCATTCACTGAGAAAATAGGAGTGGATTGTAAGTGGATTGTTTGAAATTTTCTTGGGTTTTGGTTTTGGACCACAGCCTGTAGTGCTCAGTACTTACTCATAATTCTGAAGTCAGGGATCACTCCTGGCAGTGCTTGGGGGACCATATCAGATGCTGGGATGAACCAAGGGCAGCTATGTGCAAGGCAAACACTCTACCCGTTGTCCTATTGCTCCATCCCTTTTTGAAAGTTCGTGTGGTCCTTCCAAGATCTGGAAAAGATCTAAGGGCAAAATGAATCGTCTTTTTTATTTATTTATTTATTTATTTTGCTTTTTGGGTCACACCGGGCGATGCACAGGGGTTACTCCTGGCTCTACACTCAGGAATTACCCCTGGCGGTGCTCAGGGGACCATATGGGATGCTGGGAATTGAACCCAGGTTGACCGCGTGCAAGGCAAATGCCCTACCCGCTGTGCTATCGCTCCAGCTCCAGCCTTTGTTTTGTTTTGTTTTTTTTTTTTTTGGCTTTTTGGGTCACACCCGACGATGCACAGGGGTTCCTCCTGGCTCTGCACTTAGGAATCACTCCTGGTGGTGCTCAGGGGACCCTATGGGATGCTGGGAATCGAACCCGGGTTGGCCGTGTGCAAGGCAGACACCCTACCCGCAGTGCTATTGCTCCAGCCCCAAAATGAATCATCTTAAGCATATTGATTGACACTAAGTAAATGATGATTGGAGGGATGGCCCAGGATAGGAGAAGTGTGCTTAAAGTGGACCAGGGCCCAAACACAATGATCTCTTAGTATCTGTATTGCAGATCGTAATGGCCCAAATCAGGGAGAGAGTAAGAAGGACTGTACCTGCCACAGAGGCACGGAATGGGGTGGGGTGGGGATGGTGGGTGGGATACTGGGAACAGGGGTGGTGGGGAATGTGCACTGGTAGAGGGATGGGGACTCGAGCATTGTTTGACTGAGATGCAGTTGTGCAGGTTTGCAATTGTATCTCACCGTGAGCCAATAAAACTTCTTAAAAAATAAAAAGTGGCTCATATTTAAAGAAAAAAAAAGGTATTGGTTGCGGGCCAGAGCTGTGGCTCCGTGGTAGAGTTCTAGTCTTGCTTGTGTGAGAACCTCAGCTCCTCTGTTCCCAACACTGGAAGAAAAAGAAGGAAAGGAAAAGAAAAGCAACATTGGTTAAGATGAACACAAATAAATTGGCCTTACGGTAGGAGAATATATTTAAAATTTCTGTTATCTCCCTCACCTCAGTCCCCTAGTGAGCCAATGTTTTTGAAATCTTCAATTGCTTTCGTTGAAGGAGATTGAATAGACCATAGTCACACCTTCCAGCTCATTGTTCATGGCCGCCCCCCATTTTTGTACCACATCTCATTGTGTTAACTCGAGTTCTATATGTTTGGGAGTTGCTGCTGGTGTTGCTTGGGACCTTGTGGTGCCAAGGATCCAATCCCTGCATCCTGCGTGCAAGACGTACGGTCCATCCCATCTCCCTGGCCCTCATGTTCAGTCCTTATTAAAAAGGAAGCCTGGGGCTGGAGCGATCGCACAGCGGGTAGGGCGTTTGCCTTGCATGCAGCCAACATGGGCGATACAGGTTCGATTCCCAGCATCCCATATGGTCCCCCGAGCACCGCCAGGAGTGATTCCTGAGTGCATGAGCCAGGAGGAACCCCTGAGCATCGCCGGGTGTGACCCAAAGAGCAAAAAATAAATAAGTAAATAAATAAATAGGAAGCCTGTCCATTTGATGTAGTCTTGACCTCTAGAATGAGCCTGTCTGATTCTGTGGAAGTAATTAGTAGCTGAATTCAAACAGATGTAAATGACGGGTGGGCTCCTTTATTCCCCCCTCCCCCATAAGCAACTCTTAAAGCTATGAAATATAGCGCCTTAGTAATTAAAAACACTTTGCTTTCATAAGGATGAGAAAATTACAAATTATTTGGAAAGCATCCTTGCCAGTCGTACATTATCGCTTCTGAGATTTGGGCAGTTTTTAAAGAACGCTAACGCTCTTCCTTTGCCATTTACATGGTAATGGGAGTGAAAAGGAAGGCGCTCCTCTGGAATTTTCCGGCTTGTTTTTATTACGTGTCAAGTTGTACACAGCAGTCTGTGACAGGTATTTTCTCTCTTTGTCTTCCGTTGAGCTAATTAGTAATTTACACTCTCGAAGCATCTCTCGCAGCCTGCGTGTGTGAAAATGCCGGCTCCTCGCTGCCTTCCCTGCGGGCCGGGCTGGCAAGTGACTGGGTGCAGATGTTGGTTCGCTCAGCTGAAGGATCGGGGATATGAAAAGGGTGTTTTTATCAGTGTGCTGGTGGCATGTCTGTCCCCTTCGACTCTTCACTGCCCCCCCCCCCCCACCTCACCGTTCAAATCGGATGATTCGACCAGTAATCCAGAGCCGCTGACCTTGATTCCGTGTTGGGTTGCTTTCTGTTCCGTCTCCCACCCGCACCCCAACACTGGGATCTGGGAGGATTAGCAGGGCGGTCTGGCACAGTTGAAAGCCCAGGAAGCTGGTCTTCCTGCCCCCCCCCCCACCCCCACCCCCCCCCCCCCCCCGCCTCCCGCCCCCCCACCTCCTCGGCAGAATACAGAGCTTCTTGCCACTGTCTTTAGAACCCAGCAGTGCTGCTCTTGCGGGCCAAGTTCTGCAAGGAGAGTCCGAGTAGAGCTGGTGCCGGGGGGTTGGAAAATGCCTTACGAGAGGTTTCTGCATCCTTCCGACAAAATGTTAAGCTCTGCCTTTGCATCCGCTTTTTCAGAATGCTGCTGTGAGTGAGCCCATGTGTGGCTTGACTTTTCCCTTCGTGACATTGGTGTTCTGCTCCTTCCTGTTTGTTCCTTAATTCTTTTAGTCTCTGATGTGGGAGAGGTACGGATGCATCGGGCCTGTCATGTGCTCACTTACAGAGACTCTGTGGTCATATTAAGGTAGCAGGAGTTTTTGATTTTGAAATTAAGGGTTTTTTTTTCTTTTTTTTTGCTTTTGTGGGTCACACCTGGTGATGCTCAGGGGTTACTCCTGACTCATGCACTCAGGAGTTACTCCTGGCGGTGATCGGAGGACCATATGGGATGCTGGGAATCGAACTCGGGTTGGCCATGTGGGCTGCGTGCAAGGCAAACGCCCTGCCCGCTGTGCTATTGCTCCAGCCCTTGAAATTAAGTTTTAAGGCTCAGTATGTTCAACAAGGAACATGTATTTTTCATTGAGAATTACAAGAATTAAAAAAAAAATTCATTTTGTTGCTATGCCTGGCAGTACTCCTGACTCTGCACTCAGGGATTATTCCTGGCAGGAGTTGGGGGACCATATGGGATGCTGGGGATTGACCCAGGTCAGCTTTGTGCAAGGCAAGAAGCACCCTACTCGCTGTAACTTTTTTTTTTTTTTTTGGTTTTTGGGTCACACCTGGCTATACACAGGGATTACTCCTGGCTCATGCACTCAGAAATTGCTCCTGGTGGATGCTGGGAATCGAACCCGGGTTGGCCACATGCAAGGCAAACGCCCTACCCGCTGTCTATCGCTCCAGCCCCATCACTGTGACTTTTTAAAAATTTGCATCATAAATTTTATGCCTGATGTGGGAGAGAGATTCCTTCCATCCCCAAAACGAATCACGAGATCTTGGGAGAGTCTCCCTTCTCCAGTGAGAGCAGGGGCTGGGGGCAGGATGAGCACTGCAGCCCCTCAGTCTGTGGATCTGTCCTCCCCTGCTCAACAAAGGATAGTTGTCCCCTCCCCCAATTATTATTTTTTTCTCATGTAATCATCCCTTTTTAAAAAGCCTTCACTATTAAAACACACCCTCCGACGTTCGCCTTGCACACGGCTGACCTGGGTTCGATCCCCGGCATCCCATATGGTCTCCCAAGCACCGCCAGGAGTGATTCCCGAGTGCGGAGCCAGGAATAACCCCTGAGCATCGCTGGGTGTGACCCAAAAAGCAAAATTAAAAAAAACACACACCTTCCGATATCGAGGGGCAGGGTGCTGGCTGGGATGTAAGGTTAAAGGGCACCATCTCGCAGAATCATCCATCACTTTCTGCTGCAGGGCCTCCTTCCTTGCTGCATCTGTAGCCACTATAGGCCAGCCTCATCTACTGGCCACTGCACGTTCAGGACCACGGAGCCCGGGAGGAAGCTTCCTCGGTAGCAGGTGGGGCTGTTCCTCAGGGCCTGTCACACTAACGTCAGCTAGTTTGATGTTGCGATAACTGGTCCTCAGAATGGAGAGTTCCACAGATGCGTGGTGCTTGTGGGCCGGGCTCCAGGCTGGAGGTGGATTGCACAGCTGCCGGAGAACGGCGGGGTGTCTAGAGGGGAATTTATTAATGTATTAGTTCTCAGCTTCAGCCTTTTTGTTTGAAAATTATCTTTGGTGTTTTTGGGCCACGCCTGGCTGTGCTAAGGGGGGTCACTCCTAGTTCTGCAATCAGGGATCACTACCAGGAATTAAACGTGAGCTGGCCATGTGTAAGGAAAGTGCCCTGCCCACTGTATTTTTGCATCTGTCAGCATCTGTCCCTGGAGTTTGTGCCTTTCTAGAATGCTAGGTAATTTATGGTACTTGTATTTGCAACCCTGGGTGCTTAATTTGTCAGAATAATGTCAAAATTCCTTAAAGCTACCACTTCCCTGACTAAAGTTGCTACCTGGAGGTATCCACAAAGAAAATCAGATAAGAAAATGAATAGCTCTGCTTAGCCATCATTACCAATAGTTTCACATAGACATCTAGCCTTTGGTGGTGAATCAGTATTCATGTGTGGTATTTATATACGTATACGTAAATTGTATGCGTATATAAACCCATACACACACAGAATATCTCGTGTAAGCATTAATAGGGTATGAAAGGGACACCTATATTCGTATTTTGTTTTCATCATCTAGAACACCTAGAACATTCCTATGAATTATCACTGTTGGCACCTCAGTTAGTCTTCCTTGCCTTTTTTTTTTTTTTTTAGTGCGACTGGACTTCTAACTCAGGGCTCATACTTGGCAAGGCAGGTACTCTACCACTATCTTCATTCTCGGCCCAGGCACTCCTTTTATAATGTCTAATGTTAACCATTGCTGTCAGTTGTCCTATCAGTATTATCCAGTTCATGGTTAAAAAATAATTATTTTCATGTCATTTCACACAGAGATTCAGATTCATAAGCAGCATTCCACATAAAAATAAAGTCCCAAAGTGGACAGATTTACAAGAAGTAAAAGTGAGAAAGTGAGTACACAGCAATGGAATTGACTATACCCTTTTAAAAGAAGTATTTCTAGAATGGACTAAAAAAAATAATGGTATGGTGTATGTCTGCTACTGTTCAACCATGAGAAAGGATACCCCACCATTTTGACATGTGACTTAAATGTATTTTGGGCTTTAAGTGTATTATGTGATAAGTCAGAAAGACAAGATACATACATATATATATATTATATTATATCCCACAAATGAGTTCAACCATGCTCTGTCTGTGCCTCTCCTTATGACTCATTTCACTCACTATAGTTTCTTTAACTAGTCATCTATTCTCAGACACTTGGGTTGTTTCCAGATTCTGGCTATTGTGAATAGTGCTTCAATGAACACAGAAGTGCAGATGGTATTTCTGCTCTGTGATTTTTGGCCCCCAAGGTATATTCCCAGAAGTGGTATTGCTGGACGTCTTAGGGAAGCTCGATTTCTAGCTTTTAAGGAATGCCCATATTGTTTTCCCAAAAGGTTGGACCAGTCATCATTCCCACCAGCAGTGAAAAAGAGCCCCTTTCTCTCCTCATCCATACCAGCATTGGTGGTTCTTATTCTTTTTGATGTATGCCAGTCTCTGTAGTGTGAAATGATAATCTCGGTGTTGTGGGGGTTTTTGTTTTTGTTTCTTTTTCCTTTTGGGTCACACCCAGCGGAGCACAGGGGTTACTCCTGGCTTTGCACTCAGGAATTACTTCTAGCAGTGGTCGGGGAACCAGGTGGGATGCTGGGAATCGAACCCGGGTCGGCTGGGTGCAAGTCAGACGCCCGACCCACTGTGCTATCGCTCCCTCAGTGTTGTTTTGACTCACATCTCCCTGATGATTAGCAAGGTAGAGCATTTTTTCACGGGTCTTTTTGGCCATTCGTATTTCTCCTTTGAGAAAGTTTCTGTTCATTTCTTCTCCCTCAAAGGGGAGAGAGGGTGGGAAGGGGGGAGGAGAGAGAGAAGAGGAGGAGGAAAGTGCCTGCCGTAGAGACAGGGTGGGGGAGGGAAACTGGGGACATTGGTGGTGGGAAATGTGCTAGAACACTGTATGACCGAAACCTGACCATGAGCAGATTTGTAACTCTGTATCTCATGGTGACTCAAAAAAAATTTTTTGTTTGTTTGTTTTATTTATTTATTTTTTCTTTTTGGGTCACACCCGGCAATGCCCAAGGGTTACTCCTGGCTCTGCACTCAGGAATTACTCCTGGTGGTGCTCAGGGGACCATATGGGATGCTGAAAATCGAACCTGGGTCGGCCGCATGCAAGGCAAACACCCTACCCGCTGTGCTATTGCTCCAGCCACCCCCCAAATTTTTTTTAATTAAAAAAAAAACGAGCTATGGGGAATATAAAAAAAAATTAAAGTCAAACCTGTGAAAGCAGTCAAATGATACTTGCTGGAGAATGGTGTTTAAGAGTACAAATTTGTTTCTTGTTTTAAAAAAAAGTTGGTTCCTTCTCCACCCTGCTGTTGGCCTTCATATCAACCTGAGCTTTCCCGCTGGAGAAACCCCTGTGTTCAGTTTGTCTGTCTGTCTGTCTCTCCCCCTCACGTGTCTTGTTTCTCTTAAGTAAATGTCTTTAAACTTTTATTACTTAGGGGCAGGTTCGATCCCCAGCACCCTCTGAAAGTGATGCCTGAGCACAGAGCCAGGAGCAAGCCCTGAGCACTGCAGGGTATGGGCCAGGAAAAACAAAAAGAAAATTTTCTTTACTAAAAAAAAAGAAAAGTAGGGGCTGTGTCCAATAGTGCTTAGGGCGATCTGTCACCACACCCTGCCACTTACAGCAGAACTCAGCCCCGTGTGGGCCTGACAGGTCAGCAGTGCTTTGGACAGATGGTGCCGGGGGGGGAGGGGGGGGGCGGGGGGGACGGACTTTGGAGCTCCATCGCATAGTACACTGGCACCATGCACGCCAAGATCCATGGTGGGTAGTAGATATGGTTAGCACGTGCTCTGTCACTGGAACTCTCTTTCCTGGCCCCTTCCTGATGCAAATTTGTATACTGCCTAGTATAATGACTCAGAGACTATAAAAACCAGCTCCTGGAACCGCATGGCCGCATTTGTGGCCGCGCGACATCTTATTATGACATCTTATTATCTCATTCCTACTTTGGACAACCTGGCAGGCTACCGAATGTAACCTGCCCACAGGGCAGAGTCTGGCAAACTCCTCGTGGCATACCCAATATGCCAAACACCAGTAACAATGATGGGTCTCATTCTCCTAAAGAGCCTTGAATATAATCTCAGAGCTAGGATGAAGGAGACGTTACTGGGGCCTGCTCGAGGCAATCGACGAATAACAGGATGATTTGTGATTTGTGATTTTAGTAGAATGAATATGGATAATATGCCATAATAAAGTATTATAGATACTACTATAACAGCTATCATCAGTGTAACATTGAACAATTTAAATTTATACAGTGGTACATGCCACATTTATTCAATAAATACATACTTTCAAAATATATTGCATAGATTGAAAAAAAAACTGAGTTTATTTCAATTGAACGCTATTAATGGTGCTTTCCTAAAAAGATCAGATCCATTTATATTTGGCATTCTTGTCTCCTCCATGCTAAAATCCCAAATTGATTAAGCATTATCAGTACCCTCAATTATATTGTTTTTGTGCTTGAATTTTTTTCCCCTTTGCCAGTTCAGCTTAGCCCTTTATTTTATTTTTTTCCTTAAATTTTTATTAGTGAAACACCATGAGGTACAGTTGTAGACTTACAAATTTTTGTGCTTGGGTTTCAGTTGTACAATGATCGAGTACCCGTCCCTCCACCAGTGCCCATTCTCCACCACCACGGGTCCCAGCATCCCTCCCACCCCCGTCCCCCCATCCCACCCTGCCTCTGTGGCAGGGCATTCCCTTTTTTTTTTTTCTCTCTCTCTCTCTCTCTCCTTTTGGGTCCTGTGTTTTGCAGGAGAGGCATTGAGTGGCAGTCATGTTCGGTCTATAGTCTACTCTCAGCACGCATCTCCCATCCTGGGAGGATCCTCCCAACACCCTTTATTTGGTGCTCCCTTCACTATCTGCAGCTTAGCCTTTTTTTAATCGAAAATGTCTAAACGATAAATTCAGTAATCCTAATCACTTACAGAAAAGGGAAACTAAAAATCACTCCTTTTAATCTTAATTTTTAAATTCCAGCACAGTGATTTACCAAGTTGCTTATAATATAGTTGCTTGAGGCATGAAATATTCCAGGACTGATTCCCCCCACCAATCCCACCCTCAGTGTGCCCCTACCTCCCCCATGTCCCGGGGTCCCCACGCACCACCCCAGCCCGCTCCTGTGCAGGCACAACTAAATCCACTTCCTGTTGCTTGTTGGGCGATCTGTCATAGCGCCGCCTCTGGCCACGACCCACCTGCAGTGCGGCTCCCACACCCTGTCTGTGAACGTGCGCTGCTTTTTATTATTGTTTTATAAAATACTTATTTTAAAATATTGTATAAAATGTTAATGTAAATGTTTCATTCCATAAAATATTCATTTTAAATATTGTATAAAATATTAAAATTTTTACTTTGGAGTGATAGCACAGCGGGTAGGGCACATTGTCCTTGCACGCAGCCGGATTGGCCGACCCAGGTTCGATTCTTCCGCCCCCTCGGAGAGCCCAGCAAGCTACCAAGAGTGTCTCGCCCCCACGACAAAGCCTGGCAAGCTACCCGTGGCGTATTTGATATGCCAAACACAGTAACAAGTCTCACCATGGAGACTTTACTGGGCCCGCTCGAGCAAATCGCAAATCTGATGAACAACAGCAGGACAGTGACAGTTGCTTCTTACAACACAAAGGCAAACGGTAAATTTGTGACGATTGTTATATTTCACCGTGGTGTTTCTGAAGTCGTTGTCTGAGGATATTCTGGGCTGGTTGGTGCCGGTTAGTCCTTCTGTCTTAATGTTTAGGTTCATTGAGCTTGGTGATCTTCTGTGCAACTCAACCATCAGATTTGCTGTGATACTACTGGGCTGGCAGTCCAATGAAATCTTGAGGCATTCTCAACCCAACGGCGCACTAGATTTGATGACGTTCAGTTGTGGAGCTGGGTATGGCTGTGGGCTGCTGTGTCTTCAGGCAGTAAAGGGAGTCAGCCTCCCCTTTCCAGGAAGGCCTCGAAGTTCTCCGCCCAAACCAGTCTACCTGGGAAGATCCCAGCAGTATCATGTATTTTTGTTTTTGCTTTTTGGGTCACAGCCAGCAATGCACAGGGGTTCCTCCTGGCTCTGCACTCAGGAATTACTCCTGGCGGTGCTCAGGGGACCCTATGGGATGCTGGGAATCGAACCCGGGTCAGCCGCATGCAAGGCAAACACCCTACCTGCTGTGCTATCGCTCCAGCCCCCAGTATCATGTATTTTTGGAGACACGTTGCTGGGCCGTTTCCCTGCTGGCATGGGGTGGGGTGGGGGGGTCTCCTGGAGATTCGCCAGCCTCCATTCTGAAAAGACCCAGTTTTCAGCCAGGTCAAAGTCACATTTTACGAGTCAAATTGAAAACTAAGCAAGTTGGGGTGGCCAGCAGTCGATGGGGACACGGGAAGTTGGAGCCCACAGGCAGTGGGAGTGGGAGCTCCTCTGGGGGTCAGTTGGTGGTGTCTGTTGGGATTTGTGTGTGCACACCCTGCGACCCAGCAGTTCCACTTCTAGACTTTTGTCCTGTAGATAGATACTGCATGGGAAAACCTGCAATCCAGGGCCATTGGTAAGGGATCAGGAGAGCATGTTTTGCATGCACTGGGATTCACTCTCCACACGCATGAAGGTACCGGCCGAGGAACAAAGGCATGGTGGGTCCTGGGATGCTCCAAGCCTGCTCCAAGCCTGCTCGGATCGGGGCTGAGCATCCTCCACCCAGATCCTCCACATTCCAGTAGGCAGGGGTCACAGCCACCAACTGGCCCCCTGGCACCATGTAATCCCATCAATGGCCAAGACTCATAGAGACTATAAAACCCAGCTCCCGGAAGTGCGTGGCCGCCCGACATCTTATTGTGACATCTCATTATCTCATTTCTACTTTGGATAAACTGGCAGGCTACCGAATGTAGCCTGCCCACACGGCAGAGTCTGGCAAACTCCCCGTGGCGTACCCAATATGCCAAATACCAGTAACAAGGATGGGTCTCATTCTCCTAACCCTGAAAGAGCCTTGAATATGGCACTTTTTAAAAAATCTCAGGGCTAGGACGAAGGAGACGTTACTGGGGCCTGCTCGAGGCAATCGACGAACAAGAGGATGGTCTTGATCGTCGTGATCGGGATTCAAATCTGAACCCTGGTACTGTTTGCCCCTACCCCACCCTAGCACTGCCGAGTATGCCCGTGTAGGCTCCTGAGCACATTTGGGGTGGCCCTGATGGTCCCCAGCACCAAAGATCCCAAGCAGCTGCCCATTCTCTGGTCCTACTATTGAGCCATCTGGCTCCATTGGACTTACTGTCGGAAGTGGCCTATGGACCCCCCTCCAAAAACAAAAAAAACCCACAAAACCCCTAAATACGGAAGTTCTCTTTTTAGCATTGTTAAAGATTTGTTTTTTCTTTTGTTGGATGGGACTCTGGCAGTGCTGGGGGCAGTTCGACCGTTGCTCAGAGGACTGTTCTGAGGATCCTGCCTGCAGAGCTTGTTGCTCCAGCCTGTTTGAACCAGTTCCCAACCCTATAGCATTGTTTGTTACAGCCAAGAATCCACGCCTGCCAGCGAGGGACTGGTTAAATAGTGCAGATGGATTCCGACAGCAAGCATAATGTGATGGAGCAGTTGAGGATGCCGTGGATCTCTATTTGCTGACACAGAAAAGCTTGTTATTTTGTTTCTGAACCACACCCAGTGACATGCATCGTGCTATTCCAGATATCTGGTCCTTGGAGCTCCCACTGGGCTGGAGCGATAGCACAGCGGGTAGGGCGTTTGCCTTGCATGTGGCCGACCCGGCTGACCCGAGTTCGATTCCTTCGTCCCTCTCGGGAAAGCCCGGCAAGCTACCTATGAGGTATTCAACATGCCAAACACAGTAACAACAAGTCTCACAATGGAGATGTTACTGGGCCCACTTGAACAAAGGGGAGGACAGTGCTACAGTGTCACAGAACTTGCTATTATGTTTTCATTAGTGGACTTAAGCGGCTGTGTGCTCGTGAGTGCCCCTGGTGGTGCTCTGGAGACTGTGCGTGCTGGGAGTTCGAACCAGGGTCTGCACTGTACGTTGCAAGTGCTTCACCTCCTGTTCTGTTTCTCCATTGTTAGCAAGGCTGGAGAATATAAGGTGGATAGGGCACTTGCCTTGCATGTGGCAGACCCAGTTTGTAAGACCCTGAGCCCAGAGTCAGTTTGGCCCACATCCAAAACCAAAACAAAAGCCTGAGGATGGTGTTAATTGAGAACATGTTCTTTCCAGGCTTCCTCTGTCGTAGTTAAGGGAGGAGGGGACCGTCCCAAGAAGAGAAAGGCCTTTCTCATTTGAGATACATTTGAGTGTATTTTTTTTGGGGGGGGGAGGAGTGGGGGTGTTTTGTTTTGTGTCACAAGTGCGGTGCTCAGGGCTCATTTCTGCCCCTGTGCTCAAGGATCCCTGCTGGCAGTGCTTGGGGGATTTATATGTGAACCTGGCTGCAAACCTTGACTCTCTGTACCATGAGTTGAGTTTTTGATTTGAAAATGTATGGCAGAAAGAAGGGGTTGTAGTAGAAGTTGAAACCAGTTGGCGGCTTTAAAGACAATGAGAAAGAGTCTGCATTTTCTATGGATAGATGAGAATAATCGTGTTTGATTTGCTGGATTGTTGTAAGGACCAAAGCAATACATAATACAATGTTTAGAACAATAACATAGTTATTATTATTATTATTGAGTGAAATATCTTTTAAAGCATGAGTAAGTTAAATTTTTTTGTTGTTAGTGGTGATGATTCTGGCCATGTCAGGTCTCTTTTATTTTCAAATTACTACTGAATTTGAGCATTTCTGTTTTGGTTTTTGGATTTTTTTTTTTTTTGGCTTTTTGGGTCCCACCTGGCGGTGCTCAGGCTGACTCTGCACTCAGGAATTACTCCCGGAGGTGCTCGAGGGACCATGTGGGAGGTCGGGCATTGAACCCCGGTCAGCCACGTGCAAGGCAAATGCCCTGCCTGCTGTACTATCTCTCCAGTCCCTCAAAAGGAGCATTTCTGCACATTCGAATGAGCTGTTTCTCTCCCGTGAAATTCTACTGATCGTGTCGCTTGGGGTCTTCTCCCAGTATTGACATTTGGTGTTTCAACCATTCCTGTCTTCACATTTGATCCTCCTACCCACAATCAATCAAAAGATGGAATACTCATGTTAAAATATTAGAGCTTTAGATTTGCAGTATCCTACAAGCGTTGGGTTCATTTACCAGTATTGTAACGTATATGATTTGACATTTTAGATTGTAAAAAAGGGGAACACATCATTCGTTTGGAAAGCAATTTCTGTGCCTGGGATAAGGAGTATTCACTTTGCACTGAATGTGTTAGTCAGTTTTTGTTAGCAGTGCAGTGTAATGAGGATATTAGCTATAACACCTACGCAGCTGGCAGTGTGCTTGTAAAATCTTTCGGAAAACAGAAATCTGGCAGAATTGTTCTGAGCAGTGGAAATATTTTTGGGGGAGGGAAAATTACATAGGACAAATGAAGTAGGAAAATTACTCCAAAAAGAAATTCTTTTAGGGGCCAGAGAGATAAAAGAGCAAGTAAGGGACTGAGCTTGCGTGTGGCTGATCCTGGGCCAGAGCCCCAAACCCCCAAATCAGTCATTTTAAAGCCTTTTGTTCTGGTGATTTGGTTCGGGGCCGCAGCCAGCTGTGCTTGGAGCCTACTTCTGGCTTGGCCTCAGGAATCCCTCCTGGCAGTCTTGGGGTATCATTAGGGTGCTGAAGATATGATACATTTTCCGCTTGCAAGGCAAACACCCTACCTGCTGTACTATTGTTCTGCCACCCCCCCATTTTTTTTTCCCAGAAAAGATTTTTTTTTCTTTTTGGGTCACATCCAGCGATGCTCAGAAGTTACTCCTGGCTCTGCACCCAGGAATCACTCCTGGCGGTGCTTGGGGAACCATATGGGGTGCCGGAGATCAAACCCGGCTCGGCCGCGTGCAAGGCAAATGCCTTACCCGCTGTGCTATTGCTCCAGCCCCAGAAAAGATGTTTTTCCTGTCAACTGGAGTGTGTCTATGTAAGCTTGTGGAACTTGAGGGATTTCTGTTTTGGCGAGGGAGGGTGGACTCGGGGACTTGGGGGCCACATCTAGCAGTCTCTATGGCTCCTTGTGCCGTGTTTTTGGGGATCCCATGCAAGGCAAACTCTTTAATCTCTCTACTGATCTTTGACCCCGTCTCCAGAGTTCTTTATTTCAGCTTTTAATTTTTCCATTTAGAGTACTCAACAAATAGCACTGTAGCACTGTCCTCCCGTTGTTCATCGATTTGCTCGAGGGGGCCCAGTAACATCTCCATCGTGAAACTTGTTGTTACTGTGATTGGCATATTGAATATGTCACGGGGAGCTTGCCAGGCAGGCGAGATACTCTCGGTAGCTTGCCAGGTTCTCCGAGAGGGGCAGAGAAATCGAATCTGGCTTGGCTGGGCCAAGCCGGCCGTGCACAAGGGAAATGCCCTATCGCTGTGCTATCGCTCCAGCCCACTCAACATATATTTACATTTAATTACAAATTATAAAGGGGGGGCTAGAGAGAGAGTGGGTAGTATGCTTGCCTCACACCAGCCAACCTGGGATCAATCCGCAGCATCTCATGTGGTCCCCCAAGAGTAGCCAGGAGTAAGTCTTGAGTTCAGAGCCAGGAGTAAACCCCAGAGCATTGCCAGGTGTGGCCCAAAATACAAAAAAACCAACAATAACAAATTATAAAACTCTTCCCTTCCACTTTCATTTAAAATGCACCTTTAAAACATCTGTTTTGAAGTCTTTTTTTTAAAAAAAAAAACAACCTTCAACAGAAATAGCAAAAAAATATTTTTAAGCAGAGTACTTAAGAGGCGTTCAGTGTATTTATTTAATAAATCAAGGTACCCAAGAATGAAAAATATTCTAAATTTCTGCTTCATTTTCTGTCATATGGGCATAGTCTAGCATTTGTGTCTAAAGCCTGTTCAGCCCTCAGTCCCATCTCTAGTTTCCTTCCTCACTCTGCAGACTTTCTCTCTAATGTGTCTGGTACACACTCTTCATTCTAGATGCATCTCTGTGAAGTACGTTGTGATGGTTTGGGATATATTTCTTTGATTCCAAAATTTCTCACTATACCAGTCTTGTGTCGAACTTGGCTATGGGTCGGGACCGAACGGTAGTAAAACAGGTATCGCACTTGCCTTGTGCACAGCCAACCCCGGTTCGATCCCAGGAACCCCAGATGGTCCCCTGAGCTCAGCCAGAAGTGACCCCTGAGCACATAGCCAGGAATAGGCCCTGAACCCTGCCGGGTGTGGCCGAGAAACGATGATAAACTTGGCTATCGGATTCTCTCTGGAAAGATCCAATTCATTAGATGCGTCCTCTCTCTCCCCCTATGCATTGGTGAGCCTTTCTGCCTCCTCTTTCACTTCGACCCCAGCAGGGTCCTTGCTTCCTTTACCTTCCTAAATGTTTGCCGGCTCTAAGGAAAAAAAGGAAAAAAAAAGTAATAAATATATCGCGAGCAGAGCTGTAGACCTTCCTCTCGATTTTGTTTTCGCTCAGCGAGGCTTTGAGAATGTTTGTCATTTTGATCCTCAATTAGCAGGTAGCTAATTGCTGCAGCCTAATCGTCTTCCACAGGTGCTGTATTCCCATAGTGATGGGTGCCCTGGCTACTGTAAACAGTGCTCCCAGTAACAGGCCCGTGTATGTCCACGGCAGGCATGTGGGAGAGTGTCTTTGTGACGTGACTCGGGAGTGGTTTGGTGGCGCAGTGCTGATGACTGCCAGTCACACTCACAGGCCACTCTGCAGCCTCCCCAGCGCTTGGGACTGCCCGTGTTTGTCATCTTGCCAAGTCGTAATGGCTCGTTTTAATTTGTATTTCCTAATTGCTAGTAAGTTTGACCGTTTCTTTTCTTTACTTTTGAGTTCTGGAGGTTTTCGGCTGCCAGGGCAGGGAAGGGTCTCACCCGCCCCCCTCTGGGGCACCCCGAATGAAACAGCCTGACGCAGGGTCCAGTGGCATGGTGATGGCAGGTGTCATGTTATGCTCCCTCCCAGGAGAGAAGGACGCGCGACTCTGAAGGGTGGCCGATGACAAGATGATCTGGCACGAGCCAGAGGTGGCTTATGGGTATGACTGCTGAGTTGTCAGAGACGGGATGTGGGCCGCGTTTGACTTTTTCCTTGTATTCTCATTAGCTCTTACTCTCCCATGAAATAAGTATTCGAAGAATAGACAACATCTTGTCATTTTTTAAAGGTCGTGTTTTGTGAAATATTAGCGTGGGGCCAGGGAAATGGTTCCGAGGCAGAACACTTCCTCAGCATGGTGAGGCCCTGGATTCAGTTCCCAGCCTCGATCACATGGCCAACCCCAGCACTCTGGGATACGGTCCCCTGGCTCTGGGCACCACCAGCCTCAGAACCCCTGCTGTGTCAGCCTCTGCTGGGGTGGCCCTGTCCCCACCCCCGGCAGTGTTAGATCTGGCCCCTATAGAGGGAGCTGATGTGTTTTCTCAAACTTCAAGAGAGGGAGGCACTTCAGACTTCATGTAGAAGTTTATTGTATTGTCCTCTTCCTGATTCCAAGAGAGCGGGAAACAGCTTTTTAAGCATTCAACTTGAAAGCTCTAGTATATGCTGCAATTACCTTGCTAATCTCGTCTTAATGTCTTCGTTTTGCGCTAAAAAATGAGGGAGTGGAATTGGCAGTCAAGGGCTTTGTCTCAGTTTTAAGTCTGGTCAAAAGTCAATAGAGGATCATTTTAAAAATAAATCAGGGCTGGGGCGAGCGCGCAGTGCGCTCAATGCGTGCAAAGCTTGCATGGCGTGTGAGAGGCCCGATTCCATCCCTGCACTGCATGAACTCCCGAGCACTGCTGAGTGAGGCCTAGAAACCCAAACAGTCATAATAATATAATATCACCCAGCTGGTTTCTCCCATGTACAGCCCACCTGGATGTCAGAAAAAGAAATTAATAGCAGGCAGCACCTTCTCTACTAACCCGTCACGAAGAACCCGGCATTTGATCAGTAGATATGATTTGGTCCTACTGGCTCTGTGTGTGTGTGTGTGTGTGTGTGTGTGTGTGTGTGTGTACCATACCTAGTGGTGCTTGGGGGGATGGTATCGTATGCCGAGGACCTAAAGCAGGTTGGCTGTTGTAAGGCAAATGCTCTACTTACTGTATTAATCATTCTGCTCCATTAGTTTAATTTTTGTTACCTTAAAAAGATTTTTTTTGGGGGGGCAACAATAAGCAGTGGTGCTCAGACAGAGGTTACTCCTGGCAGTGCTCACTCTGGTCCGTGTTTTATCTTTAAGGAGATAATAATATTATGACCAGATCTCATACTTGGGGCTTGGAAAGAGAATACCTGGAGGGGTTAGGAAGCTTGCCTGCCTTATGCTCAGCCAATATCAGTCTGGTCCCCAGGTCCACGTGTGGCCTCCTGCATTGCCAGGAATGCAGAAGTGATCCCAGAGCGTTGGCGTGTGTGGCCCTGAACCCCCTAACGTCAAACACTGTGGCATCAAAGGCGCTCTGATTTTCCAGGTGCTCTCATTTTAATTCATAAATCTTTCGAGCTTATAAAAATTCATAATTTTTAAAGATTGAAGATAGCATAGTTTTATTGAAACGCTGTTTCTTACTTAGGGTCTGCAAGTTTACTGTCTGTCTGAATTTTCAAGAAAGGGCAAATGGCTCAGGACGCTCCTGGTTTTGTTCCAACGTGCTGCGTAGGCTCTAAGTTCCAGCACCTTTCTTCGCCCAAGGAAGCAGTACTGTTTTGCAAGTGTGTCCATTTTTTGGTTTTGGTTTTGGGCTGTACCCAGTATTCCTCAGGGCTTCCTCCTGGTCCTGAGCCCAGGGATCACTCCTGTTGCCTCGGGCCCATAAGGGGTGCTGGAGATCGAACCCGGGTTGGTTATGCTCAAGGCGAACACTCTACCCCCAGTACTATTGCTCTGGCCCCCCATTTATGCCCGAAATATACAATGACGTTGTTTTCCCCCTTCTGTTTAGTGTTTGCTCCACTGAGTGAAAGGACTTGTGAAGAAATTCCCATAGCCATCAGCCTTGAACTTTTCCAAGTAATATAATACGTCCATACTTCCCCCTTTCCTCTTTTTGATGTTTTTTGTGGTCATAACTTTTGAGTAAATATCAGCAGAACATTTTTGGGTTGCTCTTAATTTTTTTCAAACAAATTCGCACTCTATTTTTAGGTATCGTTTTCCAAATATGTCCTTTCTCTCTGCTATGAATTTTCTTTCTTGCTGTGTTTTGGGGTCACATCTGCTTGTACCCAGGGCTTATTCCCGGCTCTGTGCTTAGGGATCATTTTTCCTTAATTTTTATTTTCATTTTATAAGCGGAGTGGTGAGGAAGGGAGGGCGGGAGGGAGAGAGGTGTGGAGCCACACCTTGTGGTGCTCAGAGCATACTCCTGTCCTCTGCTCAGGGATCACTCCTGGCAGTGTTCGGGGGACCATATGTGGTGCTGTGGATCAAGTGGAACTCCTTAGCGTGCAAGGCTAGCACCTTGACCCCTGTACCATCTCTGCATCCCAATACAGACTGACCTCAGTTCAGTCCCAAGCACTGCCAGGAGTGACCCTGGAGCACCTCCTGGTGTGGCCTCGTGTGGCCTCACTAACCCCCATCCTCCAACCCCATAAGGAAGATCTAATTGTGACTTCTTAAAACTTGACTTGAAATTTCTTTAGTTGTGGATGCAAATAAATATTTTTCTGATTCAATTGTGCAAGTTTCCTTTGTCTTCGAAGTCTTTTTGTTGTTGTTTCCTGGTTTTATTTTGGTTTGGGGGCTATACCCGGCAGTCCTTGGGAGTTACTCCTGTCTCTGCACTCAGGAATTACTCTTGGTGGTGCCGGCGGACCATATGGGATGCTGGGGCTTGAACCCGGGTCGACCATCTGGAAGGCAAATGTCTACCCTCTGTACTTTCTCCCCAGCCTCTGTGTTTTATTTTTGGTTTGGGGCCACACTTGCCTGTGCTTAAGGCTTACTCCTGGCTCTCTGCTCAGGGGTCAATCCTGGTGGAGCCCAGGGAACTATATGTGCTACCAGGGATTGAACCCTGGTTGGCCCCGTGTAACCGGTTGGCAACATTTCCTCATTCCTCATTTCATCAGTCCAGCCCCACATCTCTGAAGTCTTTTAAACTGTTTTTGCTTTAATTATGACTACTCATCCCATATGGTCCTCCAAACCCACCAGAAGTGATCCCTGAGCACAGAGCCAGGAATAAGCATTGCTGGATGTGGCCCAAAAATTTAAAATATTTTAAAGCTAGTTTTCTTAATTAAGCTTATTTACTAATTTTTAAGATTGTTATAATTATTGAGTATATTACTTGTCAAGTTAGTAACTATTTTATAGAGCTTTGGATCTAAATTCTATGTGGTTACATATTACAGATTATTTTGTTAGGTGCATCAGAATGAATTCCACCCGGCACCATTAAAACAGACCAAACCAAAAATAGATAAATAGTGGCACCAGTATTAACTCAAAGAGCTTAGATTTAAATCTAAGGAAATTGGGCCAAGAAATCAGCTGGAGATGTGGCTTCATGGCAAAACTCTTGTTTTGCATACATGACAATTCCATGTCAATCCCAATGGTGCAATCTCAGGCATGAGAATAATAATCATAGGGGCCGGAGCAGTAGTACAAAGGGTAGAGTGTGTGCCTTGCACATGGCTGACCTGGGTTTGATCCCTGGCACCTCATAAAGTCCCCTGAGCACCGCCAGTGTGGCCCAAAAAGCAAAAAAGAAAAGTAATAATGAAGTTAGTTAACTTTTGGTCTTTTGACACTTCTACATGCAGAATAGAGTTGTTTGAGTAAGAAAGAGAGAAATTTTGTGCATGTAAAATTTCCATGCAGTTAGGTTACAAGTATGTTATCTCTTCTTAAAAATATTTGTGCTAGGGCTGGAGCAAGAGCACGGAGGGTAGGGCATTTGCCTTGCACGCGGCCGACCCAGGTTCGATTCCCAGCATCCCATATGGTTCCCCGAGCACCACCAGGAGTGATTCCTCAACGCAGAGCCAGGAGTAACTTCTGAGCATCGCCGGGTGTGACCCAAGCAAAAAAAAAAAAAAAATTGTGCATTTGCTGAGTAGAATGTCGCTGTTTCTACCCCTCCTCCCTTGCTCATCCTTTGAGTCCTGAGTTGTACAGTGGTGCCTGTGCCCGCCTATAAAACTTGCTTTTCCTTTGATTTCGAGAAAGACACTGTTCACAGAAGCTCTTGTCAATTTAGTACATCTGATTGAAGACAGACCGAAAAAGGTGATGTATGTCTTGTCATTGACTAAGGCAAATGTCTTCTCAAGTAGGGCTTCCCTGTCTTTTTTCATTGTTGTTTCGGGGAGAGCCCGCACCTGGCAGTGTTAGGGTTTCCTCCTGCCTTTCTGCTCAGGCATCACTCCTAGCAGACCCTGGGGACCTTATGTGGTATCAGGGATCAGACCCAGGTGGGCTGCATGCAAGGCAAGAGTGCTACCCTCTGTACTATCACTCCGGCCCATCCCTTTTCTTAAATGTTTGGGATTTCCCTGATCTGAGAATTTCACCCTGACTGCATCTCCCCTTTGCTTCATTATGTTATTTTCTTCTCCTTATTTCCTGCTTATCTTTTTTTTTCTTTTTAATTTGTTTTTGACACACATCCAGCAGTGCTCAGGGCTTATTTCTGGCCAGCTCAGGGAACCATATGGGGTGTTTGGAATCAAACCTCGGTCTCTGATGTGCTAGGCAAGTGCCCTGCCTGCTGTATTATCTCTCTGGCCCCATATTTTCTTTCTTTCCTTTTCTTTATTATTATTTGGGGAGGTGCTATGGGGCACACCCAGCTGTGCTCTCAGGGCTTACTCCTGTCTCTGTGCTCAGGACAGGAGTAGTTGGTGCTTGGGGAACTATGGGACACCAGGAATCAGATTCTGGTTGGCCATGATGAGCAAAACAAACCCCCTACTGACTCCTATTTTCTCTCTCACTCTTTTCTTTTTCTCTTTTAGAGATAAACTTTTTTTTTTCTTTTTGGGTCACACCTGGCAATGCTCAGGGGTTACTCTTGGCTCTGCACTTAGGAATTACTCCTGGTGGTGCTTGGGGGATCATATGGGATGTTTGTGGATTTTTTTCTTTTGTTTTTTGTGTGGGCTTTTTTTTTCTTTTTGGGTCACCTGGCAATGCACAGGGGTCACTCCTGGCTCGTGCACTCAGGTGCTCGGGGGACCATATGGGATGCTGGGAATTGAACCCGGCTTGGCCGCATGCAAGGCAAACACCCTACCCGCTATGCTATCACTCCAGCCCCAGAGATAAACTCTTTCTTATTGATTGATTGATTGATTTTATTGATTCATCGTGAAGTACAGTAACAAAGCTCTCATGTTTGAGCTTTGATCAGTCATCAAACACCCATCCCTTCAACAGTGCACGTTTTCCACCACCAAAATCCCCTGTGTCCCCCCCCCCTCCCCTCATTCCACACCTTTCCCTGTCCAATTTGCACAACTCTCTCTTGCTCTAGTTACCTTCGATATTTTGAGACCAGTCCCACACCTGCCAGAAAGGCAATGCTAGACAGTGTGTTTTGTATTGCTTGTTAAGGATACAATAGAATGTCACACGGCCACGCGCTCTAGCAATTCTAAAATCTTACTAATTAGGGTCTGAAGAGATCGCTGTAGCAAGTTGCTCGGGTCCGAGGTTCATTTGTGTGTCTCTGAATCGTGACCGTGTGGGAGCTTAAGTAGACAGTGGCCGGATGTGGCATCATCTCAGAGTCCCATCAGGACGGGAGGAAGGAGAAGGGCCCACTCCTCCCCTGTCTCGTGAGGCCTGGCATCTGCCACCACCACTCACACCTGGAGCTTGTCGCTGGACGGTCCTGGAGGACAGGTGGAGGGACGGCACCTGCCCCGGTCTGGAGCAGCCCCGGGGAAACGGCCTATTGCGAAGCCCAGGGCCATTTCTGCAGCAAGTTGCTTGGGTCCGAGGTTCGTTTGTGCGTCCCCCAGAGATAAACTCTTGCTCTTGTCTAATTCAGAAGGATTTTTCTTTCTTTTTTAAAACTTCTAAAATTCTTTGAGCCACACCCGTTGGTACTCAGGGCTGACAGTGGGCTCTGTTCTTGGATGTCACATCATGGTGCAGGAAATCTAACTCAGGGCTCTTGCATGCGTAGCCCGTTGAGGTGTCTCCACAGATCCAAAAAGGACCTTTGAAAGGGCCAGTGCGATAGTGCAGGGGTTAAGGCACTGGACTTGCACGTGGCCGACCTACGTCCTACTGCCAGTGATGCCTGTGGTCTCCGGGTCATTGCCAGAAGTGAGCCTTGAACAGAGAGCCAGGAGTAAGCTCGGAGCACAGCCCAGTGTGGCCCCAAAACCAAAAAAAGAAAAAGTACACCATTTTAGAGGATTTTTCTATTGGCTTCTTAGGATGACAAAATAGAGAATTTTTCATCTTCTTTCGTGCTATCCACAGCACACCTGTCTTACGATTTTAGGTCGTGCTATTTTTTAAGTACCAGAAACCTAAAAAATGTTTGTCCATATAACTTTCACAGTCATATGCTCTAGTCATTTTTTTACATACGGCGTCCTTATATAGACCCTCTCCTGACTTTACTCGACCTTGGTTCTTTTGGAGGGCACCCAGCAGTGACTGGTAAGTCTCTGATTCCTGGACCCCTGCTTAGACAACTGGGTGCTGCTGAGGATTCAGCCAACCTTCCCTCAGGCAAAGCATGTGCTCGGTCCATCACCCCTCCCAAAGAGAAACACAAAAGTTATTTATTGGAAAAATAAATATTTCACATTGTATTTATGAATTTGGGTCTTCATAAGTGGACTCCTGTTACGCTGAAAAATATGTAAATTGCAGCCTTTTCACTGTTTGACATCAATTTTTTTTTTCTTTTTGGGTCACACCCGGCAATGCTCAGGGGCTACTCCTGGCTCATGCACTCAGGAATTACTCCTGACGGTGCTCAGGGGACCATATGGGATGCTGGGAATCAAACCCTGGTAGGCCACGTGCAAGGCAAATGCCCTACCCGCTGTGCTATCGCTCCAGCCCCTGTTTGACATCAATTTTAAGTTGACTAAATTACATTGCAGTTTACCGATCCTCTTGAATTTGTAAGTGAAGTCGCTTTTCTCTTGCCGTGTATCCGCCCAGCCTTATAGACTGTTTTCCCCTGTAGGTAATAGAGAAGAGGAAACCCAGCCAATGACTGAAATAGTGTGGAGGACGATGGGGAAAAACTTATTTAATGGGTAAGAAATAAAAACCATCATAGAAGGCTGTAATGAGAACTATTCCTAATAGTGACGTGTCTGTCTGCAGTCACACCACAGTAGCCGGCTACCGTAGGCGTCTGAGCAAGCACAGTCCTAGGCTGTCTCGCTAGTAGTCTCCAGGGTTGTCTTATTCCTGTTCCTTCCGAACTTTCACTACCTTTTTTTTTTTTTCTGCCTCTTATTTATTTTTTTGGCTTTTTGGGTCACACCCAGCAATGCTCAGGGGCTACTCCTGGCTCTGCACTCAGGAATTACACCAGGCGGTGCTCAGGGCACCATATGGGCTGCCGAGGATCGAACCCAGGCTGTCTGCATGCAAGGCAAATGCCCTCCCCGCTGTGCTGTTGCTCCGCCCCCATCTAATAGGTGATTTATTGTTGGTTTGCTGGAGACTGTGTCTGTCATGACCCAGGAGTTAATGCAATTCCTAATAGTTCGTAAGACAAATCATGTCTTTCTACATACTGCCCCCTGCTGTCCTGTTAAGGTCGCCTCGGGAATCCCATTCATTTTGGTTGAAATTGCATGTCATATGATAGCCCAATAGAACTCCAAAGCACTGCACCCTAGCACTGGCCTCCGTTATTCATCGATTTGCTCGAGCGGGCACCAGTAACATCTCCATTATGAGACTTGTTGTTTCTGTGTTTGGCATATCGAATACGTCACAGGGAGCTTGCCCGGCTCTGCCATGCGGGCGAGGTACTCTCGGTAGCTTGCCGGGCTCTCCGAGAGGGACGGAATAATTGAACCTGGGTTGGCCATGTGCAAGGCTGTGCTATCGCTCCAACCCAGAATTCCAACAAAGCCCAGTAAAGGGTTTCACTAAACTTCTGAACATACATCTCTTCTGGGGGTGGGGGTTGGGGTACTCCCAGGCTCACAGGCCAGGGCCTCATGCCCAGAGATCTCCAGCACAGCCCTGCTGACCAGATCATTTCATGGTCGGTCCTGGAACTGTGTTGCTCAGACCGGCAGTGCTTGGGGGCCACAAAGGGTGCAGCCTCAGTGCTCAGAGAACCACCTGGCTTGGAACCTGGGCTTCTGGCGGCGAAGCACGTGTTTCGGAGCTTGTATAGTTTTTAAAACGAGGCAAGTCACTGCATTTTTATTGTTGTTGTTGTCAATAATTAGAACATTGTAGGGATTCAAAATCTACTTGATCTTAGTCCTCTCAGAGCGTGTATAAATCTCTCAGGATTTACGCAAACTTCTTCAAAATTTAGAGCTGGAGTGGGGTTTTTGTTGCTGTTTTTTTTTTGGGGGGGGGTCACAGCCAGCAGTGCTCAGGGCTTACTAGTGGCTCTGCGCTCAGGGATCACTCCTGGTAGAGCTCCGGGGACCCGTATGGGGATCAAGCCTGAGTCCGCAAGGCCAGCTCGTACCTTGGGGAGTTCACCGGGTGGTGCTCGGGGGACCATGCGGTACTGGGGATGAAACCAGGCCTCCCACGTGAGCTGTGCTCAGCCTTTCCGAGCTCCCTCCCGCCCCAGCACTCTGTTGCGGCACATCCCTGATGGCCGTGGTAGCCAGACTTCCCGTGGAGGACTGCCCTGTCCTTGGGGTTGCATCCTTTGGGCGAGGCTGACACCCGCCTAGCTGTCATGCAGCTGGAGTAAAGTGACCTGTGGCACCAGGACTCAAACACAGGAGAGCTGCCAGGATTGCTCTCGGCACATGGAAAGCAAGCTCCTCACCCCGCCCCCCCCATACTATCTCTCCAGTCCTGTGGCAGGTATCATGATTCATTTCTTAGGATTTTTGGCATTGGGGATCGGATCCAAGCCTGATCGTGTTTCGACACGCTCTGCACACTGCACTGCACCCCTGACTATCTTCATTCTAAATGCTGAGGGAAGTGAGGTCTGGTAAGCCTCAGAGTCACCTGCAGATTCAAACTGAGGTTCCCTTGCTCACCGAGTTCATTAAACACCTAAAGGACATGCTAAAATAGATGTGAATAAGATCTTAGAGCCAGGGGAGCTGGAGCGATAGCACAGCGGGTAGGCGGGTAGGGCATTTGCCTTGCACGCGGCCAACCCGGGTTCGATTCCCAGCATCCCAGATGGTCTCCCAAGCACCTCCAGGAGTAATTCCTGAGTGCAGAGCCAGGAGGAACCCCTGAGCATCACCAGGTGTGACCCAAAAAGCACACACACACACAAAAAGATCTTAAAGCCAGATATTTACCAGGAAAAGGCAGCATAACAGATTTACTTTTGCTCGCCTGTGGGAAAGAGAACCTGAAGGTCATAAAGCCATGCAACTTCTTTTTTTTTTTTTTTTTGCCTCACACCCGGCAATGCACAGGGGTTACTCCTGGCTTTGCCCTCAGGATTACTCCTGGCGGTGCTCAGGGGACCTCATGGAATGCTGGGAATCAAACCCCGGTCCACTGCGTGCAAGACATACAGCCCCACCCCACTGTGCTATCTCTCCAGCCCCAGGCCACGTGACTTCTTAGGTGTGGGGGCGCATGAGGTGAGAGGATTCTTCACAAGTAGTTCCTTGTCTTAACAGTAGTAAAGACAGCAGTGCTTTGGCTTCACAGTGAGTTGCTTGTGGTTGATGAGAACCTCCTAATCCTGATAAGAAATGGTACTGGTCCATCTCCCCTCCCCGTGATGCTGCTCTGCTGGTGACGAGTAGGGCTGCACGCGTCCCGTTGTGATGCTCATGTCCTTGGCGGTGTCGCTTGCGCTTTTGGTTGTGATGCTGGGCTTGTCTCTGAACGCAGAGTAAGCCCTAGGTACTGCTGGATCACTGGATCAGTCCCGTTGTTCATCTGTTTGCTTGAGCGGGCGCCAATAACGTCTCCATTCGTCCCAGCCCTGAGATTTTAGCAGCCTCTCCTTACTCGTCCTTCCCAACGGTGCCATATTGGAGGCTCTTTCAGGGTCAGGGGAATGGGGTCCGTTATTGTTATTGTTCATGGCATATCAAATATGAACCCAGCTACAGCCAAGCTCAAGACCATTCTCCTCGTGATACCGAGGGTATCCCGCCCGTAACGGCAGAGCCTGGCAAGCTACACGTGGTGTATTCGATATGCCAAAACTGCGGGATATGGCTCAAAAAAGAAGGCTGCTGGACATTTTGTCATTTTTTTTTTCCCTAAGAGGTACCAAATGGTTTGGAATTTTTGTATCTTGCACGGAACCTTCTATGTAGTGAATAATAAAAATGGGCCTATCAGGTTACCTCTGTTTCTCTTTTTTGTTTTTGTTTTTTGGGTCACACCCCAAAAATGCGATGCTCAGGGGTTTCTTCTGGTTCCTCACTCAGATATTACTCCTGGTGGTGCTTGAGGGACCCATGTGGGATGGTGGGGCTCGAACCCATCAAACCTAGGATGGTCCATGTGCAGGGCAGTGCCCTATCCACTGTACAGTCGCTCCTGCCCCAGGATACCCTTGTGGTAGTTGTTTCTGTCTTTGTTTTCAGTCGGTACTACTTGGTGTTTGGGGGGGGGGGGGTGGGGCTCCATTCAGCAGTGCTCCAGGGGCTGTACTCCTGGCCCTTGGCTCGGGGGCCACTCCTAGCAGTGCTGGGACAGACACTGCAGTACCATGTTGTGCATGCTCTCAGCTTATTGAGCGATTTTACCCCAGTGTTACTTTTGTAAGAAATTGAACTTAAACTAAATACTAGCTGACTTAGATTTATTCTTCTTGTTTTTTCATTATCCGAAGAAAAATGTTCACACATGTGAGATTGTCTTTGCCTCGAGTGTTGTTTCCGAGACCCTGTAATTTGTCTAATAGACTTTTATACAAAAAGAGATTACTTGGCTCATTAAATTGAGTCACTTAATAATGACTTAGAGGTTAACTCATGCAGCTCCCAGACTCCTGCTCGTCTGCGAGAGGTCTGTTGCGTTACTCACCAATTTCAGCCATTTTCAAATGCAGACAATTGGGCATACTACCAGAATATTAAAAAGGTAAAGGTAAAGGCCCTCCCGTTGATCGTCGATTTGCTCGAGCGGGCCCAGTAACGTCTCCATTGGAGACTTTGTTGTTACTGTGTCTGGCACATCGAATACTCTCAGTAGCTTGCCGGGCTCTCCGAGAGGGGCGGAGGAATCGAACTCGGGTCGGCCATGTTGGCCGCTTGTAAGGCGAACGCCCTACCGCTGTGCTATCGCTCCAGCCCACCAGAATATTAAATGGAAAAAAAAAAGAAAAAGAAATTGACATCCCAAATGAAGGAGCATGAAAAAGTTCATAAACTCTCTGCTCAGTTGGGCAGACCTGTAGAAGAAGAGGTGAGGGTCCGAGTGGTTGGCTGAAATGATGGAGCACTGGCCTAGCTTGTGTGAGGCCCAGGTTTGGATTCCTCATGGTGCTCCCGGGCACCTCCAGGGATGGCCTGGGACGCCTCAAGTGCTGAGAAGAGAATGGCCCTCGCCTCTTCTCCCCAGCACCAGTCACATGAAAACAACACAGATTGACTGCTTGGGGTGTGCTCTTAGACTCTCCCCCAAAGGGCACGTGTGTGGGTCTGATCTTAAACAGCACACTGAGCTCGCTGACAACTGAACTATTACAGAACTGGCTCAGTTTAGACCGGCACACTGGGTAGCACTCCTGCGACAATCCCAACAGCTCAGGAAGCACTGCAGTGTCCTCCCATTGTTCATCGATTTTGCTCGAGCGGGCCCAGTAACGTCTCCATTGGAGACTTTGTTGTTACTGTGTCTGGCATATCGAATACGTCGCGGGGAGCTTGCCAGGCTCTGCCGTGCGAGCGAGATACTCTCGGTAGCTTGCCGGGCTCTCCGAGAGGGGCGGAGGAATCGAACCCGACTCGGCCGGGCCAGCTGCACGCAAGGCAAACGCCCCACACCACTGTGCTATCGCTCCAGCCCCAACAGCTCAGTAAAGACTTTAAATGTGGGAACTGATTTGAACACTACCCGAAGAAGATTCTTTAGAACTTGGGACTCCACTCCAGCCAGGCCGTTTTCCTGCGAAATAGAGATAGCCACTTACCCCACAGTTGAGTCTCATAGAGTGTCCAGGAAACGGTAGGAATCATTCAGCCTACAGAAGACCAGGGAATTCTCAGGTGCTGGGGGAAAGACAGGCCGCAGATGGCACTGTGGCATTCTGCCCTTCCCTCAGTCTGACTGCCATGCCTTCCCAAGGATGCCCTTGCGCTAGTGGCCGAGACTGCGTCGGGCCTGCCCTGCCCTGGTGCTCCATCACAGAGAGCTTACTCGGGTACTGCACTAGCAGGCTTCTCCTTTCTGAACGCAGAGTCCTACCCGCACCCAGAGGGGTGGCTGCATGATTGAGTGTTCCATCCCCGGCAGTGCCCCTCAAGGCAAGTGAGATCCCTGCAGCAGTGCCATTGCGACCCCTAATGCCCCTATAAAGTGAGTCATCTCTACACACTGCAAGTGAGTATGTGGTCACCACAACCAACCGAGTTCTCCACGAGTGAAGGGAAGGGCTAAATAAGCCAAAATCCGTACTTGTTGAACTTGAGTTCTCAGATTTTGAGGGATCTTAAGATACAGAAAAGGTTGGGGCTGGAGCCATAGCACAGCGGGTAGGGCGTTTGCCCTGCACGCGGCGGACCCAGGGTCGATTCCCAGTATCCCATATAGTCCCCTGAGCACCGCCAGGAGTAACTCCTGAGTACAGAGCTAGGAGTAACCTCTGAGCATCGCTGGGTGTGACCCCTTCCCCCAAAAAAGATACAAAAAAGGTTGAAAGGATATAACCCATCAATGTATATAGTTAAGTAAAAAATTTTATTTATTAAGGGGGCAGAGCAATAGTACAGCAGGTAGGGCATTTGCCTTGCACGTGCCAATCCAGGTTCAATCCTCAGCATCCCGTATGGTCCCTGAGCACTGCCAAGAGTAATTCCTGAGTGCAGAGCCAGGAGTAAGCATTGAGCATCACCTGGTGTGGCCTAAAAACAAGAACAGTTTATTAAACCTTTGTGTGTATAGATAGATTTGTGAGTGTGGGTGGGGGTGGTTTTGGGGCCACACCCACTGTGCTCAGGGCTTACCTCCAGGCTCAGAGCTCAGGATCACTCCTAATAGGGGCTTGGGAGATCATCATATGGGATGCTGGGGATCAAACCCCACTTGGCTGCATGCAAGGCAAGCAGCCTACCCATCGTACTACTATTGCTCCTGCCATATTTTCTTTTTACTTAGGATTTTTGTAGGATTTTTCTTTTTAGACAGGCATCCAGTAGACTTCCCGGCCAACTGTCTGCACTGAGAGAAACAATTAGGTGAAGAATGGTGGTAGAGAGCCACACCATAGCCTCTGGAGATGAAGATGACAGTCAGGTCGGTGGTCCCCACCGCTGCCCACTCCATGCCCTGTTTTTTTTTGTTATTGTTGTTAGTTAAACACCATGGGATACAGTTGTAGACTTACAAGTTTTCAAGTTTTTGTGCTTGGATTTCAGTTATACACTGATCGAGTACCCATCCCACCACCAGTGCCCATTCTCCACCCCTACCAATCCCAGTATCCCTCCCACCCACCCCCATCCCCCATCCCACCCTGCCTCTGTGGCAGGGCACTCCCCTTTGTTCTCTCCTTTTGGGTGCTGTGGTTTGCAGAAGAGCATCCCCTGGTTTTTACAACCTGTTATTCTCTCTCTCCGGAAGGAACAAATCCTCCCGGTGCTTCTGTCTGGGCTCCCTGGCATATCTGCCACTAAAGAGACTGCGACCCCTCCCATGCCACTCGGCGCTGCTTAGTCCAGGTTCTGCTGTAGTGTAGCTTCAGAGTGTTTCTCCTTCCTTCTGCTCACTGAGCTTTCTTGGGTCTGCACATTCACACAACAACTCCTTGGAGCTGCAAAGCAGCCAGTTTCAGAAAGCACGCTTGAGAGAGAGAGGCTGCAGAACATGGTGGAGCCTGCATGGTGGAGTTCTTTTTTTTTTGCTTTTTGGGTCACACTCGGCGATGCACAGGGGTTCCTCCTGGTTCTGCACTCCGGAATTACCCCTGGCAGTGCTCAGGGGACCCTATGGGATGCTGGGAATCGAACCCGGGTCAGCCACGTGCAAGGCAAATGCCCTACCCGCTGTGCTATTGTTCCAGCCCCTACACAAGTTCTTAGAGCCCTAAATGTGTCACATTTCCAGTTGTTCATGCAAGCAAGAAGTCTAAAAGAAGGCAGTTTAAACTGCAGACTTATCAGGTCGCAAGGGATTTTTAGTTGGATTTTACTTAAAAAAAGTGATCATAAAAGCACAGCTTAATAATTTTCATTATTTGACCAGTGAAAGGAGAATTTGTGGGGGGATCAGATGAAAATATCTGACAGAGCAAGACAATCATAGTCCTGTTTATTAGCAGTGTCATTTTGTAATCTGGAGAAAGTACAGGATCATTCTGTATCAATGGTTTTCAGCTTTTTCACACCCACTGATAGGCACTGGTCCGTGGACCAGCAGTTAAAACCACACTTTCTGTGTGATGCCGGCTTCCTTTGAATGATACTGCCTTTGTTCTAAGCTTTTTACTTATGTTAATTCGTTAAATGCTCACATCACTGTATGCTGTAGAAATTATTGTTATTCCCATTTGAATAAAGAAACTAACTCCCAGAGGGATTATTTTCCCAAGGTCATAGTCACCTAATAACAATAGAGCTAAAATTCAACTCAGCAGGTTGAATGCAACCCTTTAACCACTATGCTATACTACATCTTACCACTACCATAACTATCTCAGATATAGCAAGCAGAAAGTTAAATAATAAAAGTGCTTTTAATCAGAGCATATGATACAACAGAAAACTGGCCTAAGAGCCCAATACCAATGCTAGGAATTGCTGAGAAACCCTCTAGTATCATTTCAAATTACAGAATTCATAGGTTAGAAGGTGTGCTAAGGCATTGTTATAAGGGGATTTTATATAAAACAATGATTCCCAGATTTAAAAAATTTTAAAGATCTATAAAATAATTCTTTTGTACATGTGCATACAGCAAACACACAACACACACACACACACACACACACACACACACACACACACCCCTCTCTCACCCCAAATGGCTATCTGCTAACATCACCTTAGAGAAGGGGCAGTTTGCATCGAGAACATTGAAGAGATGGGCTCTCTTAATGAAAACCTGTTTACTGGGAACAAAACAGCAATCTTATCCTGGCCGTTGAAATTGTTAATTGTAGTGGTTGGGGAATTCCTTCATCTGGACTGGTGTGTTTGGATCCTATTGGGACTAGAGACTGTGGGGTGAAATGAACTCTGACGCAGTGACTGTCACTGTTACTGTCACTGTCCTCCCGTTGAGCTTCGATTTGCTCGAGTGGGCCCAGTAACATCTCCATTGGAGACTTTGTTGTTACTGTGTTTGGCATATTGAATACGTCACGGGGAGCTTGCCAGGCTCTGCTGTGTGGTGACATCATCATCAAATCATTTGGAAGCATGTTTTTTTTTTTGGGGGGGGGTCACGCCCGGCGATGAATAGGCACAGGAGTTACTTCTGGCTCTGCACTCAGGAATTACCCCTGGCGGTGCTCAGGGGACCCTATAGGATGCTGGGAATCGAACCCGGGTTGGCCACTGCAAGACAAACGTCCTACCCGCTGTGCTATTGTTCCAGCCCCTAAGGTACTTATTAATAAAGCTTTAAGGGTCTGCCTTGTTAACCTGAAATGCCCTTTACTGTAAGGGTCTCTACTCTTTTCCCATCTTCCATATTAGACTGTCTTCTAATGTCACCAATCAATCAAATGTCTTAATCAAAAGATATAAATCAAAAGTCTGTCTTTTTTTTTTTTTTTGGCTCATACCTGGAGATGCACCGGGATTACTCTTGGCTTTGCACTCAGGAATTACTCCTGGCGGTGCTCAGGGGACCATATGGGATGCTGGAATTCGAACCTGGGTTGGCTGCATGCAAGGCAAACACCCTTCCCACTGTACTATCACTCTAGCCCCAAAAGTCTTTCTTTTTATCCCCTGCTCTCCAGTTTTAGTGGTGGTGAGAATATTGCAGGGGTCAGGGCTTACACACCATGCATCTGGCTGTCTTTTTTTTTTTTCCCCTTTATTTTATTTTATTTTTTTTAAAGTTGTAGATTTACAATTTTTTGTGCTTTGGTTTCAATTATACAATGATCAGATACCCATCCCTCCACCAGTGCCCATTTTCCACCACCATGGATAATATCCCTCCCTCCCCCATCCCCCCATCCCCCCTGTCTCTGTAGCAGGGCAATCCCCTGTGTTCTCTCTCTCCTTTTGGGTGTTGTGGTCTGCAAAAGAGGCATTGAGTGGCAAACATGTTCAGTCCATAGTCTACTTTCGACATGCATCTCCCCTCCTGGGAGGATCCTCCAAACATCCTTTATTTGGTGCTCCCTTCTCTATCTGAATAGCCCTTTCCTCTAGGATACCCGGCTGGCCTCTAAGTTATGGAGTAATCCTCCTGGTGCTGATCTCAGCTATTCTTGGGTATTAATCTCATACTTTGTTACTTTATATCCCCCAGATGAATGCAATCTTTCTATGTCTATACCTCTCTTTCTGACTCATTTCGCTTAGCATGATACTTTCCATATTGTACCACTTGTATGTAAATTTCATGACTTCATCTTTTCTAAGAGCTACATAGTACTCCATTGTGTAGATGTACCAAAGTTTCTTTAACCAGTCATCTGTTCTTGGGCATTCAGGTTTCTTCCAGTTTCTGGCTATTGTAAAGAGGGCTGCAATGAACAAACAAGTGCAGATGTCACTTCGACTATACATTTTTGCCTCTCTGGGATATATTCCCAGGAGTGGTATTGCTGGGTCAAATGGGAGCTCAATTTCTAATTTTTTGAGAATCGTCCATACTGTTTTCCAGAAGGGCTGAACCAGTCGGCATTCCCACCAACAGTGAAGGAGTGTCCCTTTCTCGCCACAACCACGCCAGCATCGGTTGCTTTTGTTCTTTTGAATGTGGGCCAGTCTCTGAGGTGTGAGATGGTATCTCATTGTGGTTTTGATCTGCATCTCCCTGATGATTAATGATGTAGAGCATTTTCTCATGTGCTTTTTTGCCATTCGGATTTCTTCTTTGAGAAAGTTTCTGTTCATTTCATTGCCCCATTTTTGGATGGGGTTGGATGTTTTCTTCTTGTGGAGTTTAACCAGTATTTTGTATATCCTGGATATCAACCCCTTGTCAGATGTGTATTCGGTGGATATCCTTTCCCATTCTGTAGACTGTCTTTGTATTTTGGTCACTGTTTCTTTGGAGGTGCAGAAGCTTCTTAGTTTAAGATAGTCCCATTTGTCTATCTCTGTTTTCACTTGCTTGGCCAGTGGCGTGGCATCTTTGAAGGCTGTCTTGCTTGCATGCTTTTCGCTATGGTGTCTGATCGGGCTGAGATTCTTCTGCTTCGTTTGTTTTGGGGCCACACCCAACAATGCTCAGGGCTCACTCTTGGCTCTGCATTCAGGGATGATTCCCTGCTGGTGACCCAGGACCACATGGGTTGCCAGGGATCGAACCTGGGTTGGTTGGATGCAAGACACACACCCTACCCACAGTCTGTCACTCCAGTGCCAGGCTCATAGTCTTGGTCTGGGGTACACAAGTTTTGGTTGAGTTTGATGAGGGTCGCTGTGGTGCTCACATCCATGCTTACCAACGGCCATACATACTTTGTTTTTTTTTCCTTCTTTTTTTTGGGGGGGTCACACCCGGCGATGCACAGGGATTACTCCTGGCTCATGCACTCAGGACTTAACTCCTGGTGGTGCTTGGGGAACCACATGGGATGCCAGGAATGGAACGTGTGTCAGCCGTGTACCCACTGTGCTATCGCTCCAGCCCCAAGGACCGCACCTTCTGGCCAGGGCAGTCACACATCTTTCCAGTGCTCGCCAGGGAACGAACCTCTTTATTTTTGCTTACACCCACCTGCCTACAGCGCAGACAGCAGAGCTGCCAGGATCGTGCTTGATATACAGGGACACTGGGGGGTTGAACTGGCCAACTTGCAGGGCAAGTGGGACTCAAAAAATCAAAACAGAAAAAAAAGAGAAAAAAACACTCATCACCCCTTATTAGGGAAATCCAAATTAAGATAACAGTGAGATAACATCTTACACCTGTGAAAAGTAACACATATCAAAAATACTGGGAACGGTGTTGGTATAAATGTGGCAAAAAAAAGTACTTCTCATCCACTGCTGGTGGGAATGTTGTCTGGTTTAACTCCTATAAAAAAAAAAAAACAGTATGGAGGGTTCTCAGGTAACTTCACATTAAGCTGCTAAGACCCAGCATTTCCACTTTTGGGACCTACCCTCAGGACAGAAAAACATCCATTCATTCAGAAGGACATAGACTCACCCTATCCGTTATATCACTTAGTATGATAGCTTAGATTCGGAGTAAATCTGGACCTCCAACAACAGATAAGTGAATCACGATCACGATCATGATCATCCTGTTGTTTGTCAATTGCCTCAAGCAGGCACCAGTAACGTCTCCTGCGTCCTAGCCCTGAGATTTTAAAAAGTGCCACATTCAAGGCTCTTTCAGGGTTAGGAGAATGAGACCCATCATTGTTACTGGTATTGGGTACGCCACAGGGAGTTTGCCAGACTCTGCCCTGTGGGCAGGTTACATTCGGTAGCCTGCCATAGTTAGGTGTAGTAGAAGGTTTTCAACAATCAATAATCAAATAGAATAATTGTAACAATTCACTGTAATATGTTTATTCAAATTGCCCTTTTTTGTGTGTAGCATGTTCAAGCTACATTTGACTGTAGTTAACCTAGATCATGGAAAACAAAACAGGCTATATGTGTGTGTGTGTGTGTGTGTGTGTGTGTGTGTGTATGAATTCTACGCAGCTGTAGGGAATGATGAAATCATGTAATTCACTGCAACATGGATGGAACCGGAAGATACTACGTTCAGTGAAGTAAGCCAGAGAAGAAAGATACAGTCACCTATATATGGCATTTAGATAAGCTGGCTGAAGGAATGCAGTTGGAAGGGGGATACCTAGATCATCCTTGGCCTCAGTGTATATGGAGGAGAAGGGAAAAAAATCGAGTGGGCCAGGGAGGAGAGACAGAGGAGAAGCAACAGAGGAGGGGAGGGGTGAGAAGGCTCACATTCTTTGGTGACGTAAGGAATGAGAGAGTTAAACATCCAAACCAGAGACTGAACAGAAATCACGAGACCTAAATGTTCACAGCCCAACTTAGAAAGGTGCTTGTCAAGATGGCAGGCAGCGGGCTGGGGGCGGGGGTCAGGAACACTGGTGGGGTGAAGGTGGTGATGGTGGCAGGGTCAGTGCGGGAGCGTCATATGTCTAAAACCCCATTAGACTTGGTATGACTTTGTAAATCATGGTACTTTTTTTTTTTTTGCTTTTTGCTTTTTGCTTTTTGGGTCACACCTGGCGATGCTCAGGGGTTCCTCCTGGCTCATGCACTCAGGAATCACTCCCGGCGGTGCTCAGGGGAACCTATGGGATGCTGGGAATCGAACCCGGGTTGGCCGCATGCAAGGTAAACAAACGCCCTCCCCGCTGTGCTGTTGCTCCAACTTCAGGCATGGCACTTTTAAAATAAATAAATAAAAAGCACTTTAGTGCATTAAAGGACAATGTTGGCCAGAGTCAAGTCTGGATTCTGTGCCCAGGCCTCTCCTGCACTGCCAGGTGAGCTCAACCCCCAGTATCACCCAGAACAGCCCTAGAGGCCCCCAGTGTGTATCTCCGGTCATAGCCCTGGAGGCCCCCCAGGCATCACCAGGTGTGGCTCTGGGCCCTGAGCACTGCCTGAGTAGCCCTGGTGTTCCAGAACTCGGGGGGCATTTCCCCTGCATCCCCACCCCCAAAGGGACATAAACTCCCATTGGTTTTAGGCACACTATATTTGGGGGTGAGGAGGGGCACAGCCAGTGGTGCTGAGGGGTTACTCCTGGTGGTGCTCAGGGGACCATGTGGGATGCCAGGGATGGAACCTGGGTTGGCTGTGTACAGGCAGACTCTCTTCCCGCTGTGCTCTTGCTCCAGCCTTGCAGGCGCACTCTGGGGGTCAAACAGAGTTGAGAGCTGGGGAGAGATGCAGTCTTCACCCTTAAAGGCACTGGCAGAGCTTTCTAAAAAGATTACAGTGGCATTACAAGTCCATCAAGGCAGCCGGGCCTGCACTTACCAGTGACTGCCACTCACCCCAGGAACTCAAAGACTGCCAGAACCCGAGAAGCCCTCCGTGGAGGGCGCCCCCTGAATGCCTGGGCTTTGCCTGAGTACACCCACACCCTTTCATATCTGAATTAACGCCAAATTAATGATGACTGGCTCCAAAAATAGCACTCCCCCCCAAACCCCCATAAGACCCCTAAAGACACGGCCGGTTAGAAAGATAGTTCAAAGGGCAGGAGGCCAGCATTCAATTCCCAGTACCACAAGGCCCCCCTCCAAGGGACCAGAGTCATAGTTCAGTGGGTAGGGCACTGCCAACCCGGGTCCAATTCCCCGCACCACATACGGTCTCGTGAGCTACCTGGGCTTTTGGTGTTCTACCAAAAAAAATAATTTGGTGAGATTATTTTCTGGAGCCAAAGCAGTAGTGCAGAGGGTAGGGCCCTTGACTTGCATGTAACCAGCCACTTTAATTCCCTGGAACCCCATATAGTCCCTTGAGCCCACCCAAAGCCAGAAAAAAAAAGTTCTCCTTTTTTGTTTGGGGGCCCACCTGGCAAGTGCTCAAGAGTTATTCTTGTCTCTGAGCTCAGAAACTAGGCCTGGCAGTGGTGCTCTGGGGACCTTCGGGGATGCTGGGGACCCAACCTGGGTCATCACATGCAAGGAAGAAGCCTACAATCCTTCCACCCCCCAGAAATGATTTTCAAGTCCAGTGTCATAAGTCTTTTCCCCTCTGTTTAGGGTTTTTTTAAATTTTTTAAATTTTTTTTTTTGCTTTTCAGGTCACACCCGGCGATGCTTAGGGGTTACTCCTGGTTCATATACTCAGGAATCACTCCTGGCGGTGGTCGGGGGACCCTATGGGATGCTGGGAATCGAACCAGGGTCGGCTGCGTGCAAGGCAAACGCCCTCCCTGCTGTGCTGTTGCTCCAGCCCCTCCCTCTCTGTTTAGTTTTAAATGTTATGTAGTTTTAGGTTTTAGGTTTAGGTTTTAAATCATTTGAGCTCTTTTCTGTGTGTGATATTAGATCAAAGTTCAACTCCGTGACCTCTTCCTTTACCATCTCTGGTTCTACCATGTGGTTATCATTACGCCAGTGCCACAGTTCTGTTTACTATAGTCTATGTAATATGCTTTAAAACTAGAAATACCAATTCCCCTCCAACTTTATCTTTTCCAAATTTTTCCCGACTGAGCCAAGGATGTAGCTCAGTATAGCTCATTCGCCTGGCATTTGGGAGGGCTCCGGGTTCCATCCAAGCAGGTCAGAAAGGGGGGAAAATGAAAAATCGTTTCTTCTCTTTAGTCTTGAAATTGCTGATAATTTTCCGGTAGAATTTTTATATTCTAGGAAAAGGAAACTGACATGGGGTCACGATTGTTGTTTGTTTTGGTTTGCGGCCACAACCCTGGTGCACAGGGCTTGCTCCTGGCTCTCCCCTCGGGACCCTGTTCGGTGTTGGACATGGAACCCAGATCAGCTGCCACACAAGGCAGGCACCTTATCCACCGTCTCATCTCTCTGGCCCTGCCACTGGGGTTTTGTTGGAATCCAGAGGTCACTTTAGTTGGGGTGGCCATCTCAACAGTCCCTGAGCGTGAGATGTCTGTGTGTGTGGATAGCCAGCGTCCAGCGTCCCTCAGTGTTTCGTAGTACACACGTTTGTCTTCTTGGTAGGGCTTCCCCCTCGTGTCTTCCCTACACGGTGGTCCTTGTTCTGATGCTCGAGGGTCACGCACACATCCGGCTTGCACGTTTTCATTGTGTTCGTAGCCTCAGGGGTCACCACATCAGATTGCTGTGCTCACCGAGGCTTAACACCCCTTTAATTCTGTTGCTTCTACCTGTACTCATTGGAGGTCACATTCAGTAGTGTGATGGTGCCAACGGGCCTTGCGCTGCCTCATCATGCTGCTGGCCCATCTTTGTGGTGTTGTTGGGGGTCACACCCCTTTGTTGTTATACTCCCACACACCTGGCTGTGTCCTCGCTGAAAGTGGCTTGCGGGGGCTGGAACGATAGTACAGCAGGTAGGGCATTTGTCTTACATGTGGCCAACCCAGGTTCTATTCCCAGCATCTCATATGGTCCCCTGAGCACTGCCAGGCATAACTCCTGAATTCAGAACCAGGGTAACCCCTGAGCATCGCTGGGTGTGACCCAAAAAGAGGGAGGGAGGGGGGAAGGGACAGAGGTAAGAGGGGAGGGAGGGCGGGAGGACCATCTTTCCATTCAAGTATTTGAGGAATAAATCCTAGTTGGCCGTGGTGTATAATTCTTTTTATGTGCTTTTGAATCTGTCCTATTAGTGTTTCGTTCAGGATTTTTGTGACACTGTTCATCAGGGATTTTGGTCTGGAGGTTTGTAGTGTCTGATTTCGGTCTTAGGATATTATTAGTTTCTTTTTTTTTTCTTTTTCTTTTTTTCTTAAACGCGGGTTCCGGGGCCGAGATCTCCAAGTCTACTTGAATTGGAGTTGAGCATCCTCCACCCAGATCCTCCAAATTCCAGTAGGCGGGGGTCACACCCACCACCTGGCCCCCTGGAGCCGTGTAATCCCATCAGCGGCCAAGACTCAGAGACTATAAAATCCAGCTCCTGGAACCGCACGGCCGCATTTGCGGCCGCGCGACATTTTATCAAGACATCTTTTTATGACATCTTATTATCTCATTCCTACCTTGGACAAACTTGCAGGCTATCAATGTAGCCTGCCCACGGGGCAGAGTCTGGCAAACTCCCCGTGGCGTACCCAATATGCCAAATACCAGTAACAATGATGGGTCTCATTCTCCTAAAGAGCCTTGAATATAATCTCAGGGCTAGGATGAAAGAGACGTTACTGGGGCCTGCTCGAGGCAATCGACGAATAACGAATAGAACAAGTTTGAAACTGATCCTTTCTCCTCAGTTCAGGAAGAGTTCCAGGAGAGTGTTATTTGGTAGTACTCTTCAGTGAAGTCATTTGGGCCTCAACTCTGCAGTCGGGGAGGAAGAAGGGCGGGAGTGTGACTGACTGTAGCTTCTGTTTGCTTATAGCTTTGTTTGTTGTGTGTTTTTTCCCGTGTTTCTTCATGACTCAGTTTGGGGTAGTTTCCAGAAATTGATTCATTTCATTTAGAATATCCAGTTTGTTAGAGAGTATTCACTTAGAAATTTTTTTTTCTTTTTTGGGTCACACCTGGTAGGGGACCATACGGGATGCACAGGGGTTACTCCTGGCGGTGCTCGGGGAACCATACGGGATGCTGGGAATCGAACCCCAGTCGGCCGTGTGCAAGGCACATGCCCTACCCGCTGTGCTATCTCTCCAGCCCTCACTTAGAATTATTTTTATTTCCTTGAATTCGTTGTAATGTCCCTTGTTCTTCTGTTGTTTTTTTTTTTAAATTGAGGTATACTTGACCATCTTTTTGGTTTTTTTTTTTCTTTCTGAATAAATTATAGTTATTTGGGTCTTTTTCTCTTGTTTCTGTTCTTTTTTGTGTGTGTTTTTTGTTTTTTGTGTCACACTCAGCTATGCTCGGAGGTTACTCCTGGCGGTGCTCGGGGGACCAAGTTGAACCCAGGTTGGCCACATGCAAAGCAAGCACCCTACCCACTGTACTATCACGCCAGCCCCTAAAATAGAATTTCTATTCTCGGCTTATGGAAGGAAGAGTGCTGTTCCTGGAGGGAGGGTCTGGAAGGGGTTTGTTTTGTGTTTACACGACAGGCTTTCTTTTCTGTTGTTTTCTTATTTCAGGACTTCAGGGTACAGCTTTATGAAGAAAGTGTTTTCTTGGTTTGCCAGAATGCTCTGTCTACTCTTATGAATACCTACACGTTAGATTTATATCATTCCGTAATATTTACTTTGCCCACCATCGGTATCTTATTTTCTCTAGTCCTTCAAGCACTAGTTTCCATTATCCCAGTGCCTTCCATTTCCTTCTCTGCTTTAGGAACCTAGCCAAACTAAATTGAAGTCAAACATTTCAGATTTGTGTGAGGAAAATGTTAGTGGCATGAGCATTTCTTTATTCGGATTAAAAGTA
The DNA here is from genome assembly GCF_029834395.1 of Sorex fumeus. Lineage (NCBI taxonomy): Eukaryota > Metazoa > Chordata > Mammalia > Eulipotyphla > Soricidae > Sorex > Sorex fumeus. The sequence continues at coordinate 59,320,058 of NW_026606118.1, forward strand.
CTTATCATTTGGTCTCTCTGTTAAACCACTGCCACTCTGGGATCTACCAAGTGAGTCTACATAGCAGCCAGTACTAAATTTTGTCTTCCAATTTGAGGATTTTTCCTACTGATGGTGAATCAGATCAAAAAACTTTAGTGATCGTTTGTTCTCAGAATAAGGCATCTCCCTAGGAATCAGTGCTACTTCTAGTCTTGCTATTGATAACGTCCCTCTCTCCTTTGTCTCTCCCTCCCTCTCTCCCTTGTTTCTTCTCTCTCTCTCTCTCTCTCTCTCTCTCTCTCCCCACTACTGGTGGTGCTCAGGGACCATATCGGATGCCAGGCAAACTTGGGTCAGCTGTATCCAAGGCAAGTGCCCAACCCACTATAATACTATTGCTCCGGCCCCGTCTTTCGTTTGAATAGAGTAAAATATTACAGAAGTTAATGATATAGGCAGTACTTACTTTGTATCCTGGCTCTTTTCTGTATGTTCTTGAAAAAGTTATTTAACTTTATTTTTTTTCTTTTTGGGTCACACCTGGCAATGCACAGGAGTTACTCCCTGGTTCATGCACTCAGGAATTACTCCTGGCGGTGCTCGGGGGACCATATGGGATGCTGGGAATCGAACCCAGGTCGGCTGCGTGCAAGGCAAACGCCCTAACTGCTGTGCTATCGCTCCAGCCCCTGTTTAACTTTCTTGAACCTCAGGATTGTCATATTCAACATGAGAACAATAGTAACTGGCTGTTTTCAAAATGGGTTGTGAAAAAATGCTTGATACTTAATGCGCTTTACTAATTACTATTGCTGTTTTGGAATAACCATTGTTTACTTTTTCTCAGCAGCATGGGAGACTTCTCAGATCATATTTAATGTTATGAGAGCATTAAATAAAGTGAGAGACTCACAAGAAGAAAGCTGGTAGTTATTAAATTTGCAAATCACAGGGTTAGCTCTCTCAAGGACTTTAAAGATCCAAGAATGCCCCATGGCACAGAGGAATTCATAAAATCCTAAACTAGGACGGATTCCTTTAGTTCCCTCTTGTTTCTGGATCTGCATGTTTCAGTGTTTCCAATGATTCGAATACATGAGGTGAGCCTTAGAGATAGGACAGCGGGTAGGGTGCTTGCGTTGCGTGTAGCCAAACCTGCTTTCAATCTCCAGCATCCCAGATGGTCACCCTTGCACTGTAATTCCTGTGTGTACAACAGGGAGCATCACTGTGTGACTCCGAAACAAAAGCATAAGGCTTTTTTTTTTCCTTTAAATTTTTATTAGTGAAACACCATGAGGTACAGTTGTAGACTCACACATTTTTGTGCTTGGGTTTCAATTATACAATGATCAAGTACCCATCCCTCCACCAGTGCCCATTCTCCATCCCAGTATCCCCCCATCCCCCCCCCATCCCACCCTACCTCTGTGGCAGGGCATTCCCTTTCTTTTTTGTTTTGTTTTGGGGTGACACCCAGCAGATTCAGGGCTTACTCCTAATTCTGTGTTCAGGCATCACTTCTAGTGGTGCTTAAGGGACCATGTGTGGTGCCAGGGATTTTGAATTCTGGTCAGCCGTGTGTAAGGCAAGCATCTTAGCCCCTATACTGTGTCTCTGGCCCTATGTGAGCATTTTTATTTATTTATTTATTTATTTATTTGCTTTTTTGAGTCACCCCCAGCAATGCTCAGGGATTACTCGTGGCTCTGCACTCAGGAATCACTCCTGGCGATGCTTGGGGGACAATATGGGATGCTGGGGATTGAACCCAATTTGATCGCCATGCAAGGCAAAACGCCCCACCTGCTTTACTATCACTTTGGCCCCGAGCATTTTTTTTTTTATTAAAGCCCTGTTTCCTTTGGACAAACTGGCAGGTTACCGAATGTAGCCTGCCCACAGGGCAGAGTCTGGCAAACTCCCCGTGGCGTACCCAATATGCCAAATACCAGTAACAATGATGGGTCTCATTCTCCTAAAGAGCCTTGAATATAATCTCAGGGCTAGGATGAAGGAGACGTTACTGGGGCCTGCTCGAGGCAATCGACGAATAACAGGATGATTTGTGTGATTTGTGAAAGCCCCGTTTGTTGATCTGTTAATGGGCCTGCTGCTAATATACTCAACACATTTTCTTGGCCTTGGCCTGTCATGGTAGTATGACTGGCCGGTTTTGTCAGAAGGGCATTCCACAATAGCTTTTTGGGAGGACGTGGCAAAGATGGTTTTGAAATCAGACACTGACTTGCCTGTGTTCGTTTAAGGAAGGGGGTTTTCAGCTGAACTCTCTGCTCTCTCTTTGCTTGCCCACTTTGGGGATAAAGAAGTGTTGCTCATCTTTTTTCCTCTCAGGCTCGTAATCTGATGATAAAAAGGTAAAGGTAAAGGCCCTCCCGTTGATCGTCGATTTGCTCGAGCGGGCCCAGTAACGTCTCCATTGGAGACTTTGTTGTTACTGTGTCTGGCATATCGAATACTCTTGTCTGGTCTATTTCCCTGAAAGGAGCTCAAATTCTAGCTTTTGGTGTGTGGCAGAGAATTTTCATTCAGACCAATAAGCACTTGCTTGTAGGTATTTCATGGAAAACTGTTTGAGCTTCTTTGTTTAACATTCATTTTCAACTGTGAGCATGTAATGAGGAAACATTGTATTTTCAGTAAACAACAAAAATGTATTCCCTAAACATGGATGTGTTTTTTCATAAACTAGAATTCAAGTCAGAAATATTATTTCTGGGCCTCAGACCCCATCTCCACTACCAATAAAATGGGCAGAAAACCACAGTTTTCAATCACAGAATATTCTGGAGTTGGAAAGATAGTACAGGAGTTAAGACACTTGACTCGCATGCTCCCAAGGGACCGGGGAGACAGTCCAGTGGTTAAAGAACTTGCCTTACCTGTGACCAACCATGATTTGATCCCCAGCTTCACATTGTCCCTTGAACCCAGGGCTGGGAGCAGCCCAAACCCCCACCCCCCAAACTATCAGATGACACAAGAAGCCCAGGAGGAGTTGGCTTTGGGTTCCTTGTTTTCCCTCTATCAAGAACCCTGCATAAGGAGGGGTAAAAAAGAAACAGAGCTTTTCCCCCTGGAATGACCCGGCGACAGTAACCTACTGCAGGGTTCGCAAGCATTTCTGCCAAAAGCCACTGGGTTCCAAGATTTGTTTCTGAGTCTCTGGGATCATGGCTGTTAAGCAGCTTGATCAGGAGTCAGAGAGGCCGTTTGTGGACGGCGACTCGGGGTCTCGTTGGGACGGGAAGGAAAGGGCCGGCTCCACCCCCATCCCGTGAGGCCCCACATGTCTTGTCACTGAGGGCCCAAACCTGACTGTCCAATGGCCTCTAGAGGATATTGGCCAACTAAGCCGCCAAGGGGGGGCAGGCGGAGGGACAGCACCCTTTCCCCGCTGGGGTGGCCTGGTGACAGTAACCTACTGAGGGGTCCGGATGCATTTCTGCCAAAAGCCGCTGGGTTTCGAGATTTGTTTCTGAGTCTCTGGGATCATGGCCATTAAGCAGTTCAATCAGGAACCAAAGAGGCCTTGCCCCCAATTATATAGCTGAGCCGGAGGTGGTTTGTGGGTGTGTTTCCCACATACCTAACTTTTGGCCGTTTACTTTCTTGGTAAACTTTGCCCCAAGTTTTTGGGTGCTGGACAAAGGCACAGCAGCAATTTTGGGGTATCTGGAAGTCTGAAGGCACCATCAGGCTGCTGATGCCCTCACCTCACAGGTACAGATTGACCTGCTGGCGGCTCCATACCCCCTCGTCGTTACTTTTGGATGATGACAGCATTTGTCCATGATCAGGCTCTTAACTTACAGTTAAGAATCGTGGCACTTTGGCCTGGCCCATTTCCATGCCAGGGTAGCTCACAGCTTGCCCTGGGCCCATTCAGTCCCTCATCGGGACCCTGCTTTTGGGATCCTAGAAACTAAGGGCAACTGAGGCTTAAGTCAAGAAAGCAGATGCGCGGGAGTGAATAATACTCGAAGCCAATTAAATCCCAAGTTACAGAAGCATAATATTAACTGTCTTCCTGTATTTATACAAAAAGGACATTGCTTTAAAGTCAACTATTCAAAAGACAGAAGGAGAGGAGAAAGACAATATTTCACTCATACATACAAAATCACAGATTTCTGAGGAATCTGACCTTACAAGTTAGCAGAGTCTGATTAGGGGGAAAAGCTGACTAACTGGTTGGGGAGGAGAGCAGAGGGAAGAGTTTACAGATAAACACAATGGAATGGAAGTGCCTCAGGAGCACTGTAATATGTGGCAAGGGAGGAAGGGCAAACCAATGTCATCCTCCAGGCAACCAATCTTGATATAGGGCAGCACACCAGGCTCAGCCTGAAACAGCACGTTAGTAATCTCTTAGAAGGTGAGATACAATGATTTCCAACACTTTCTTCTAAGGAAATCTTTCTGGATCTTTTTTAGCAGGTTATTCATAACAAGGAATACAAAATAAATTATTCGGCATTGGCCTGTAGGGTACGCTTGGGTGGTGGTGGTGGGGAAATTCAAAATAATGGTGGTGGGATTGGTGTTGAAGTATTGAATGTAATCATTGTGAATAACTTTATAAAAATAATTTTTTTTTCTTTTTGGGTCACACCCGGCGATGCTCAGGGGTTACTCCTGCTTTTGCACTCAAGAATCACTCCTGGCGGTGCTCAGGGGACTTTACAGGATGCTGGAGTCTCGAACCCGGGTCAGCCTCATGCAAGGCAAACGCCCTACCCGTTGTGCTATTGCTCCAGCCCCCAAAAATAAAATTTTTAAATTAAAAGTGGTGGCAAGAAGTTCAAGATGGTGGCTCTGAGGTATTTTTGTTTGTTTTGTATTTTTTTGTTTGTTTGGGTTTTTTTTTTGTTTTTTGTTTTTTGCTTTTGGGGTCACATCCGACGACGTACAGAGGTTACTCCTGGCTCTGCACTCAGGAATTACCCCTGGAAGTGCTCAGGGGACCATATGGGATGCTGGGAATCGAATCCGGGTCGGCCACGTGCAAGGCAAACGCCCTACTCACTGTGCTATTGCTGTAGTCCCTGTTTTATATTTTTGTTTAATTTACAGTGTTGGTTAATGTTAAATACAGACCTAGAAGCCCAGGAGAGCTAGTCATGGAAAAAATCACTTTTTTACCTTATAAATAAACACTTCTTGGGTGGGAGAGATAGGGCACTTGCCTTCATGCAGCTGACCTGGAGTGATTCCTAAGTGCAGAGTGAGGAGTAATTTGCACCCCAAGGTGTGGCCCAAAAGCCAAAATAAATAAATATGTGTATATATATATATATATATTTTTTTTTTTTAAGGAAGAGGGTGCTCCCAAGCTGCTTGGGAGGCCCCCACAGGCATTCCCGATGTTGTACACCCACTGGGTCAGAGGAAGTACTGCTTGAGCCCCGAAGTGTTGGGGACTGCCAGGGCCACACCTGACAGTGCTTGGGAGCCTTCAGACTTGGGGCCAAAGGGGCCAGGGACCAAGCTTGGGTCTTACACGCACAAGGCATGTGCTTCTGACCACTGAGCACTCTCCCCACCCCATATATCACTTTGTAGCGCCTTAGTGTAAGTTACAAAGTTTGGAGCTGCCCCTTGTTGTCACTCAACCTTTAGAAGTCTTTGGAAGGGAATGCCCTGCCACAGTGGCAGGGGGGGATGGGGGGATGGGGGGATGGGGGGGAGGGATATTATCCTGGTGGTGGAAAATGGACACTGGTGGAGGGATGGGTATTTGATCGTGGTATGACCGAGATCCAAGCACAAAAATTTGTAAATCTACAACTGTACCTCATGGTGTTTCACTAATAAAAAAAATAATAGTAATAAAATAAAATAAAATAAAAAAAAGAAGTCTTTGGAGTGTAGAGCCATCTCTTGGCCACCTGGCATTGTTGCGCGCAACGCTCTCATCAATTTGAACTGCTTGCTAATCTGTTTACGCCACTGTTACCTCTTTTCTCCCATTAAGTTCTGTCTGTTTGAATACTTTTTTTGGGGGGGTCACACCTGGCCATGCACAGGGGTTACTCCTGGCTCATGCACTCAGGAATCACTCCTGAAGATGCTCAGGGGACCATATGGGATGCTGGGAATCGAACCTGGGTCGGCCGCGTGCAAGGCAAACGCCCTACCCGCTGTGCTATCGCTCCAGCCCCTAAATACTTTTTCAAAAGTATAAACTAACATGAAATTTCTGCAGGGGTTAAAGTAGACACTGAATTACCAAGACAGAATTTTCCAGTGCTTAAAGACCTATAATCAGTGGTAATAACAGTAATTTTACTCTGAATTTAGCTAATCTACCAGTAAAACAATCTTAAAGAAGACCCACAAAAGGCAGCTTCACAGGCCTTACCACGCCTTCATTAAACAGCAACGATGGAGGAATTAAACTATTTCAGAGAGAAAGGGAATGCTGCCCATCTATTTTTTAAATAAAAAATTTGTGGGACTGGATTGGTAGTACAACACGCAGCTCACCCAGATTTGATCCCTAACACCCCATTCGGTCCCTCGAATCCACAAGGAGTGATCCCTGAGTGCAGAGCCAGGAGTAAGCCCCGAGCACAGTGATACCACCCCCCCTTTCCCAAAATACAACTATAAAGGAGTGCAAACCAGGACCAGGGAGATTGCTTAATAGGCTGGAGTGCATGCTTTGCATGCAGGAACCCCATGCATGATCCCTGGCACTGACTGCATGATCCCACGAGTACCACCAGTGAGGCCTTGGTGACCCCTAGCACTGGTGGCCCCAGGACTTTGTGAACACTGTGGGTGAGGCGGGAGCAGGGGTGGGGTGGGCAGGCTGTATTTTGAAAAAGAAGGAGGAGCCCAAACAGTAGTACAGTGGGTCGGGCGTTTGCCTTGCTTGCAGCTGACCTGGGTTCAGTCCCTGGCATCCCACATGGTCCCCTGAGCACCGCCAGGAGTAGTTCCTGAGGGCAGAGCCAGGAATAATCTCCTGAGTATCATCAGGTGTGGCCCAAAATAAAAGGAGAAAAAAAGATAGCGTTCAGGGCTGGAGAGGTTTAATCATCAAACAAAGGTACCTTCAATCCGAAGGTAAGCCATAGACTAAGAATTTATATAGTTATAGGAGAATTTATGTTCAGAATATAATAAAGCATTCCAGTCCTTTATTTTTATTTATCTTTTTTGCATTTTTGGGTCACACCTGGCGATGCTCAGGGGTCACTCCTGGCTCTGCACTCAGGAATTACTCCTGGCAGTGCTCAGGGGACCATATGGGATGCTGGGAATCGAACCCAGGTTGGTAGCGTGCAAGGCAAACGCCCTCCCCGCTGTGCTATTGCTCCAGCCCCACATTCCAGTCCTTTAAAGAGAAAAAGACAACCAGTGAAAAAGTAGGCAAAAGTTCTTTGTAATCAGAATTTTTGTTATTTTTGCCATTATAATTTCTAATAATTATATAATTAGATTTTTATATAATTATATGTTATATAATTATATAAAGTCATATCATTTCCAATGATAATGACTTCAAAATGATTTAGTTGTTATTGGTTCTGGTAACTTCTTGTCTTGTTTTGGGACCATACCCAGTAATACAGGTTCTACTCCCAGGACAGTGCTGGAGGAATTGTGCGGTACGCTGTAGTGGGGATCAAATTAGGCCCCGCATGCAAAGAACGTGATCTAGCCATTCTAGCTATTCCTGCCTCAATTCTGGTAAACATTTCTGTATGTGGCAGATATAAAAGTGAACATTTTGTTGATTCCCTAAAGAGGCTGTCCTCGCCGGGGCCCCTTAGAGGGGAGCGGGTTGAGTTTCCCTCCCCGCCCCGACCAGGGCTCCGGCAGCCAAAGACCTCCAGAATCAGCCACCACCATGCTGAGACCACTCTCCACACGCATGACAGTAATGGCAGAGGAACAAAGGCATGCGGGTCCCGGGGCTGAGATCTCCAAGCCTGCTCGGATCGGGGCTGAGCATCCTCCACCCAGATCCTCCATCTTCCAGTAGGCAGGGGTCACACACACCACCTGGCCCCCTGGCGCCATGTAATCCCATCAACGGCCAAGACCCAGAGACTATAAAACCCAGCTCCAGGAAGCAACATCTTATTATCTCATTCTTACTTTGGACAAACTGGCAGGCTACTGAATGTAGCCTGCCCACATGGCAGAGTCTGGCAAACTCCCCGTGGCGTACCCAATATGCCAAATACCAGTAACAAGGATGGGTCGTCATTCTCCTAACCCTGAAAGAGCCTTGAATATGGCACTTTTTAAAAAATCTCAGGGCTAGGACGAAGGAGATATTACTGGGGCCTGCCCGAGGCAATCGACGAACAACAGGATGGTCGTGATCGTGATCCTAAAGAGAAAACAAATTGGTTAGTAGCAGTATGAAAAAATATCCAGTCACGCTCTGGGAATTAAGAAAACCCAGGGGCCGGATAGTTAAACAGGTAGGTGAGGCTTACAAAGTTGTTCCCGATTGACTTTGAGTCAAGCAATGACCAAAACCCATCCCTCCGCCAGAGTATCTTTCCCACCACCAGTGTCCTCGGTCCGTTTCCCTCCCACCCTGCCCCAAGATCTCCTTTCCCCCACCCCGGAGAACAGATGCCCCAGAGTGAATATTATTCGGAGTTAATTAACTCCCAGGTTACAAAAGCACAGCTTTAACTATCTTCCTGTGTCTATAAAATACGGACATTGCTCTGAATTAACTATGCAAAGGACATAAGAAGAAGAGAAAAACAGTATTTACAAGTTAACAGTCTGACGAGGAGATAAAGGTGATTTGGGGGAAGCAGAGCACAGAGATAGACGTGACTGATAAACACAGAGGAATGGGAGTGCCTCGGGAGCACTGTGATGGGTGCAATCCAGTAAACCCAAGCTCCCTGTGGCAAGGCAGAAAGGACAAACCAGGGTTATCCTACAGGTGTGGTGCTTGTACACTGAGGTGGTGTAGCGCCAGGGATCCCAGTTGCCAGGATCACACAGCGTGTGTGCCATACATTAAAGAAAAAGTTCGGAGGACTCAGGTTCAGAACAGGCGTGTTTATTTGATTGGGGTGGGGGTCGCACGTTACGCCACACCCAACAGTGCTCAGGGCTTCCTGCTGGCTCTGTGCCATGGATCCCCTCTGGCGAGGCTTAGGGAACCACATGCAGTGCTCGGGATCGGCCAGATCGGACTCGTATGAAGCAAGTGCTTTACCTTCTTGGTACTTGCTCTGCAGCCCCCAGACATGCATGTTTATAAACAAAAGGCTTCGGAGAGCCCGGCAAGCTACTGAGAGTATTCGATATGCCAGACACAGTAACAACAAAGTCTCCAATGGAGACGTTACTGGGCCCGCTCGAGCAAATCGATGATCAACGGGAGGGCCTTTACTTTTACTTACTTAAACAAAAGGCTTAACTTTAGAATAATTACTTTGCTAGTTATTCCTCGCGATCAAAATTCACACTTAACAAACACGTACGTATTTTATTATTCCACCTCATGGAAGCTATAATTTGTGGGTATGAACAGTATTCAACACAGTTACCATGGTGACGTTAGAGGGATGCTGAAAAATATGAAGTCAGTGAGGGTTGTTTTGTGCGTTACCTATTTCAGGGCTCTCCGTCCTTGGTGTCTTACCTCCTTGGCATGACCTCTCGAGGCTTAAATGTTTTTCGGGGTCTTAAGCAATGATTCCTCTTTGGCCCTCCCTCTTTAGTTTCTTCCTTCCTGCGTCCCTCTGCAGTCTCCTGGGCTCCGAGCTCTGCTTTCATCTCTCTTCTTTGGTCAATTAATCTGCTCTTCGTCCCTACTGGATAAGTGGCTCAGTGCGTTTCCTTTAAAAGTCTCTCCGTTTGCCTTTAATGGAGTTGACAGCATCTGAATCCAAATGGTGGGCCTCACTGGCAGACCAAGAGGTTGATAGTTTTTCGAAACAGGAGCAGAGATGGCTGGGATGCGTGGGATTCAGACAACACGAAGTTCATGGCCTCGGTGCGCTCGGGCCTCTTCTCTTGTGCCCACTCACTGTTAGTGGAGTTCCCAGAAGTACTTCTGTCTTCTTCTTATACTAGAGATGAGGGTTCACGCACAGTTCATGTCTTTGAAATGTCTTCTATGCCGTACTTGAAAGAAGGGCCCTTTTATTTTTTTGCCATGCAGCACATTCTCTTGGTCCTGTAAGTATTCAATGGGCATCCCCCACTGGACACTGAGCTGAGACTGCTTCTGCTTCTTTGATTCGACTGCATTATCTGCTGCTGTGGGGTAGTTTTCCCCATCTTAGTCGGGCTTTTATTATCCTTGCACTGTGTCAATAGTGAACGCAATTTTTAAAGACCCAAGGAAAATAATTTTAGAAATTTTCATTTGCTTTGGAAATACTGTGATTTTTTTTCTCATTGTATTTAAAAGTGCTTTTTTTTTTTAAGGGGGGGCAACACCCAACTGCACTCGGGCCTCACCGGCCTTGTGTAGCTGGGATCAAAATCAGGCCAGCCATGTTCGAGGCAAGTGCCTTACCCACTGTTCTCTCTCTCTCCAGCCCTTAATTTTTATGAAAATCTTTTATCATGAGTGCCTGTTAGATGAAATTTTCTGGCTCCAGTCAAGAGCATCCGTTGCTGAGAGCTGTCCAGTTAGTCTCTCTCTTCTCTTTCCTCCTCTACCTCCTCCTCCTCCTGTTTCTCTCTCTCATGTTGAGAGCTCTCTTTTGCTGCTGCTGCTGCCCTGGCATACTGCAGAGCTGTTCCATGCATGAAAGAAAGCTCTCTGGAGACCGGGAAAGGATCTGCCTGCAGAATTCACTTCTACGGACGATTTTCGGTAGTGGCCCCTGGGGAAGTTGAGTCGAAATTACCTTGGGATCTTGGCTGATATGAAATTTCCAGTGATTGACACTTGATGACTGAGGCTCTGCTATATTGCCTTTCTGCAATAAGCCGGGGACGCCTGCACCTTGCTGGTCAGGCTTCTGGAGAGGGGGCGAGGTGTATTTTTTGCAATGATTCGTGCTGCTAGCATATAATTCCTTAGGTTCTCCTAACACCAGAAATGTAATTAGGCTGCCTCAATCTTATTTTGTAATGAAAACATAATAAACTATATAAGCACTGTGCTTATCTGTCCTCATCTTGCTGATGCTTGCATTTTTAAGACTGTTGAAAGATTCTTGGGGTGTTATGTAGCCTTCGAAGAGGAGATAACGTGATTTCCCGCCCTCCCTGCCCCGAAGGTACAGAGATTGATGCCTGGGCTTCCTCCCCATCTCCACCTGCAATTCGCCACCACAGGGCATGTTTCTGTTTATCCACTTAATTGCATAAGAGATATCTATGTATAGTGTATTCATTGTCGTAATGGAATAGTATAAACACCATCACCCCCATGCTTTTTTCTCATGCTGTATTTGAATCATTGCGCACGTAGGCCTGCCTCTTTAAGAAGCAAAACAATGCATAGTTGGTGGTTTCTGGTATACTGCCAATTTATAATTTATTTAACCTGTTCTCTATTTCAGGGCCTGAGTATTCTCTTTGTAGCTTCCCGCTTTCTCCTTTCGTATGTCTGTAACAAATGCCCCTTTGTATCTGGGCCCTTCTCTTCGGACATTCATCTTCTTTGCTCTTGAAATCAAGTGCTTCAAAGTTGTGGGTCCATTCATGTTAATATGATGGGCCTTCGTTCCCACAGATGTGCTTGGCAGAACTGTCCGGAGGCACAGGACTCGGTGCTGGGTTATCATTTTTAAGAAGCGGGACTTGAGGACATTTGGTTCCCAGGCCTTGGAACCAGCCCTGAAATTGCCCACTCTGGCCTCCACTCCCCATGATCCGTTTGTAAATTCTAGTCAGATTTATTTTCTATTCACAGAAATTGTTCCTTTTTTTCCCCCCCTGCAGGCAGTTCCTAACGTACATATGTGTCTTCCATACCAATGGCCATGTGCGGAAGGCCGCTCCAGCCAAGCCAGGGAGGGGGAGGGAGGAGGCGTGTGTCAGTGCCTGGGTGCAGCTGGGAGGGCAGTGTGTGGCATTTCAGAGTGAAACTTAGAATTACTTTTCTTAAAATAAAACATGTTCTGGTTAGCTTGAAAGGAGATACCCTGGCATTCTAGTTCTATCCAGAACTGCCTGATGGGCTCTCTGGCCTTTTGAACCGGACCGACTGCTCTTCAGAACGGTGTTTCTATGAGGAAACGAGTTGCCAAATTTCATCTATGGGGCCGGGTTGGGGTGGGGGGTGATGGTTTAACCTGACGGTCACTGTTTGTAAATACCGTATTGGATCTGTGTGGCCAGATTTTGTTTGGCCAAACAGCACGTCGCCTGGAAGTGACCTTTAGCTGGTGCGGCGACAGAGAAACAGAAATGTTTGGAATTTTTTCAATGACTTTCTTGTGCGGCTGTTTTGCTGCGGCACCAGTGAGGCTTAGAATGGGCTAGGACAGAGGACAGCAGGTACGGCGCTGGCCTTACACATGGTCAACCCAGACGTCCCCTCTGGTCCCCCGGGCCTACCAGAAGTGATTCCTGAGCACAGAGCGAGGAGTAAGCCCCGAGCATTGCCAGGTGCAGACCTTCCGCCCTTGCCCCCAAAAACGAAAGGGCCGGGATGAGTTCCTTGCCGCCTAGAGGATCAGTTCCTGAGGAAGGAGTCGAACTGTGAAACTGTTAGGCTTTTTCTTTCTTGGGAAGCGGGGGAAGTTTCCAGAAGAGAGAGAACATTTGACTCTAGGCTTTGTGTTCCCAACAGATAAAGATACTTAAGACATTTCTGTAGTCAAAAAGCTGGTATTGAAGTTTTGTCAATACCAGAGCAATAGTGCAGCGGGTGGGGCATCTGCCTCGCATGTGGCCGACCCGGGTTTGATTCCCGGCATCCCATGTGGTTCGCTGAGTACTGCCAGGAGTAACTCCTGAGCACCGCTGGGTGTGACACCCCCCCCAAAAAAAAAGAAGCTGGTGATTATTGAAAGAAATGGGGGGTGGGGCTGCAAAGAAGTTGCTGGGGCCGGAGTAATAGTATAGCTTTTTGCAATGCCTTGTCCACGGCTGATCCAGGTTCAATCCCTGGCACCCGGTATGTTCCTTCAAACCCCGCCAAAACTGATCCCTGAGCACAGAGCCAGGAAGGAATAAGCCCCGAGCACAGCCCAGTGTGTCCCCCAGCGCCCCCTTCCTCCCCCGCAAAGGTCTAAAGGGAGAGTTAAACTTCAGCCCCAGGTGCAAAGAGCGATGTGGGTGATCGCTTCTGCTCCCAGGGGAAACTGCGGTGCTTTAATATGGGGTGTCTGAAGGTGGGGCGGGGACCAGCATTTCAGAGTCAAACAGGGAAGCAGGACATGTCTGGTTGTCCTGCCTCTGACCCGACCTTCCCCCCCACCTCTGCCGCCGCCACCACCACCTTCTGTTGCCATTATTGCAGCGGCCAGGAGTCAGACATTCGCTCACAGCATCGGCAGTGGTGTTCGCTGGGGGTCACACATCTGGCCGTGTCCCTGGCCCACTTGGCATGGGTGCTCGCCAGGCGTCGCACTCTGGTTGTGGCGCTCACAGTGGGGGAGCGGTTGCTGTGTCTCCGCCCTGTGTTGACTGTGCACTGGAAATGACACGTGGTCACCCGTCAGGAAGCCCCAGACGGACAAGCCCGGGAACTCGCTCTCCGTGCCTGCGGGTGGCACTGGGGACCAAAGTTACAGACTGCAGCTTGCAAGGCATGTGACTTCGTGGTGGTGACGCAAGAGTCAAGCCCAGGGCCTCCTGCGTGTAAGGCACCCTCTCTGGTGGTGTGGCTTCCCACCACTGAGCCATCCCCTGGGGGCCGCCCCCCTACAAACGTCACCCATCACCGATCTCATGATTATATCAGGGCTCACAGTTCAGAGACAATCGGATTTAGTTCACAGCTGCCGCGTCGAAGAGTGCCCCCGGCACTGCTCAGGATGGCAGATGATGTTTTTCATAGGGGCCATGGTGGGGGCGGGCTGCTCCTGGCCGTGCCCATCCCAGTGGTATGACTGGACCCAGGGCTGTGGTGCTTGGGCTCGGCGGTACTCAGGGCCTCGTGATGTTCTGGGCATAGCGCACAGGCCTCTCACACGCAAGACCTGGGCTCTCCCACCGAGCCATCTCCTTTGCCCCTCAGTTCCCTCACTGGAGTATGAAATTAATGTGCGGTGTCAGGTGTGGGAAGCTGTATCGATGCATCAGTTTCCTGCCAGCTCTTCCCCGGTAGTTCAAGGAGCAGCTGCCCAGGTGGCTTGCTTCACTGGAGTGAATTGTTATTCAGATGCTTGTGTCTGTGTACGTTTTAAGAGCTGCACTGAAGTGTAATTAGCAATACTAACTGCACTTATGTTTGTTAAGGTCCCACCCTTGGTGGTGCTCCAGGGCTGCTCCCAACAGTGCTGGTGGGACCAGGTGGGGCCAGGGATAGAACCAGGGCCTCCCACATGCCATGCGTGTGCTCCAGCCCTTTGTGCCATCTCTCCAGTCCGGAATAACTGCACTTATTTAGAGAGCACAATTCAAAATGGGTTTTTTTTTGGGGGGGGTTCACATCCGGCAATGCACAGGGGTTATTCCTGGCTCATGCACTCAGGAATTACTCCTGGTGGTGCTCAGAGGACCATATGGGATGCTGGGAATCAAACTCGGGTCGGCCGCGTGCAAGGCAAACGCCCTACCTGTTGTGCTATGGCTCCAGCCCCACAATTCAAAATGTTTTGACATAGGGGCTGGAGCCATAGCACAGCGGGTAAGGCATTTGTCTTGCACGCAGCCAACCCGGGTTCGAGTCCCAGCATTCCATATGGTCCCCCGAGCACCGCCAGGAGTAATTCCTGAGTGCATGAACCAGGAGTAACCCCTGAGCATCACCAGGCATAACCTAAAAAGCAACATATATATATATATAACAAAATGTTTTGACATAGATGTCGGTACATGACATCTGTACCCACACAGACGTGTATAGTTTGGCGACTGCCCGCCTCACTGCTAACGAAGAACATGGGACTTTGGAGGCCTATGCACATGAACCCCGTGGTCAGAGCTGGAAGGTTTATTACCTGGACTTGCTCTCGGGCAGGGACTTCATTCTTCTGTGTGGTCAGAGTCGAAGAGAGATAACCGAGTTTGGACCTCACTGTCCCCCTCGCTGGTCGGGAGCCCCGTGGACACCACACAGGGCTGTGAGGAGCAGCACGTCGGGTCGGAGGCAGCGTGAGCCACTGAAGCAGCCTCCTTTCCCGTGCCACAACCAGCCTGCTTATTCTGTGTGTGTTCTCCCAGAGCTTTCAGGCCTTCTCTGTACTGTAAGAAGTCGTCTTCGGCTACGCTGCCCCTAGTCAGATACCCCCTGGGCAAGTGGGTTCCAGTTCTAGGCACAGATCATTTTTGCACGGGGGTGTGGGTCAGTGCATCCGAAAGCCTGATGATCCCTTGAAAGCCAGCGAGCTGAGCTTCAGCCACAAGTGGCAAGTCCTCGCCCTTCAGTCGGCCACCTCAGTGTCTTGATCACAGGGAGGCCTGGAAGAAACAGTGGGTGCGTTTCAGCGCGTCATTGCTACTACCCGGCCAAAGAGGGCAGCAGATTTTCAGTACCTTCGTTTTACCAAAATAATAGTATCCGGTAGCAAACTGTGAATATTCCACCTAAAACCGAGACTCTACAATGAAATAGAAATAGATCCAGAAGTGATTCTAGGACTCTGTGAACATACCGGTAATTAAGTTGTATGTGTGGAAAAATGTTCTTGCTATTGTCGTGACGGTTATGCCTCACTTTGCCCAGTGAGGCGCTGCCAACTGAACCCAAGGCATGTGCTCTGCTACTGAAGACAATTCAGGACTCTCCCAGGCCTGAATTACATGCTTTAAATTAGTGAATTTGATGGGTCTGGTGGATTTTTAAATAATAACTCAATAAGGAGATGTGTGTGTGTGTGTGTGTGTGTGTGTAATTTTTGGTTTGGGGATTTTTTTGTTGTTTTTGCACCACACCTGTGTATGTTCAGGACTCACTTGTGGTGGGGCTCAGGGGACCAGATTTGGTGCTGGGGATTTGCAACCAGATTCGGAACCAGCTTGGCCGTGTGCATGACTAGCGTCCTACCCTCTCTACTGCCGCTCCAGCCCGTAAAAAAGTTTATGTTACTAAAAGGCATTATCTAGTCTAGAAGTCATACTTGTCATCGGAATAGATGAAATCACTGAGAACAGAACAGAAAGCCCACATTTCAAGGAAGAGACACACATATAAAAGGTGTGATCACAGCTGAGGAGAAAAACACAGGCTTTGGGTCGCCCACAGTTGAGCGTGTGTCGGGCCAGCTGCAGATGAGACGTGGATGGTGACTGAGGAAGAGCACTTAGGGCCGTGGATGTGTCTCAGTGGTAGAACACCTGCCTTGTACGTATATGAGACCCTGGGTTCAAAAATCAGCCCCCCACAGAAGGGGAAGAAGATTGAACTTAGCTATAAGGAAGCTGCTAATGGTCTTTGAGAAAATTGCGTGAACTGAAGCTGTTACAGAGTTGTGGTGAACATGACCATGACATTGCACTCTTGTCAGACATAAAGCAGGCAAAAAGAAAAGGGGGGTGAGAGAGAAGTACAGCGGGGGAGACGCTTACCTGGCCCGCAGCCGACACAGGTTCTGTCCTTGGCGTCCCATATGATCCCCTGAATCCACCGGGAGTGATCCCTGAGAGCAGCGCCAGGAGAAACCTCTGAGCATCACCAGGTACAGCCCAAAAATCAAAACGAAAGCCAGAGAAAAGAGCCTCCACTAGTGTCAAGGATGGTGAGGATAGTACGTATCCCTTCAGACCAGTGACAGTAACCAGCAGTGCAGAGAAAGAAAGCAAACCCGAGAACAGGAAGGAAAGGCCAGAGCACCCAGCCTGTTTCAGGCGCTTCGTGGGGTCAGACAGGCTGGTCTTGGTGCAGAGCAGAGCTTGAGTCCAGATTCCAGGCTCTGCCTTTGTATCCCGACATGGTGCCAGGCATGACCCCTGCCCTGGGCAAACCAGGATGGTACGTTGAGCTCCCTAAATGAAGCCGGCTTGTTCTTCCCCTTTGGAGCAAATACAACTTTTTTTTTTCCATTCGACTTAGGTTTTTTTTTATTTTTTAATTTTAGTGAAACACCATGAGGTGCAGTTGTAGACTTACAAGTTGTTGTGCTTGGGTTTCAGTTATACAGTGATCGATTGCCCATCCCTCCACCAGTGCCCATTCTCCACCAGCAATGATCCCAGTATCCCTCCCACCCTCCAGCCCCCCCATCCCACCCTGCCTCTGTGGCAGGGCACTCCCTTTTGTTTTCTCTCTCTCCTTTTGAATGCTGTGGTCTGCAAAAGAGGCATTGAGTGGCAGTCATGTTCGGTCTATAGTCTGCTTTCGGCATGCTTCTCCCATCCTGGGAGGATCTTCCCAACACCTTTTTGGAGCAAATACATCTTAATGCGAGTAAGAGAGACATCAGCCTATAGGCTTGCCCCTCCATCTCCCGTCAGCTTCGATTTCTGATGCCAGTGAAGTTACAGGCATAGCATTCCCTGCACATAGTATTCCTCTGACTGAGAGCCACTGCCTATGCAGCCCTTGCCAGCTTTATTGCCATAATAGAAAAATTCTAAAGGTTTTTTTTGACTGGACTGTTATTTGGGTGTTTTTATTTTTTGCCTTCCTTTCGGGGCCACACTTGATGGTGCTCAGGGGTTACTCTTGGCTCTGCACTCAGGAATTATTCCTAGAGGTGCACGGGGGAGACCATATGGGATGCTAGGGATCGAACCCAGGTCAGCCATGTGCAAGGCAAGCACCCTAGCTGCTGTACTGTTGCTCCGGCTCTCACTGAATTTTTAATAGTCTTTAGAAACACTGTACAACACTCTAGAATGTTCCATTGGAGATTACTAACTATATATTAATGTGATTGTTATGTTTGGGGGATATTTTTCTTAATTGCATATTAATGTTAAACGATCTTTCATCTCTTGGAAATATTAGCTAAGAAACAATTCATCTTAACGCTGGTTTTCTTATAAAACTGTATTCTCTGTGTATACCATCTTGGCAGGGTTTTTGTGGTAGACGTAATTCAGGGTACATTCAGTAAGTTGAAGGGTTAAAATACCCAGTGCTGTCGCATATGGCAGTGAGCAGAATCGCAGATGTTGATGATGCCACGTAATTAGTATTCTTTTATGTAAATGAAGGCTGTCAGCATGTTACCATAGTGTCTACTCTTTCTGAAGCTGGAATTTATGCCACTTGGTCTCACCAAGACCGTGCAGGATTATTCCACAGTCCTTATCGAAGAACTGAGAGGAAAGCAGTACAATGAGAGAAGAAATGGAAATCTCGTAAAATTAGAGTCTTCCTTTTTTCTTTTTGATTGGTTTTTACCGCCAGAAATTTTACTTGAATTTAATACAGTTAGGGTCCACTAAGATATTATTTATTCAAGAAGAATTGGAGTTATATGCTTAAAAGACATGATATTTCAAGCTATAGGTTTTCCAAGATGATTTGCACGGTTTAGTCATCTTCTGTCAAAGGCAGACCTTATTCAAAATGCTGTGCTCATGGTCCCCCCAAGCAAGGAGAGATCGCTGAGCACAGAACCAGGAATAAGCCCTGAGCACCACCGGATGTGGCCCAGAACAGCAACAATAAGAAAAAGATGTGCTAAAATCTAGAAGTTTCTCGTAAAGAAAGGCAAGAATGAGATTTTTTTTTTTGTTTACCCACTGTACAATTTCTCTGGCTCAAGAATGAGAAATGTTTTGTTACCTTCCCTTAACGTTTAGTGATGCCTCTATAATTTAATTATTCAAAACTGACACTAGTTACTTGATTACCTTATTTAGATTTTGAAAAGAAAAAGTATGACTGTTCAAAGAATTAAAAACTATTACTTGTCAGGTTTTACATTTCCCATGGACCAAGGTATACAGAAGATTAAAACTGTCAAACTATTTATTGATGTAGAATTGGCCTTTAACTCTCACCACTGCAAGTTTTTCCTCTTTTGAATATTGTATGCCTGCCACATCAGATGTGATATGTTTTAAGTGGCAATGTTAAGACTGGTACAGTCCTTGAGAACTGCAAAAGAAAGAGGTACATAATAAAATAGGAACTCCAGTTTGTTTCATTCCTGAGGGTGTTAGGGATTGTTCTGAAATAATGTACCTGAGAGGGGAGGGTTTTTTTGGGGGGGGTCACACCCAGTGATGCTCAGGGGTCACTCCTGGCTCTGCACTCAGGAATTACTCCTGGCGGTGCTTGGGGGACCATATGGGATGCCGGGGATTGAACCCAGGTCGGCCGCGTGCAAGGCAAACGCCCTACCCGCTGTGCTATCGCTCTGGCCCCGAGGGGAGTCTAAACACATAGTTTTTTGAACCAAGTATACCTGAAGTTGTGTGCTCTTTATTCTCGACTTGTGTGTGAGCTGAATTAGTTTTGCCTGGAGGGGCACACCGGCTGTACCCAGGGCTCACTCCTGGTTCTGTGCTCAGGGGTCACTCCAGGTCGTGCTCAGGGATTGATCATATGCATTGCCAGGAATGGAAGCTCCTTTCAGCCACCTTCAGGCAAGCAGCCTTCAATGCTGGCACCTTTCTGCTGGATCGTCTCTCTGGCTCCAGGTTAGCTTTTTTCTTGTGTGTCGTCGCTTTTGAGAGCTTTCCATTTCTGGATCAGAGAGAAGCCAGCCTGCCGAGCTTTGCCCAGTGTGATGAGCCGCAGACCTGTCCGTTGTTTTCCTGAGTGGATTTCCTCTGCCATATGGCAGGTCAGTGAGTCACCACAGCAGATTTGTACTGGGACAGGGCAGTGCAGGCCAGGAGGCGCCAGCTCAGCAGATTTATAGATCAGAAAATGGAATCGAAAGAATTTCCAGAGTGCCCTTCCCATTTGACAGCTCCCCTTGGAGAGCCTATGGAATGGGCACACTGTGTGACTCTGTGCGTGCGTGCGTGTTTGTTTGACTTTTGGTTGTGTGTTTGTGTGTGTGTGTGTATGTGTGTTTCTGTTTGACTTTTGGTTGTGTGTGTGTGTGTTTCTGTTTGACTTTTGGTTGTGTGTGTGTTTCTGTTTGACTTTTGGTTGTGTGTGTGTGTGTTTCTGTTTGACTTTTGGTTGTGTGTGTGTGTGTTTCTGTTTGACTTTTGGTTGTGTGTGTGTGTTTCTGTTTGACTTTTGGTTGTGTGTGTGTGTGTGTGTTTCTGTTTGACTTTTGGTTGTGTGTGTGTGTGTTTCTGTTTGACTTTTGGTTGTGTGTGTGTGTGTGTGTGTTTCTGTTTGACTTTCGGTTGTTCCAACATAGTTTTTCTTGCACAGGAGTTGATTTAATGTTCTGCATGTTACATTGCCATGCTCCTTCCTGTTAACAGAAATATTCTTTCTTTGTAGGATTTGAGGCTGTCTATGTGTCATGTGATGAGATCTCAGTAGCAGTTAAATCCTGAAGACATCGACCCTGTTGGACAAAATGGGGATTTGCTAGGTTTTGAGTTACAAGAGTATTCAGATATGATTCACTGTGGGACTGTGTGTCTATGGGAGAGAGACAGAGACGGAGACAGAGAGATTTTGGACCACACGCAGCTGTGCGCAGGACTCACTCCTGGCAGGCCCAGGTAATTATATGAGGTACAAGGGATCAAACCTGGGTTGTGCACGTTCGCGGCAAGCCCCTTATCCACTGTACTCTCTGTGGCCCCAAAGTCTCTGCTTTCCAATACTGCAGCTTTTAGCCACATGTGAGTAAATTTAAATTGGGTACAGTGGAAAGTTCAGTTCTTCTGTCTCACTAGCCACTAGTCCTCAGAAGTCACATGCTTTAGTCTATTATTGGTATGCAGATAAGAGCATTTTCATTATTACAGGAAGCTCGCTTGGACCTTAGATTCCTGTGAATTCTTCATCCCTTTGTTGTAATGGGTTAATAAAATGGTTCTGAGGTTTCCAGGTACAAATAGTATTTTTGGGTTTTGTTTGTTTTTTGGACACGCCCAGCAGTTCTCAGAGCTTACTCCTGGCTCTGTGCTCAGGGCTTATTCTTAACAGGAATATAAGTTGTTCCTTAAGTGGAAATACATGGGGCCGGAGAGATAGTACAGCATGTAGGGCACTTGCCCTGAACACAGCTGACCCGGGTGTGATTCCTGGCATCCCATATGGCCACCCAAGCCTGCAAGGGGTGAACCCTGAGTTCAGAGCCTGAGTAGCTCTGGAGCCTCTTATAAGCATTCAGACCCCGGCACTAAAAAAATAAATAAATAAATAAAATGGAGATTTTAGTGTGGAGAGATAGTATGGTGGATAAGACAGCTGTCCTAGTATGAAATACATTGAAATCCACCAAAGATTGCCTGTTGAGGGTAGTGCATTTGCTTTGATGCTGCCAGCCATCAAATTTGATGCTTTGGTTCCGTCCCTGGCATCACATGCTGTCCCAGAGCTCCACCGCGGGTGATTCTGAGTACAGACCCACGCGTGATGCCTGAGCTTAGTGGGGTGTGGGCCCAACAGACAAACAAGACTGCCTTTTGGTGTGAGGGTCTCCATCTTTCCTCCTGATATCTGAAACACCAGCTGTCTCTCCTCGCCCTTCCTGTCCTGTCTCACACAGGCAGGATGTGATCAGTATGATACACACAAAGGCTTTCATCTGGCGGACCTTGGAATCAGCTCTGAGACGCTTCAGAATACAAGTTGCTCGCCCCCGGTGACCAGTTAGGCGCAGTCAGTGTGAAATCAGGGCGATGGCGTTCTGTAAGGAACACAAATCAGCCCAGTGTAAGACTTAGCTGACATTCAAACATTAAAGCAGGCTGAAGAAACATCAAGTTGGCCAGAGTTCAAATTAAGGAACCATAGTTAGAGTAGTTAGTTTGCCTAAAGGCTCCAAGCTAGAGACATAAAGTTGCTCAGCCAGGGCCTGAGAGAGTTCAGAGGTTTCAGTGCTTGTCTGGCATGTGGCCGACCTGGGTTTGATCAACTGTGGTTCCCTGAGCACCACCAGGAATGACCCCTGAGCCCAGTGGGTGTAGCACAAAAATCTTAAATTATTGAGCAATATCACAGCGGGTAGGGCATTTGCCTTGCACGCGGCTGCGGCCGACCAGGGTTCAATTCCTCTGGCCCTTTCTGAGAGCTCGGCAAGCTACTGAGAGTATCTCGCCAGCACAGCAAAGCTTGGCAAGCTCCCCGTATTCGATATACCAAACACAGTAACAACAAGTCTCACGATGGAGACGTTACTGGGCCCGCTGGAGCAAATCGATGAACAATGGGAGGACAGTGTAGTGCTACATAGTTACAGCTCAAGGGTGGGACGGTGCCCTTTTGGGTTCACAGCGTGGTATACCAGATGCCCCGAAACACAGAACAAGTAGAAACAAAAAACGATATTTGGTCCTAAGCTTCTCGCCCCTTCTACTGTATCTTCCTGGTCTTGTTCCTTTTTTAAGGAATATGGAATTGTTCTAAGGTCATTCTCAGTCTCTACCGAGTTTTACCTTTTTTTCTCATCGTTTAGTCCTTCCAAAGGGAGCTATTTTTTTTTTTGGGGGGGGGTCACACTGCGCAGTGCACAGGGAGTACTACTCCTGGCGGTGCTCAGGGGATGCGGGAGATGGAACCAGGGTCGGGCGCATGCAAGGGGAACGCCCCGCCCAAAATTGGGAACCAGCTGTTTTTCTTTTTTTTTGCTTTTTGGGTCACACCCGGCGATGCACAGGGGTTACTGTGCACCCAGGAGTTACTCCTGGCGGTGCTCGGGGGACCACATGGGATGCTGGGACTCGAACCTGGGTCGGCTGCGTGCGGGGCAAACGCCCTCCGGGCTGTGCTCTCTCTCCAGCCCCTGGGACCCAACTTTGAATTGCAAACCTCTGTTGGTTGCGTCGCAGGCTGCGTGCAAGCCTGCCCCCCTCGGAAGCCCCCCTGCTGAAAGCGCGCTCTGTCCCTCTCTCCCGCCCCCCACTCCCCGCCAGGTTGCAGGAGCGGCCGCTGGCCTGAGCCATGGATAGATGCAAGCACGTGGGGCGCTTGCGGCTGGCCCAGGACCACTCCATCCTGAACCCGCAGAAGTGGCGCTGCCGCGACTGCGCCGCCACCGAGTCGGCGTGGGCCTGCCTCAAGTGCTCGCACGTGGCGTGCGGCCGCTACCTCGAGGACCACGCGCTGCAGCACTTCCGGGCGACGGGCCACCCGCTGGCCATGGAGGTGCGCGACCTCTACGTGTTCTGCTACGTGTGCGAGGACTACGTGCTCAACGACAACCCCGAGGGGGACCTGAAGCTGCTGCGCAGCGCGCTGCTGGCCGTGCGCGGGCCCCGGCAGGAGCCGCGGGCGCGGCGCGGCCCCACGCTGCGCTCGCGGGCGGCGGGCGAGGATGCGGGCAAGGATGCGGCGGCGGCGGCGGCCACGGCCACGGCCGCGGCGACAGTGACAGCTGCGGCGGCGGCAACGGCGCCCCCGCCGCAGATGCTCACGGCGCTCTGGTACCGGCGGCAGCGCCTGCTGGCCCGGACGCTGCGCGTGTGGTTCCAGCGCAGCTCGCGGGGCCGCGCGCGCCTGGAGCAGCAGCGGCGGCAGGAGGCGCGGGAGCGCGCCAAGGAGGCGGCGCGGCAGCGGCGGCGCGAGGTCAAGCGGCGGCTGCTGGAGGAGCTGGCCAGCGCGCCCCCCGCGCAAGAGCGCGCGCCTGCTGCTGCACGGCGCGCCCCGCGGGCACGCGCCGCGCGCCCCCGCCGCCGCCGCCGCCGCCGCCGCCGCCGCCGCCGGCCGCGCCCCGCGCCGCGCGCCCGCCGCCGTGGCCCCCGGCGTCACGGGCCTGCGCAACCTGGGCAACACGTGCTACATGAACTCCATCCTGCAGGTGCTCAGCCACCTGCGCAAGTTCCGCGAGTGCTTCCTGAACCTCGACCCGTCGCAGACGGAGCAGCTGCTCTCCACGGCCGCCCACGGGAGCGCCCCGCTGCCCGGGCTGGCGCCCCGGGGCGGCGAGGGGCCGCGGGCCCAGGCGTGGGGCGCCGCCGCCGCGGGCCTCTGCCGCGACGGGGCGGGGGCCGCCGCCTCGCTGGGCCGCCGCCTGGAGCTGGTCCAGGACAAGGAGCCGCGCTCCAAGCACATCTCCCTCTGCCACGAGCTGCACACGCTCTTCCGCGTCATGTGGTCCGGCAAGTGGGCGCTCGTGTCGCCCTTCGCGATGCTGCACTCGGTCTGGAGCCTCATCCCCGCCTTCCGCGGCTGCGACCAGCAGGACGCGCAGGAGTTCCTCTGCGAGCTGCTGCACAAGGTGCAGCAGGAGCTGGAGGCCGAGGGCACGCGGCGCCGCATCCTCATCCCGCTCTCGCAGAGGAAGCTCACCAAGCAGGTCCTGAAGGTGGTGAACACCATATTTCACGGGCAGCTGCGCAGCCAGGTAGGTGGTGCGTGCCCGCCCCTGCCCCCGTGCCCCCTGACGCAGGCGGCACAAGCG
This sequence comes from Sorex fumeus, assembly GCF_029834395.1. Classification (NCBI taxonomy): domain Eukaryota; kingdom Metazoa; phylum Chordata; class Mammalia; order Eulipotyphla; family Soricidae; genus Sorex; species Sorex fumeus. The sequence goes on from NW_026606118.1 coordinate 59,344,561, forward strand.
TGCGCGCGTGTGTGTATGTGTGTGTGTGTGTGCGCGCGCGCGCGTGGCCGCCCACCCCCAGGGCCCCTGCGGAGTAGCCAGCCTGCGCCTAGTTAAGATGCTGGCTGGGCCACCCATTACTCAGTGTGCTTTGAGGGCCTTGTGGGTGGTGATCTGGTCCCCGCTCTCCTCTCTCGGGTATGTGTTTGGTGCTGGGGGAGCCTCCGAGGGGTGCCCTAGGGCCCTTGCCGTGCCTGGACCCGGTGCAGGGGAGCGGGGCGGCGGGCGTGGACCTGGGTGCCGGGGAGCGGGGGTGGCGGGCGTGGACCTGGGTGCCGGGGAGCGGGGGTGGCGGGTGTGGACCTGGGTGCCGGGGAGCGGGGCGGCGGGCGTGGACCTGGGTGCCGGGGAGCGGGGTGGCGGGCGTGGACCTGGGTGCCGGGGAGCGGGGCGGCGGGCGTGGACCTGGGTGCCGGGGAGCGGGGTGGCGGGCGTGGACCTGGGTGCCGGGGAGCGGGGGTGGCGGGCGTGGACCTGGGTGCCGGGGAGCGGGGTGGCGGGCGTGGACCTGGGTGCCGGGGAGCGGGGTGGCGGGCGTGGACCTGGGTGCCGGGGAGCGGGGTGGCGGGCGTGGACCTGGGTGCCGGGGAGCGGGGTGCAGGAGTGCACCCAGTCTTGGGTGCCAGGGGTGGAACCCATGATCTCTGATCCCCGAACTGTCTTTCACCTTATTTCTGAGGGCCCCTTCCTTATCTGTCCTGCCATCGGTTGATCAGTTTGAGGAAATTGAACAACCTGTTTCTAACCCTCATTCGGGTCACTTGATTTTTTTTTTTTTCCTTTTTCACTTTCTCCAGGTCAGGGGTTGTGGGCGCAGGGGAGGAATGCAGGGCCTCTCCCACGCTGGCCAGGCTTTCCCATGGCATCCACAGACTGTCATTCTGTCACAGGCCAGGTAGCACAGAGGGGAGGCTGTTTGCTTCGCACAAGGCCAACCCAAGTTCGATCCTTGGCATCCCAGGTGGTCCCCTGAGCATCACTGGGTGTGACCCAAAAAGCCCCCCCCCAAAAAAAAAAGCTAATCCTTCCTAGGCGTTCTTTATATGAGGAAGGAAGCTGGCTGGCTAGGAGGATGCAGAAAGTTAAACAATCTTCCATCCGATTCCCCATTCCCTTTCATTTCTCGGACCTTCTTTTCATGTTGAAACATAAACAGCGGCTCATAGATAAAGCACTGTGAGGCGATTCAGGAGAACGTTGGGATCTCATCTACTGCGTGTTCCTGCTTGTTTGTCTTTTCTTGGGGCTTCCCCAGTATTGCCAGGGGCTCCGGAGACCATGAGAAGTTGGGGGTCGAACCCAGGGCTCATCCCAGGCTTTTGTTCCAGCCTTTTAAGCCATCTCCTGACCTGCCCCCCCCCCCCCAAACAAGAACATTGTAGACTTCAAAAATAAAGGGTGGGTAATGAGATTCGGAGAAAGCCTCTAAACTTTGCTCCCATGCCTCTGAGGTTTGATGTTTTCATATTTAGGTTTTCCTGAGAAGGGTTAGTGGAATAGGAAAAAAAAAAATACTTGCTTTTGTTTTTGCATGTGAAAGGAGAGTATTTATAAGCACTTCCTCTAGTCCGTGAGAGTTCTTCCGAAGAAAGGGACATCTGGGAAATTTATAATGGGAGAAGAGGTCTAATCACGAGGTACTTAGAGATTATGCAGGCACAGGGATCCGTGTTGAATTGCTGCAAGAAACCAGGGCAAAAGGAGAAGCAAGTTGGAGTGGAAGAAACCGGTGAAAACTGGAGGAGGAAATCGGATGAGAAGCAGACAGGAATTTGCATATCTTCCATCTCAGCCTAATTCCTGGAAAGACCCATGCTAGCTTGAGTGTACAGCTCTGCGGCACAGAATCCCATGCGCTGGTGGAGAATTGTCTTTTGTGTTTCACGATTTTCCAGTTCCAGCCAGTTGTTATAAACATAGTTATAAACATATGCCAGAATTGGTATGCTCTGATTCTCTACATTCAAGTCAGACTTCTTGTTTTAATATTACACTTGTTTTGGGGTGGTGTGTGTGTGTGTGTGTGTGTGTGTGTGTGTGTGTGTGTGTGTGTGTGTAACTGTACATTTAGCTTTGGTCAAGTTTATGTGTCTTTTCATTCTAGGTCACATGTGTATCATGCAATTATAAATCCAATACCATTGAGCCCTTTTGGGATTTGTCCCTGGAATTCCCCGAACGCTATCACTGCATAGAGAAGGGGTTTGTCCCTTTGAATCAGACCGAGTGCCTGCTCACTGAGATGCTGGCCAAGTTCACGGAGACAGAAGCCCTGGAAGGGAGAATCTACGCCTGTGACCAGTGTAACAGTGAGTGCTGGCCGGAGTGTGGAGGGCAGCAGGGGCTCTTAAAAATCCTTTTAAGCCATTTCTCTTGCCTCTTTTTGTTGTTGTTGTTTGTTTGGGGGGAGGGGGCGCCTCATCCTAATAGTTTTCAGGGCTTACTTCTGGCTCTGTGCTCAAGGATCACTCTGGCAGGGCTCTGGACCAGATGCGTGTCGGATTGAGCCCGAGTCGGCCATGTCTGAGCAAGGCAGACACCTCCACCCATCACAGTCTCTTTCCCCTCTCTTGCCTCTGTAGTCAGAAGTAAGATGGATGATACTGAGTGGTTCTGGCACATCTTCTTAGAGGATTTTTTTTTTGGTCTCCCATTTTCTGAGAACAAGCATCTATGGTTTTGGTTTTGTTTTGAACAAAAGCGAGAGGTGTGTGTCCTTTGGAGTCCTGCTGTGACTCACATGAGTTGTTACCTAGGAGGCATTTCTAAGTGTGGCTCGGACATGGGGACTTGCCCTAAGAATGTGGATATTTAGCTTCAGAGTACTCCAAAAGGTCACGAGTTCTTAATTCATCAGAAAGGGGCTGGAGCGATAGCACAGCGGGTAGGGCATTTGCCTTGCATGCGGCCGACCCAGGTTCAATTCCCAGCATCCCACATGATCCCCTGAGCACCGCCAGGAGTAATTCCTGAGTGCAGAGCCAGGAGTAACCCCTGTGCATCGCCGGATATGACCCAAAAAGCCAAAAAAAAAAAAAATCATCAGAGAGGCCATGGTGGCACAGAGTGTCGGGGACCATGCCATCAGAAAAGTGCCATGGTACTGTATTGAAATCTGTCAGAGAGCTGTTAAAGATTGGCACCGGAAGCCAGAGAAGCAAATTGTCAGATGCTTCGTGGCAGCCGTCTTGTTTGGTTGCAGGTAGGGAATTATTTTGGGGGTCACACCCAGAGGAACAGGGCGGCTACATGTGGCCCTGGGCTCAGGGCTCACTCTCGGTGGTGCTTGTGGGGACCGTGTGATGCTGGGGGTTGAATCAGGGTGGGCAGCGGTTAAAGACAGGTGCCGCAAACCCTGGACTCTCTCACAGTTGTTTCTTTCCATCGTGAGCTTTCAAGAGGAGTCATAGGAAAGTAGTATTTCTCTGTGGGGTCATTTAATTTTATTGTTATTTTTTTTGCTGAATTCTGAAGAGATTTTACCAGAAGAGAAAGAGGAGTAGAGAGGGCAGGAAGCCTCCCACAGTCAAGAGGGAGGTGGGTCTCCTAGTCCAGTTTCCCAGGAGTTTTTATTTTACCTTTTTTCGTTTTTATTTTCCCCCCCTTGGATATGCAAAGCTTCATCTTTCTTTATTTTTTTTTTATTTTTTTATTTTTTTATTAGTGAAAAACCATGAGGTACAGTTATAGGCTTACAAATTTTGTGCTTGGGTTTCAGTTATACAATGATCAAGTGCCCATCCCTCCACCAGTGCCCGTCATCCATCCCCATGGGTCCCAGCATCCCCCCCCTCATCCCCCCCCCCCCCCCCCCCCCCGTCCCATCCTGCCTCTGTGGCAGGGTATTCCCCCTTGTTCTCTCTCTCTTCTTTTGGGTACTGTGTTTTGCAAGAGAGGCTTTGAGTGGCAATCATGTTTGGTCTATCGACTACTTTTAGCGTGCTTCTCCCACCCTGGGAGGACCCTGACAACACCCTTTATTTGGTGCTCTCTTCTCTATCTGAGCTTCCTTTTCACCTAGAGCCTGTGGCTGGCCTTCCATTCATGGAGCAAAATTCCTGGTACTAATCTCAGCCATTCCTGGGTGTTACTCTCCCTTTTTTCGTTTTTTCTTCTTTCCTCTTCCCCCACCCCCCAGGCGTTTTAACTTGAAAGAGTCCGTTTTGGGGACACAGCGGCAGCACTCAGAGGCCAGGCCTGGGGCACCCGGATTGGCCCCAGGGCTCCTCTGTATGAAGAGTGCACTGGGTGTTCTGAGCCTGAAGCCCTTGCTGAGGAAATGTGGGTCAAGGAAAAGCCAGGTTGGGAGGTTTGAGCATGGAAAGACTGGAGACTAAAACAGTGAATGCTTGGAGAACTGGAAATCAGTTGCTTCTACATAATTTGAAGGATGAGTTTTAGTGAGAAAAACCTTTTGATAGTCCTTAATATAGTTGCTTATGGGGGTTTTGTTTTGTTTCGTTTTCTTTGCTTTGATTTTTGTTTCGGGGCCAGACCTGGCAATGCTCAAAGGTTACTTCTGGCTTGGTACTGAGGAATTACTCATGGCGGTGCTTGGGCGACCATCTGGGGTGCTGGTGACCAAATTTGAGTTGGCCACGTGCAAGGCAAGCACCCTACCCTCTGTACTATTTCTCCGGTCCCCGTTTTTTTTTGTTGTTGTTGTTGTTGTTGTTTTTTGCTTTTTTGGGTCACACCCAGCAATGCGCAGGGGTTATTCCTGGCTCATGCACCCAGGAGTTACTCCTGGCGGTGCTCAGGGGACCATATGGGATGCTGGGAATCGAACTCGGGTCGGCCGTGTGCAAGGCAAATGCCCTACCCGCTGTGCTATTGCTCCAGCCCCTTATTTGTTTTTTACCGTTGTGGAAAATATATTCTCTTAAGAATCAGGACAAAAGTTATATTTGCTGTTAAGTGTCATTTAAAACAGTTTGATATATATTTTTTTATAGACCTAACCTACCTGTCCTGCTAGATATTGAGATATATTGCCAGTGATTTAATTTACTCTGTTAGAGGATAGTGATTTGGAAAGCACATCACTTTAAGGCAACAGAAAATCACGGTAAGAGCTTTAATGATGGGACTGGCGCAACAGGACAGTGAATAGGGCGTTCGCCTTGCACGCGGCCGACCTGGGTTCGATTCCCAGCATCCCATATGGTCCCCTGAGCACCGCCAGGAGTAATTCCTGAGTGCAGAGCCAGGAGTACCCCTGAACATCACTGGATGTGACCCCAAAAGAAAACAAAAAGAGCTTTAATGCCATTCTTGGCTCTGATAGACTAGACAAGGAAAAAGATTTTTTTTTTTTGAAAAAAGGATTATTTTTCTGGCTGCCAATTTGTCTGAATGTTTCTAATCCAGCTCAAGTAATTGCTGGAGAGGAGAGCTATGGACATGGGAAGAGTGAGTGACGTTGATCTATTGCTTGTGAAGCTTCAGAATTACCGGCCTGCTCCCTCCCTGGGTGACCAGCTTAATCATACGGAGACAGAACTGATCAATCTCAATTGAATCAGTAATTTCTTTGTGAATTTCATTTTAGGGAAACAAAGCCGCCTTCTGTATTGTCTTCCGGTTAGCTCACATGCGCCCTCTGCCGAGAGAGGCAGTCACTGCCAGTTCCCTGGCAAAGCGGCGATCACTTTCACCAATCCCTGGGTGAATGGGAAGAGGCCCCTTTGAATTCCATCTCTGCTCATGCCCCCGCGTTTCCTCAGTGTCGCTGTAGTCCCAGCCACGCTGGCTCCCTTGTTCCGCTGCAGTGTGTCAGGAGAAGCCACAGCTCTGCAACCTATTGTCGCAGAAAGCTCCATGCGACGTCATCAGACCGTGATTTGCTGCCTTTCGTGAGGGGTGCAGGCAGGACTTGGAATCAGACGGCAAGCTCTTCAGGTGCTGAGACTGTGAGAGCAACAACTCGGGCAGTTTTCAGGCGCCACAATGAACCGGTGTCTTAATTTCGTATTCTCATCCGCTGGTGTGATTCCTCGAACAACAGAACTGTCCATAGATGGCTACAGAGAAGCCTTGTCTTGGAAATTAGGAGAACTTTATTTCCGTTATTCATCTGCTCCAATTTTGAAAGGCATTTCATTCACAATTCAGTAGCTTTAAAGACTGAACGAGAGTCTCAGCCCTGGGTGACTGTGACCAGCCTGTCCGCCTTGTCCTGCACATCCAGCATTTTGTTCAAAAAACGAGTTTGAAAAACGATAGATAGGGCAGGGGGTAAGGTAATCGCCATGCATGTGGGCATGCTGCTCACCCAGGTTCGATACCCTGACACCACAGATGCCCTGAACACTGCCGGGTGCAGCCCAAAGGCCAGAAAGGGAAAAATAAACAAACAAACTAGTTAGAGCATAAAAATACAAAACCAGGAGTTTCTAATAAAAATATTAAGAAAATAATTTTATATGCCACAAGTAAATCATGATGGGGAAAAATTACCATCCTTTGGGGCTGCAGTGATAGGCTTTTGTCTTACCCGCGGACAGCCCAAATTTGATCCCCCACAACCCATATTGTCCCCCGAGCCCACCAGGAGTGATCCCTGAGCTCAGAGCCAGGAGTAAGCTCTGCGTACATCTGGTATAGCCCTAAAAAAAAATTATTTTTTAAAATCACTGTACTCTGGCTTCTCTTCAGATCACGTACATCTTTTGCCTTTTACTAAAGGTTTCTGTAGAGAGGAACAATTCTGAGGTTTTTTTTTTTGTTTTTTTTTTTGTTTTTGCTTTTTGGGTCACACCCGGCAATGCACAGGAGTTCCTCCTGGCTCTGCACTGAGGAGTTACTCCTGGCGGTGCTCAGGGAACCATATGGGATACTGGGAATCGAACCCAGGTCGGCCGCATGCAAGACAAATGCCCTCCCCGCTGTGCTATCTCTCCAGCCCCACAATTCTGAGTTTTGAACCAATATTTTGAAGGCTTGTTTCTGCAAGGCTAATTTAAAAAAAAAAAAATCACCATCCTGGTTTCCTTATCTTTGTTCTGGTCCTAGGTCCAAAATCTATGTCGGGCTCATTTTACCAAAGGGGAAACTAGAGTTCACAGTTTCAAATAACATGTCAAAGAGCATGCAACTAACTGTGTGCATGAAGTAGAGTGAAGTCTCTATGACGAAAATAAGGGCTTTTCCTTTGTTTGGGGGTCACACCCAGTGGTACTCAAAGCTTACTCCAGTGTCAGTGCTCAGGAATCACTCCTGGCAGACTCAGCGGACCACACGGGGTGCTGGGAATCCAGCCCGGGTTGGCCACTCACAAGGCAAGCACCCTGCCTGCCGTCCTGATCTTCCCCTCCTTGCTTTCACTTGTTTAGTTTGCCTCAGAAGCAACGCTTGGGGGTCTGGAGGCCGCTCCCGGTCAGGCTCAGCATTTCCATGCCAGGGACTAAGAATGCCGGGGTTTGATGCAAGGACCTGAGGTGTGAGGTGTGAGCCGCTCTGGTCCTGTCGTGCCAGAGTTCGGACTAGGAGCTGGATTCTGCTAACTAAGGAGGATGTATGTTGAGAGGCAAAGCATTGTCTCTGCCGGAGCACAGGGAGAATGAGTCTCCTCACGATCTGTGTCTTATGCCTTCCCGAACCATCTAGGCAAACGACGAAAATCCAATCCCAAACCCCTTGTTCTGAGTGAAGCTAGGAAACAGTTAATGATCTACAGACTACCTCAGGTCCTCCGGCTGCACCTTAAACGATTCAGGTGAGCTTCCTCAGGGACCTTCCACGTGGTCGAATAGGCTGGTGTGGTTTTTTTTGTTGTTGTTTTTGTTTTTTTTTGGTTTTGGGGGGCATGGGGTGGTGTTGAGGCCATACCTGACAGTGCTCAGGGGCGATTCCTAACCCTTCGCTCAGGGGATCATGTGGTGTCTGAAGCCAAACAGACGGGCCTCGTGCAAGGCAAGCACCTTTCCCCGTAGAGTGACTGACTGGCCTTCAGCCCTGGCTGTTTGACAGGCTTTGCGGAGGGCTCGTGTCCTCCAAGTGCAGAGAACCAGTCTCGCCTCTTTGGGACTGAAAGCCTGGCTCCTGTGAGCCTTGCGCTTTCTGTGGAGATGAACTGTCCGACACCCCGTCAGGCAGATTGGCTGGCCCTGTGTGATTGGCTCGCCTGCTCAGGTGTCTGTTCGGGCCCCACCGGGCTTGGGTCCTCTTTGGCATAGTCGGAGCAACCTGTGTGTAGATGGCCCTGCAGTCAGTACAGAAAGATGACGGCTGGGGCTGGAGCAATAGCACAGCGGGTAGGGCGTTTGCCTTGCACGCGGCCAACCCGGGTTCGATTCCCAGCATCCCATATGGTCCCCTGAGCACTGCCCGGAGTAATTCCTGAGTGCAGAGCCAGGAGGAACCCCTGTGCATCACCAGGTGTGACCCAAAAAGAAAAAAACAAAGATGACTGCAGAGGGAATTTCTCGTTTCAGAGATCCTCCTGAGACATTCACAGTAAACCTATGTGGGCGACCCAGAGCCGTTAATTTTCTCAGGCCCCCTCTTTTTACCTGCCTCCAGCCAAGACAGAACATGTCGCTTCTTCCCAGTAAGCAGTTGTTATATATGTTCTAGGTGGTCTGGCCGTAATCATCGCGAGAAGATTGGGGTCCATGTCGTCTTTGAGCAGGTATTAACCATGGAACCTTACTGCTGCAGGGACATGCTCTCCTCTCTTGACAAAGAGACCTTTGCCTATGATCTCTCCGCAGTGGTCATGCATCACGGGAAAGGGTTTGGCTCAGGACACTACACAGCCTATTGCTACAACACAGAGGGAGGTGCGTGCGCTTTACTCTGTGGGGTGTGGGACACGGAAGAGGGTTGGTTTGTCCACATTCCATCGGTTGTCTTTTATTTCAATCCCACCAATCATCCGCAAGGGGCAATGACATGCGCTCAGTTCCGGTGGGACGAATTAAGACTGTTGGAACTGAATTTTGGTTGTGTCGCCAACAACGCAAGATTATTGTGAGCCTTGACAGGAACTCACACACGGTGCCCTTCCAGAGTGCTCTCACTGTGCCCTTCCCTCCCTTTCCGTGGGCGTGGGGGTCTGGCCTCTCCCGAAGAGCCTCAGTCTCACCCTGAGCAGAACCTCCCAGCTACTGCATGGAGGCAGGTGGACTGACCTGGAACCAGCAGTCCTTCAGGTGGCCCGTGAACTTGATTCCAGCTAAGTTTGCCTCGGTCACTTCCCTCTAGTTACATTTCCTCACTTCTCCCTCGTATCTCTGAGCCTGCGGTTCCCTGACTGTCCCTACAGAGGCCCCAGTGGGCCGTGAGAAAGCCTCCATAAGGCAAGGACAAAAATGACCATCAGGGGCCGGAGCGATAATATAGTGAGCGGGCAAGGCTCTTGCCTTGCACACGGCCAACCGGGGTTGATTCCCGGCACCACATACGGCCCCCAGAGTCCTGCTCGAAGTGATCCCTGAGCACAGAGCCAGGAGTAAGCCCTCAGCACCGCCAGGGGTGGCCCCCAAACCAAAAATGTCCATGGGGTGGGGTGTACTGAGGAAGGCGTGGGGGTGGGGGAAGGCGGGTGACAGGGAGGTCTGTGGAGTTCGTATGCTTGTCTCTTCCCCCATCGAAAAAGCGAACCTCGTCCTGCTCAGAACTCCTCTGTGCCTTTCTCCATCTCTTCGTTGTGCTTGCTGAGCGGACATCCAAGCTGGGTGGTCATTTCTCTCTCTCTCTCTCTCTCCTTTGGTTTCCTAGGTTTTTGGGTCCACTGCAATGACTCAAAGCTGAATGTATGCAGTGTCGAGGAAGTGTGCAAAACTCAAGCCTACATCCTTTTTTACACTCAAAGAACAGTTCAGGGCCATCCGAGAATCTCAGAAACCCAACTCCAAGCTCAGGTGCAGTCCAGCAACAGAGATGTGGGCAGACCACGGACATTCCCCTGAAGGGGAGGTGCGCATCACGGACTGGCTTGCTTTTAAACTCTCGGTGTCTATTTTCCTTTCCCCTTACAAAAAAAAAAAAAACAATAATAAGGTTTACTGCAGTAACAGATTACTAGGTTTACCTCACTGGGTAGCGAGCAGCTGTCAGGGGACCGTGTCCGATCCTAGAGTTTACAGTCACTTTCTTGTGAATGGATTTGGAAATTTCCCTCCGTCGGTGAAACAAATCAAATAGGAAGTAACTTCTGGGGGCCGAAGAGATAGTGAAGGGGTTAAGGCACTTGTCTTGTGTGTCTCTAACTGTGGGTCGGTCCCTGGCATCACCGGGTGTGCCCCCCCCAAAAAAAAAGTGAAGGAGTAACTGCTATGGAAATTCTTTCATCCGTTGCTTCTTAATAGAAGACGATGTGGGAGGAGCAAAAGGGAAGGGTGAAGGGGGTCCCAAGCCAGCCAGGAGAGCCACTGTTGTGTGATTCCCCCCCACCTTGCTAATCAGAACCCCTGAAGCAGCATGAGAAGACTGGGCCCGGACAGTGAGGAGGGTCTGGGCCAGCAGCTTGCAGAACGGGATCCGAGGTGCAAGGCGTAGTCGAAGAACGTGTCCTGCAGAGGAAGGGACCATCCCGGCAAGGGTCGGAAGCTGGTGGGTGGCCTTTGCAGCAGGGTGTAGCCGTTGTCGAGAAAGATGCACGGAGCAGATTTCCCCACGTAGAACACAGCAGCCACATCTCCACGGCTGCATGCGGAGCCCGGGGTCCTAGGCAACAGATCCCTGCTTCAGATGCCGGACAGCGGGTACGGGTTTGGTTAGGAAGGCCAGTGGTCTGTGGCGCTCTCCCAGACGACCCTGCGGCGGCGGGCAGGGACGCACACCCACATGACGTCACCCCTCCCTGCCTTGCCGTGGCATGCATTTGCTTGCCCCGCAACGTCCTTCTTGCTCCTGGAGACCTCAACTATTCTTATTCGCCAGATTTGGGAGTTCTTGCTTTCCTGGGCATGGGAGTGGCTTGGGGGTCCGCCCCCGGGATGTCCAGACAGTCTCTTCCCAAATCTGACAATTCCTTCCCTTTATTGACTCCCTCCCCCTCCCCCCCACCACACACACACACCACCACCACCACCATCACCCTCAGTCCATCCCGGAGATAAGTACGGGGGACCTTGGGCTGAACTCCAGTGCAAGGAAGTGTGTCTTTGTATCCTGGGTCCCTTTCTAAGTAGCACGATGGTGTTCACAGAGGAACACTCGTCTCCCTGGAATTTCCCTTCTCCATCGTAATCCTTCCCCTAGACGCACTGCTCTTCCTAAATGCAAACTTCAAGGGGTCGCCCCCGTCGGTCCCCAGGAATGCTCATTTTTTGACTGAGCACCTGGTACTAGTATTTCAATTCAGGTAGAAGGACAGTTGTCACTGTAAGGGGGGAGGGGGGAGAGTGGGAAAGAGAAGCTCACGAGCGGGGGGCAAACCTTAGCGTGTTCAACCGAGCCCCATTTCCCGAGCGTTAGCTGGGGGTCTCCTTCCGCGAGACGAAAGGCCCCCAGAGGACAGGCAAGACACCACTGAGACACGGAGGAGATTCCGACAGAAAGTGGCTCTCCCCAGAGGAAAGAGGGAGTGGCGATATTTTAAACTTGCTTTTTCCAACACTGTGAGGTTTCTGTAATATTTAGCTTTTATTTGGAAGCGATGGCGTATGGCATTTTTTATGCCTTTAGGTTTATATTGTCTGCTGCAGGCGTCTTTGTACAAACTTGGCCCAGCCTCATCCGGTCCCGGACACTGTTTTAAAGTGTCCCACTGCCAGGGGCTCTGGTGGGAACTTGACTCTGAATGCACATGTTGAAGGCAGCCTGTTTGCTGATGGCTTCGTGGCGAAAGAAAAACCCAACGACTTTTTAAAAAGAAGAAGAACAAGAAAAGTGAAAAAGAAAATATAAAGTGTGCCTCCTTTCATTGAACACTATTTACAAATCTAGAAAAAAGAAGACTTACAAATGGAGAAGGAATAAAGGCATTATTATCATCCCTCAGGCTGTCCATTGTGGGGGCGGGGGATTGTTTTAAAAAATATATTCATGGAAAATGAAAAGACCTTCCATTTTTAATTAATAAGCATCTTATACCAAAAATGTTAATGATTGTTACGCAGATTAAGGACTTTATAGAATGTCTTTAACTCAGCTGACACCCCCGTATAGGATTTGTAAACCGGTTCAGTTGGAGTAGAAGTTGGCATCGAGTCCTGACAGAGCTGCGGCCGTGAAGGTCCCCTACAGCCCACACCCCGGGGTACCAGACGCGGCAGCACGAGGTGCCACTGAGAACTTAGTATTTATGGAGATTTTATCGAAGAAAAAAGTTTCCTGCTGCATAAGCCAGTGGCTATTGCGAGGGAAATTCCCTTTGCCTTTAATTTATTTGCATATTGAAAATAGATTAATTTCCTGGTTGCATCTTATTTTAAATCGAAGCATCCTAAGGAGAAGAAAATAATAACCAAGTCGAAGTATCCTAGATGCTACCAAATGAAACCCAAGATCTCGGAACCGAACCTTTGGGCCTCCTCCTCTCAGACAACTAGTTAGGAACACTGTGTCGTTGGCTGGCGTGTTTACTTTATGCTCTAGCCAGCCAAGATGAATACGTCCCGGCCTCAGAAATGATTTTTACCTCAACCTTGCTTGACCCTCTTACTTATGGTTGCCTCTGAGATGAGCATCCAGCTCATTTAAAAAAAAAAAAAAGAAGAAAAAGAAGAAGAAAAGAAAAATTGGGAATGCCCTCAACAGCTAGGAACTGCAGTTCTTCTTAAAGCCTAGGCAGGGCACTTGCCAGCTTTGACCCAGCCCCTCTCAGGATGAGGACGGGCAGTGGCGCTGTAAAGAATCCCGGGTGTCTCTTAAATGTCATGGCTGAAATTGGAAACGGTAGAAGTGTTAATGTGTCCTATGGACTCGATGGCAGAGTTTATTTTTCTTTTGAGTAGGAAGGCTTCTAGAGTCAGTGATTGTATGGTTCCCTAGTCCGGCTTTGCCTGCATACCATCCAAGGGCACAAACTGCGGAAGTGGGTTGGCTGGCAGTGGGGCGTGGCCCTCGGCAGACCCCGACATGAGCCTGGGAGAGGTGGGCAGTAGTGGCAGAATGCAGATTTGGGCTGGGGGTGGGATGTGGGTGGGGAGGTCGGGAGGGAGAAATGGAGTTGGTTTTCACTTACCGATAAAGCTTTGTGAACTAATTTTATACAATTCATAAAAGTTGGTGCCTTGTTAACAACTCAATTTCGGTATGCATGAGATTGAAAGCTTAAAGGAAAGGATTCCTGGTCATTCCAAGTGGCGAAATGGGTCTGTATAGTGTAAAAGACATTTGGTATCAGACTTTTTGAATGCATTTCCTGTTGTGTGTGAAAACAAATTCTTCGTGCCAGTCAGTTTCGAAATGTTACTGGACCGTCCCAAATCTTTGTATCTGTGATCATTCCTCCAGTGTCTGCTTTCTAGGGCAGACTCTCCCATTCTTTCCTGCACCACCTCGCTTCCCGCTTTTCTAGTCGGACGTTAACACGGGCCTTTTCGATTCAGGCTGAGCAGGCTACCTCTTCTTAACAGACACTCGAACCCTGTTTGGGCTGGTCTCTCACCAGTGAAGAGCTGCTCTTCCAGTCGGTTGGAAGAGCACAGATGTTCAGGAAAGGCCTTTTCGTTTTCCTGACGCTGGGCATCTTTGTGGCGGAAGTCCAAAATGGTTCCTTCTCCAGTGGCACCTTCATAGATTCTGAAATTCTTTTGCACAAACTTTCAGGAAGTGGTGTAGATCGTAATCCCCTATATGTGAACCTTTCCGTGGTAAGGCAAGCCGGCGCACTGTGTATACGCAAGAGAAGCCACAGGCACCCTGGCCCGGCCCGGCAGCCCCCTGCCCTGGTAGGCGCTGACGGCACGCACGGGTGCAGGCGACTCTCCTGCGGGACTGCTTCCTGCCTGCTCAGCTTACTCCTACCCCAGGCTTCCAGCCGAGATTTCACCGAAGGGTGTTCGTAAAACTCACCCTGCGAAGCACATTTGATGATTGGGTCCTTCTGGCCTAATTAACTGAGGCATTTTCTAGCTCTGGGTACCTTGTGTGGCCACTTTGATTTTTTCCTGGTAAGTATGCATCACCCTGGTGGTCCTTTTTCTTGAATTTGTTGGGTTGTTTTTTTTTTTTTGCGGGGGAGAGCGAGTGTTTTTTTTGTTTTTGTTTTTAGTTAGAATCTGACATTGAAAAGCACTTTCTAAATGTGACTGACTGAGCTTAGCGTCTTTCATGTCCAGAGTAACTGTCCTCTTGAATTAGAGCTTCGTATTTGTTTAACCAACAAATACCCTAAAGACACCCTAGCCACTGTTGCATTGAGGCCAGTGGTCATTTCAGTGGATTCCTTCCATGGCTAACTTCTGGTCTGTTGCCGTTTTAAACTCTGGTTTAAGAGAACAGGATGGAGGTTGATAGGATTTCGAATCGACCGTGTCAGTAGTCGGAATGGTGAAAAAGAGCCCTTTCATTTACAAAAATAATTTGCCAAATTGGCATGAATTTGAATTGAATGCAGCTCAGTGGTACAGCACTTGCGTTGCCTGTGTGAAGTCACAAAGTCAATCCTCTGCATGGAGGTCAACAAAAAGAAAAAGAGAAATTGTTGGGGGCCAGAGCAATAGTACGGCGGGTTGGGTGTTTGCCTTGCTTGCAGCCAACCCAGGTTCGATCCCTGGCATCCCGGATGTCTCCTAAGCACCGCCAGGTATGGGACAAAAACAACAACAACAAAATTGAAAAATACATCTTTGTTAGATATGTTTGCATTTGGGTTAGGGGTACACATCCGGTGGTGCATGGGGGCTACTCCCATTGTTGCCCGAGGGAAATCCTATACTACCAGGACCCGAGCCGAGGCCCTGGCACGTTATAAGTCCTCTACCCACAACCCCCATCTCCAGCCCTGTTTGCTAAATTCTTGCCACTTTCAAGAATCAAGCCAACTGAAATATGAAACTTGACCTCACTGACATTATGGTTTCATCAGTAATTATTTCCACTTGAAACTAAAACGTAACCAATTTAAATTCACATCAGCTTAAACACCTAATAGAATGCTGCTTTTTTCAAAGTGGTGGGGCTGGATAGTACAGTGGATAGGGCACTTTCCTTGCATGCCACGGACAGCAATCTGATCCCCTAAGTACCACCAGGTGTGATTCCTGAGAAAGCAGTAACCCATAAGCATCACTGGGCATGGCCCAGAGACCAAAAAAGGAAAAGCAAGAAGTTTAAATGAACCTTTTGGAAGCTCTTAATGCTTGCAGAATTCGTATTTTCAGCTTTGAAATTTTTTCAACGAATGGCACGTCAGACAGACGTGAATGTTGTTTCATTTTCGAAGTGGTCGCTGGCATTTCTCGGCTTAGCAGTGGTCTGGTGCAGGTGTAAAGGAATCTAAGGGATCGTCCAGGTTTCCTTTCTGGTTTCCATTTGAGCAGCAATGTCTTCCACCCTCACCCTGACTCTCACAAGGAATTCTTCCTCATGCCAACACAGGAAATAGAAACCTGTATATCACTAATCCCACTATGCTTTTTAAAAAACATGTTCATAGCCAGGGCTATTTCTCTTTGTTCTTCTCCAGTTATAGACTCCAGGGCCTTTCATGTTAAGCCAGCCAGTGGCCTGAATTCACATACGCTTAAACTCCTTCTAAGGGAAGTGACCTAATACAAGAGAATGGTGCTTTTAAAAAAGTGGTAAGAAACCTTCATTGTGTTTAGGAGATTTATGTTGGCAGGATCACAGTGGATAATTTTGTTCTGTGTCCTTTTAGTGAAAATGTCGCTTGAAACCACACATCAGCCACAGGCCACTGTGGTGCATATATCCTGACACTCCTTTACAATCCATGTCCTTTAACCTCCATAGGTGACTTGGCATGGAAAGGCCATTTTTTTTTTAATGCCTGGTAAATCAACAAGAAAAAATTGCCAAGGGAACCTGTCTCCATCACCCCATCTTTCTAAGCCTACACCAGTCTTTCCCATGCCACTTGCATACATACTTCATTTTCAAATAACCCCAAGCCCTGGGCCGGTGGCATGCTGCTTAATCTTAGTGTCAGAACACATCTGTTTCCTTGTGTAAGAAGTGGCTTCCTTAGTGTCACTTTCATACCCCATTCTCCAGGCTTGCTGACACCATGTCAACTCCCTCTTTCTGCTAACAGATCCCTTGGTTAGAGCAACAATGCCCCTGGTGCCTGCAGGACCCCACTGGTGGGTACGCTGGGATGCCTATGCAGCACCAAATGGCCTTGTCCCTAGCATTGCTCAGAAACAGAAATCCCTCAAGAGTGAGCTTTGTTCATCCTGTTAACATCAGTATACAGTGACTGCAGTTTCTGCTTTCTTTTTTCCTTTTCCTGTGAAGCAAACCACCTCTGTCAAGATCCACATTTGGGGCTGTTCTTGTCTCTCGAGAGTAAAACAACACATTTCTATGATTTTTGTAAATCTTGACTTTTTACACCTTGTTTTTGTAAGCTGATGTTTCTTATTAAAAGAATAAAATGGCTGCCTTTGTATGTAGTCTTTATTTCAAATATTGTTTAAATACCATACATAAGGTCAAAGTGCACCCCTCCAGAAACTTGGGGACCATTACAGAACTTCACAAAACAGGATATCACCGCGACTGAAGCCTGAATGCTGCCAAGAGGATGGAGTTCTGAGTGGACTCGTGGGAAGAGGAGGAAACTGGGAAGGTCCCTCTGGATCACATCAGCTGCCATCAGGAAAGCCAGATTAGAGCTGTCTTTGGAAGGTTCTACAGGGATTCCTTGTGCCTGCAATAAGATTTCAGGACAAGAAGGGGGATTAGAAACGTGAATGCACGTGAAATTTAAGAGCTGCAAGCTCTTTTCTCCCAACATCTGGGCACACACTTAACTAGGACTTGCTCCGAGGTTCACATCAAGTCCCTTTCCTTCACTGTGTGATCAGCTGATTGATTCTGCAAGACCCCTCTATGAGCCCTTCACAGCACCCGTGAAGCGCTTACCTCTGGGTTACACCCCAGGCTGAGGTGCCATTAAATCAATGTCGCTCAAGTTCCTGGCCAGCCAAACTCCAGCAGCGAAAAGTCCCAAATTCAGGATCAAGTTCCTGAGAAAGAAATGCATCTCATTAGCCTCGGGGGTGGGTGGGTCAGTGAGTCTGATTAGGTAAAGTTACTGGGGTAGTGTGGGAGGTGGACACCCTTGCCGACGGGAAAGACTGCACTTGAACTTCAGGAGCATTGATGGCTCCGAGGTAGGTCGCCCAAGGCCCACACGGAGATCCATTTAGAGTTGGCTCGTGTCGAACAGGAGCAAAATCGAATGCAAAAGCCAGGGGAGTTGCGGGGGTGAGTGGAAAGAGCGGCAGTGCAGCGGGTAGGGCGCTTGCTTTGCTCTGCACGCGATCGACCTGGGTTCAATCCCTGGCTCCCGAGCCCACCCATCAGGGAATCCCCTGAGCACGGCGCCAGGAGTAAGTCAGCACCGCCGGGTAAGGCCAAGAATAAAAAGAGAGAAAAACAGGGGCCGGGAGGCTGGAGCGATTGATTGCATGCGGCCGACCCCGGGTTCGATTCCCAGCATCCCATAGGGTCCCCCGAGCACCGCCAGGAGCAATTCCTGAGTGCATGAGCCCAGGAGGAACCCCTGAGCATCGCCGGGTGTGACCCCAAAAAAGAAAAAAAAAAAAAGAGGGGCCGGAGCGATAGCACAGCGGGGAGGGCGTTTGCCTTGCACGCGGCTGACCCCCCAGGTTCGATTCCCAGCATCGCATAGGGTCCCCTGAGCACCGCCAGGAGTCATTCCTGAGCGCAGAGCCAGGAGTGACCCCTGTGCATTGCCGGGTGTGACCCAAAAAGCAAAAAAAAAAAAAAAAAAAAAAAAAAAAGAGGGGCAGGGAGGCTGGAGCGATTGCACGCGGCCGACCCGGGTTCGATTCCCAGCATCCCATAGGGTCCCCCGAGCACCGCCAGGAGCGATTCCTGAGTGCATGAGCCAGGAGTGACCCCTGAGCATCGCCGGGTGTGCCCCCAAAAGCAAAAAAGCAAGCAAGAAAGAAGAGAAACAGCTCGGCAGGGGGCCACGACGCGGGCTGCAGGGGCGGCCAGCGCCAGGGTGCCCGGGGAGGGAGGCCCCGCTCACCTCCGGAAGTCGTTCCTGTCGGTGGCGAAGCGGTAGACGCCCCGAAGCCAGTCGCACACGTTGTCCGGCATGTCCGTGGCGTCGGCGGCCCCGGCCGCAGCGCTCACGCCGACCGCGCCGGACGCCATGGCCGCCCCCTGCCTGCCCGCCAGCGGCTTCCGACGCATCGTGTGGGCGCCGCCCGATGACGCACTTCCGGCCGCGCACTTCCGGCGGCCGCCGCCGGGTCGCCCAGGGCGCCCTGGCCGGAGCCGTCCGCAGGGGGAGCCGCGCCCCCGGCCCGCCCCGCGCGTGCTCTGCGTGATCGCGGGCCCGGGCGGGCGGGGGCGCGGTGCGGGGGCCACAGTCCGGCGGCGGGAGGTCCCCCAAAGTTCCCACGAGGCGGCCCGGAACGCCCCAGGGCCGGGTTCGAGGCTGGACGAGGGGCGAGCCTCGAACCCGACCCCCGGGCGGGCGGCGGCGCCCCTAGCTCACGGTGCAGTGCCTCCTGCAGGCGCCGTCCCCGGCGTGGGCGTCCCCGGGGGTCTCCCGGGGCCCGGGAAGCGGCCGGCCTAGGAAAACGCCTTCGGGTTCCGAGTCCGAGGACGAGGAGCAGGTGGGGCAGGGGTCGTCCTCGTGGGGGTCCGGGCCGCCAGGCGCCGGCCCCCCGGCTCGGACCCGCCCGCCCGGACTTCCCGGGCCGGAGCGGGCGGCGGGGGCGGGGGCGGGGCAGGCCTCTCGGGAGCGGCGCCTCGCCTCCCCTGCGGGAGGGAACCCGCAGGTCGGGGGGCGCCCGCCGCGCGCCCCGCCCCCGCCCCGCCCCGCGCCCGCCCCGCCGGCCCCGCGCCGCAGCCCCCCCGCCCCAGGCGCCGGTGGCTCCCCGGCTCGGCGGCGCTCCGGCCTCGGCACGCGCGGTGAGAGCTGCGGGCCCCGAGGCGCGCGGCGGGGCGGGGGCGCGGGGGCCCGGGAGGGACGGGACGGCGTGGGACCGGGGCTCCTGGGGGGCCCGGCCCGGGAGAGCCCCCCCCCACACCAGCCCCCCGCCGCCGCCCCCTCCAGCCCCTTGATCCGCACCTTCTCCGCGTCCACCGGGGGGCGTCCTCCCGAGGGCCAGGGTCGAGCCTGAACCCGAGTAGCGACTCTCAAAGCAGCGGGGGCAGCAGGGGCCGCCCCCCGGCAGGGCATAACGACCCCCTCCCAAGGGCCCGGCGCAGTGCTGGCAGCAGAAGTGGTTCTCGTGCCAGCGCCGTCCCTCGGCCTCGGTGCAGCGCGGGGAGAAGATGAGCTGGGGAGGGGAGAGGGGAGGAGGGGAGCGCAGGGCGCGTCCATCCATCCATTCATTCATTCATTCATCCAGTGACCACGCCTGACAGCCAGATCATGCGAAAGCACGTCTGCAGCGCGTTCGAGCGCCTCGACACTCTCCCCGCGCGGGGAGGGCCGCCGGCCTTAGCATCCCGACTAGCAGGTGGCACGGCGCCCGGCGGCCCCCGGGTCTCCTGGACTCCCAGCCCCGGGTCCTGCGCTGTCCCTGACGCTGGCCGGGCGCGATCGGTGGCCCCCGAGTCTCCTGGACTCCCAGCCCCGGGTCCTGCGCTGTCCCTGATGCTGGCCGGGCGCGATCCGTGGCCCCCGAGTCTCCTGGACTCCCAGCCCCGGGCCCTGCGCTGTCCCTGACGCTGGCCGGGCACGACCGGTGGCCCCCGAGTCACCTGGACTCCCAGCCCCGGGCCCTGCGCTGTCCCTGACGCTGGCCGGGCGCGATCGGTGGCCCCCGAGTCTCCTGGACTCCCAGCCCCGGGCCCTGCGCTGTCCCGGCACGACCGGTGGCCCCCGAGTTACCTGGACTCCCAGCCCTGGGTCCTGCGCTGTCCCTGACGCTGGCCGGGCACGATCGGTGGCCCCCGAGTCTCCTGGACTCCCAGCCCCGGGCCCTGCGCTGTCCCTGACGCTGGCCGGGCACGACCGGTGGCCCCCGAGTCTCCTGGACTCCCCAGCCCCGGGTCCTGCGCTGTCCCTGATGTTGGCTGGGCGCGATCGGTAGCCCCCGAGTCTCCTGGACTCCCAGCCCCGGGCCCTGCGCTGTCCCTGACGCTGGCCGGGCGCGATCGGTGGCCCCCGAGTCACCTGGACTCCCAGCCCCGGGCCCTGCACTGTCCCTGACGCTGGCCGGGCGCGACCGGTGGCCCCCGAGTCACCTGAACTCCCAGCCCCGGGCCCTGCGCTGTCCCTCACGCTGGCCGGGCACGACCGGTGGCCCCCGAGTCACCTGGACTCCCAGCCCCGGATCCTGCGCTGTCCCTGACGCTGGCCGGGCACTAGATCGTGCCATCGGAGACCAATGGTCCGTCCAGGACCTCTGCTCTCCAGGGAAATACTCTCAGTCCAAGATACTCGGGGTGGGGGCGAGGGCGCTGCTCGAGCTGGTGAGGGGTGGGCGCAGGTCCTGCGCTCACTCACGACCGAGCAGAAGGAACAGAACCGTCCCCGGGCCGGTCCCTCCTTCTCCCGGCCGTGCTCCAGGTCACTCCGTGCCCCTGTCCCCCGGACGCCCAACCCGCTGTCCCTCCCCTGGGGGAGGGACGTACCTGGTCACAAGCCGGGCAGCGCGGCCGCAGCAGCTCGGCGTGATGCCGGCCGCAGTAGAGGTGCCCGTCGTGGTGGAAGTAGATGAGGTCAGCGAGGGCCTGGCCGCACGCCCGGCAGGTGAAGCACGCGGGGTGCCAGCAGCGCCGCTGCCCCGCGGGGGTTGCGAACACGCCGGGCTCCCCGGGCCTCAGCGGCTCCCTGCACTGAGCGTGCGCCGTCAGCAGGGGGCGCCCGGGCCGACACAGGGCACCGCGCTCCCGCCGCCAAGCTGTCCCCCAGGCCCGCTCCTCTTTGGCGCACTAAAGTGTCGCACCCTGAGACCCCCCCCCACCACCACCACCACCACCCCCAGAGGCCCAGAAGCTCTGCAGAAGTGAGAGAGCAGTGAGGGGAGGCGGAGAGCGCTGCGGAGGGGCTGGGTCCGGGAGCATACCTGCTCGCAGGTGTGTCCCTCGAGCTTGGGAGGCACCGGGCGGGCCACCCCCTGTCCCAGGGCCTCCTGCCTCCGCTGGGCGCAGAAGAGCCGGAATGCCGGCAGTTCCTCCCCGCCGAGGGCCAGGCAGTAGCGCTCCTGCAGAAAACAGGCCCGCATCCCACCTGGAACCGGGAGCACTCACCCCCCGCCAGCTGGGATGAGGGGGAGTGCGCCCCGGGAAGGTGCAGCTGCTGGGTCCAAGGAGAGATAAGAGCAGAGAAGATTGGGGGAGGGGGCTCCTGGGGGACAAGCGAGTGGTCCCCTCAGCTTTGCTTCTTGGCAACTGTTGGAACCCCAGCCCCCAGCTCTGCAGCCAGAGCTCACTGCCGGGGTCCCCTGCGGCTCTCCCACTGACCCACATGCACCCCTGTTCTGCACCCCTGACTGAGCTAGCTGGGGAGGAGAACCCAGAGCATCCTCCAGGCCCGGCAGGCACTCTCCAGCTAAGCCCGGGTCCCCAAAACGGAACTGTGTTCTAGGTAGCTGCACATCGGACCTCAATAAACACAGTGACAACCCTCCGCTCTGCATTTGTACATTGCATGACCAAGGGTTCACACTAGCTCATGTCCATCCGCTCATGTGCTCTTGCGTCGAGTGGGGAGGCAGCCCCCAAAGATGGGAGCGCTCAGGCCAGGAGGGAGGGTGGTCTTGTCCCATTAGTCCAAGGCTGTCCCCTGCACCCCCCCACCCAGTAAGAGGCGGGGGGGGCGGGAGGGGAGTGGGGTGGGGTGCAGGACACTCACCCCGCTGTCCTGCGGAGGGAGCTGCCGCAGGAGTGTCTGAAGCCCAGGCCACTTGGGCTCCTGGTTAGTTTGCAGGCCAGGGAACTCCAGGCTTAGCGTTGCAGCATCCTGAGGACACATGCAGAGGGGAGGAGTGGAGCGAACTTTCTCCTTAGTCCTCCACGGCCCCCCTTACTGCCCTCTCTGCTGCAGTCGGGAACGGCTCCCAAACCCCCCTTCGTTGGGAGCCCCGGGGGTCAGCACAGAGAGAGTGGGAGGTGGTTCTGAGCTAAAGCATGAGCTGAATCATGAGACCTGAATCGTCAGTGTCCTGTGGCCTCTAGAATAACAGTAGTGTAATGGGACGGGATGGAACCTGGGCCTTCTGCGTTCAAAGCCTGTGTCTCCGGAGCTTTTTTTTTTTTTCGCTTTTTTTGGGGGTTACACTAGGTGATGCACAGGGGTTACTCCTGGCAGTGCTCAGGGAACCATATGGGATGCCGGGAATGGAACCCAGGTTGGCCGCGTGCAAGGCAAACGCCCTACCCGCTGTGCTATCGCTCCAGCCCCCTCAGGAGTATTCTTGTCCCCATCTTACAGATGGGTAAAGCAAGGCCCAGCAAGCATCCATAGTATGCCCGCAGCCACACGGCTGACAAGAGCCAGATCTTGAAGCCCGACCTTCAGACTCGGGTCTCCCAAAATTAAGGTAGAGGAAAGAAGAGTTCCCCCTGGAAGGAGCAGGCATCTGTCCCTGTGGCGTCTCCTCCCACTATTCTCTTCTGGGCATTTGGTTTCCCCACTCCCTCTGCCAGCCTCTCTTCGGGGGGGCCCAATTGAAAGGAGCCGACCAGGGGCCAGAACGCCCTCCTCAGCCCCCCAGCTAGCACAAGTTCCCCTCCCCCCGGTGCTATGTGTCTGGAGTATTCACTTCTTTTTTTTTTTTCCTTTTTGGGTCACACCCAGCCGATGCACAGGGGTTACTCCTGGTTCACGCACTTCCTGGCCGTGCCAGGGGGACCCTATGGGATGCTGGGAATCGAACCCGGGTCGGCCGCATGCCAGGCAAACGCCCTTCCCGCTGTGCTACCATTCCAGCCCCTGGAGTGTTCACTCCTGTGAATACACACAGCCCGTGCTGTGACTCTGTCCCACTGTCTCTCTTTGCTCCCTGCACCTCTCAGCTCCTCTCCTGTGGTTTCTCCGTTTCTCCTTGAGGGACCAGAAACACCTCGAGCTGCTTCTGCCCAGATAATTCTCAGTGTATCTCTTCCTCCGAGGTAGGGTTGGATTGGTTTGTTGTTGCTCTTGCTTTGGCTTTTTGTGGAGTCATACCTGGTGGTACTCGGGGGTTACTCCTGACTCTGCACTCAGAAATTAGTCCTGGCAGTGCTCAGCAGACCATATGGGGTGCTAGGGATCGAACCCAGATCGCACCCTACCCCGCTGTACTATTAGTCTGGCTCCTGAAGCTTTTATTGATCCCATTTTACAGCTGAACCACAACAATGAAGTCACTGGGGTGAGTTCAGAAGGCCAAGGAAAGTTTAGGGGTGCAGAGCGGGGTGTTCATAGCCAAATTCCAGGCTTGGGAGATGGGATGCTAGCAGTTACTCTGCCTCGAGCCCTGAGCCCCCCTCAGCACCCCTCAGTTCCCGGCCCCACACCCACCTTCTTCCTTCCTGTTCTGTCACCAGGATCAGTTTCCTGTGGAAGGCAGGGGAGGCAGTTTGGGGGGGAGGGGGGCTGTTCACACCCAGGGCTCTGGTCGGCACTGTCCAGGCAGCTAGGGAAAGTGGGGTCCATCTGGGCCCCAGAACGGCCCCTACGGGTGAGAGAAAACCCGTCCTACAACCAAACACCCGGGAAATGAGTCTGACCCATCCACCCGCTGCCACCCAACTCTACAGCCCCGGGACCCCATCTACCATGCTGGGTTCCTTCTGGAAACCCCTTCACCTGCCCCGGGAGATAAGTGACAGGCCGAATCCCCCTACACCCACCCAGCAGGTGCTCAGGGCCCCCTTCCCCCACCCCCACACACCGTCCCTGGAGGGCAGTGCCCGAGCGACCCTGAGGACAAAAAGGCCTGGCTGGGAAGGTGTCCGGGACAGTGACCGGAAGAAGAGGGGACAAAAGTGTCCCGTGCACCAAGGGTCATTCTCCACCTTACCATCCCCTCCCCCGTCCTCCTTGAACTTCTCAAGGGGTCCCTCCGGGGTCGCGTTCCAAGGAAGGGACGGCGACTGCACTGGGATCAGCTGCTCTGCTCGCTGCAGGGACCCTCCAGGGGGCCTCGGTCCGGGTCCCCACCCCAGAGGCCTCCAGGCCCGCCTCTGCCCGCCCCGGGGGCGCGGTCCTTCCTCTCTCACGCCCCCCGCGGCACCTGCCCGCCCCGTCTGGCTCGGGGCACCGCGCTGGGCCGGGGCTGCGGGCGAAGGGGAGCTCGGGTGGGGTCGCGGCAAGAGTGCGGCTCCGTGGGGACCGCCGCCCCGCACTGCCGCGCCCCCCCTCTACGCGTCCCCTCGACCCCCCCTTGAGCCCCGTCCCCCTCGTCCCTGCTCCTCCCACCCGGCCTCTCCCTGTTCCCCGCCTCTTCGTCCTGCGCTGCCCTGTCCAGACCCCTCCCCGCCTTCTGGGTCTCTCTTCTCGGCCCCACGCTGCGGCCCCCGAATTTGGTAAAGCCCCCCCGCCCGGCGAGGGGCGGGGCCCCGACAAGCCCCGCCCCTGTCCCCGCCCTCCGGCCCCGCCCCCTCCAGGCCCCGCCCCGCCCCGGCTCGCTCGCTCGCTCAGCCCCGGGCCGGGAGCGCCCTCTGGCGACTGCGCATGCTCCCTGTGCCCGACTGCAAAGTCCTCCAAAGGGACCTTCTAGGCTGCGCGCCCGGCGCCCCCGATCGGGCCGGCCCGCCCGCGGCGTCTCGTTGGTGCGGCTGCCGACCTCCGACCTCGCGGCCGCGGGGCGGGGCGGGGCGGGCCTGGCTGCGGGCGGGCGGCGGCTGCTGCAGCGGGACCCGGGAGCGGGGCCCGGCGCCGCCCGGGCTGCGGGGCGATGTGAGTCGGGGCGCGGCGGGGCGGGGACGAGCCGGGGGCGGGGATCGGGGAGGGCGCGCGGCCCCCACCCCCCTTCCCCGCCACCTGCCGCCGACGCCCCGGGCCGCCCCCGCCCCCACCCGCGGCGGGCACACCCTCGCCGGCTCGGCCCCCTCGGAACTCGCCGCCTCCCGCCCGCGGGTCCCCCTGCCGCACGCCCACCCCCGGGGGGGGACCCCCCCCCCAGCTCCCAGCGCCCCGAGACCCCTCGGAGCCGCCGCGCCGCGCTGCCCCTTGCCCACGCTCGGATCCCCGAGCACGTTCGCGCCGGGAGTGCTCGCGGAGCCCTCGCCTCGCTGCAGCGATCCACGCCAGCGCGGAGTCCCCTCCTCCGCCCTGGCCCGCAGGGACCCCCGAACCGGGCCGGCACGATCCGAGAGCCGGGGGAACAGGGAAAGGAGCCGCCCCCAGCCCCCACCGCGCTCCCCAGCCCCTCTTCCCAGCCCAGCCGCTTCCCAGAGCATCAGCCCACCGAGAAGGTGGGGAGGGGACCTTCGCCCTGGGAAGTCGTCCCAGCTCGGCGCCCCTCGCCCCTCGGGGGACCGTCCTGCACGCCCCTCCAGAACAGGAGGTGGGAGCAGGGCCGCCCTGCAGCCCTGGCTTGTGCTCTTGTCAATCCGAGACTCGGTCCCGATCCCTGCGGTGCTTAATCCGGAGCACTTATGTTCCTCCCGGAGAGGCCTCTCGGGGCTTGGAGCGCACAACGCCCAGGAAGGCTCCCGCATGGGGAAATAAGAGAAAATGTCTTTTTTTTTTAAAGTGGCATTTCTCTTACCAACCGTAACTCGAGGGCAAAAGCGGCACCGCGTACAGATAGATGGCTTTCCCTCAAAGCCAAGACTTTTCGAATGGAATTTGGGGTCCCTGGTCACACCGGGACACTCCGGAGTCACCAAGGAATGAGAATGTTGGTTTCCCAGCTCTGGAGCCAGTGCTCTGTGCTACATTGTCTGTTCCCCTGTTTTTGCTACATTGTCCTGTCCTTTTTGAGGACTGGCATTTCCGAGTTCACATTCTCCGGGAAGGTAAGATGTGACAAGGATTCAGGCGGGGTCCCGAGGCGACTTAGGCTTGGACGCTAGGGCTGACCCCTGTACTGAGTCCCAGGGGCCTGCTCGTCTCCTCCTGCTCATCCTCCGCATTCCATTTCCCTGTCACCCCGAGGAAAGTGTCTGGTGGGGCCCGACAGCAGGTGGGACTTCGGAGCAGAGGCAGGACCGGTGGACGCTGGCCACTAACCTGTAGCCTCTGTCTCCTGTGCCAGGTGAACCCCAGGCCTGCCCCAGAGGGATCCCCGTGACTTCTCCGCAGCCGGCTGCCCACGATGCCACACCAGGACCGGGGAGAATAGAGCGGGGTCTTTCCCCATGCCCCTCCCCTGGTCGGCTCCCCGATGGCCTGGGTGAGGTGAGCCTTGTGTGACTGAGCCCATTCCCCGGACGTTTTCCCTGGCCGCATGCTCAGAGTGGTTCAAGCCCTCATGAGCCCAGCAGGACTCCGTTTGGCTTGGGAGCCACGCTTACTCTGGGACCACCCCGGGTGGGGGGTTGCGGATACTAGATGTGGCGCTGGGACTTGAACCTAGGTGGGCTGTAGGCAAGGCAAGGGTCTTCCCGTGCAGTCTCTGTCCTGCCCGCAGCGGGAGTTGTGGAAGCAAATCATCTCTGCCAGCTCCTGTCTCGCCCTAGGTTGCAAGCTGTTAAGCTTCTGCAAGGGGTGTGGACCCTGCGTTCGTGCCCTTCAGCGGGCAGGCCTGCTCGGACGTCTCCTGTCCTAGACACACAGGCCTGGCCATGTTGCGGTCACACTGAGGGAAGTGTCAGAGAGGAGGCCAGGGCTCCCTCATGGATGCTAAGGCCGGGATACTCCCACAGAGCCTCCCTGGGCCTGAGGATTTATCTTTATTTCAGTGGTGGTGAGGATCAACCCCCCCCCCCCAGGGGACCCTCCCACTAATTCCAAGCCGCCTGGGTGGGGGGAGGGGGGCATCAGTGCAGGGACCTGAGCAAGTGATGCTGCGTGAGCTGACCTGGGCCACCCCAGCGGTGCTTGGGAGGACCGTGTGACACCAGGGACCAAATTGGCCACAAGTGTGGATGTTTAGAAACGTCAAGCTCAGGGGCTCCAGAGAGTCCAAAGGATGGAGTGCATGCTTTCCATGGGGATGTCCCGGCTTGGGTCCCCAGGACCACAGGGGCCCCAGTGCCCGCCCCCCACCCATTTATGGGAACAGTCCTTGAACCCAGAGCCAGAAGTAGCTGCCAATCCCAATGGGTGTGGCCTCAAAACTACCCCTCCTCCCAAAAAATTGTCACTGAAGAGTTCAGTCTTATGAACGTATCTTTTTTGGAGGGGTGGTGAGAAAGGGGCTGCTTGGGGCGGTAGCTGGTGGGTTTTCAGGGGCTGGTGCCAGGCTGTGCTTGGGGCTCACTTTAAGTGGTACTCAGAGCCACGTGGGCCTCGTGCGAGATGAGAGCCTTCAGCCTCGTACCCATCCCTAGAGCCCCTGAATGTATCTTTTGGGGTGGGACACGCTCTAGGGCCACGGTGCTCGGGGCTTACTCCTGGCTCTGCTCAGGGGTCACTCCTTGTGGGGTCCAGGGGACCATGTGGGGTGTTGGTCCAGGTAGACCACAGGCAAGGCCAGTGCCCTCCCGGCTGGACTGTCACTCTGGCCCCGAATGGAACTGCTGATAGAGTGTCGTTTCTGGTTTTCCAATGAAAACACCCACAGGTCCGTGTGAGGTGCAGAGTGGGGTGCTGGTGAGTGTCAGAGAGCTGGAAAGAGGAAAAGGAGAGCTCCAGGCCCAGGCTGGGGGGGGGGGGGGGGTGGGCGCGGGGTGGAGTTTCTTTGCTGGAATGGATGAGGCCTGAGGGCTGCCAGACTTCCGGGTCTGTTGTCCCCCGCCCCCCAGGTTCCCTGTCTTCTATCGGGTCAGCGTTTTCTCCTCGCAAGGTCCGTGCCCTCCACACCCATCCTGAATGTGGGTCCTGCGGCCTCAGGCTTGCTGTCCGGACCCCGGACACCATGGGGGAGCCCCTCGACTGCGTGGGGCTGCCCCACAGCTCGACTTTTTGGTGCCGACTTCAAGACTCTCCTTTTTTTTTCCTTTTTCTGTTTGGTTTGGGTTTGGGGCCACACCTAGCGGTGCTCAGGGCTCACGCCTCCTGACTCTGCAGTCAGGAATCACTCCTGGCAGCGCTCAGGGGACCCGATGGCGTACCCGGGGTGGCCATGGGCAAGGCAGACATATGCCTTCCTCTCTGTGCTAGTTCCCCAGCACCATGCACATTATCCTTCTGTTTTGTTTTCGCTCTATTTTTGCAGTGCCAGGGATCGAATCCAGGGCCTCACACATGCGGGGCAGGTGCTGTACCACTGAGTTGTACCCCCCAATTGCATCATCTATTTTTACTCATATTTGCTTGGGTGGGGGGGCATACCTAGCAATGCTTAGGGCTTACTCCTGGCTCTGTGCTCAGAAGTCACTCCTGGTGGGGCCCAGTGGACTATAGGGGGTGCCAGGGATTGAACCCGTGTCAGCGGCGCATAAGGCAGATGCCCTACTCACTGTACTATCTCGCAGTCTCATTTATCTGTTTTTTTTTTTTTGTGAGGGGGGTGGCAGGCGGGTATGCCAGGGGAACTTGGGGCCACACCCAGCCCCGCTCCTGTTTACTCCTAGCTCGGTGCCCAGGGATTATTCCTGGTGCTTGGGGGACAGTGTACCGTGCCCGCGTCGGCTGCGTCCCCGCTGTCCTGTGTCTCCGGCCGGCCTGACCCTCTCCCATCTCTGCCTAGGGCAGGCCAGCTGCTCTGACACCATGGGGAGCTGCTGCAGCTGCCTGAACAGAGACAGCGTCCCGGACAACCACCCCACCAAGTTCAAGGTACCACCAGAGCCCTCTCCCCTCGGTTCCCTGCATGGCCCCCTGGGCTCAGGCACCAGGCTGTGGCGGGGGTGTGGCGGCCGGGGCCGGGGTGAGGGCTGCTGCTTATAACGTCCTGAGCTCAGGGCCACGGAGGGGCCCAGGCCCTGCCTTGTGTGTGCGACTCCTGTGACGCCGCCACCTGGCAGCCACCAGCATGCTTTCCTAGTAGTGATGAGCCCTTGTCCTGGTGTGTGTGTGTGTAGCTGTGCCTGGGGTGTGTGTGTGTGTGTGTGTGTGTGTGCGCGTGTGTGTGCGTGTGTGTGTAACTGTGCCTGGGGTGTGTGTGTGTGTGTGTGTGTGTGAGATGCCTCCACCTGGCAGCCACTAGCATACTTTCCCAGTAGTAGTGAGCTCTGGTCCTGGGTGTGTGTATGTGTGTGTGTGTGTGTGTGTGTGTGTGTATGTGTGTGTGTTAGCTGTGCCTGGAGTGTGTGTGTATGTGTGTGTATAGCTGTGCTTGGTGTGTGTGTGTGTGTGTAGCTGTGCCCAGCACTTGGGAGTTACAGGCTGGGCCTCCTCTCCAAGGCAGGGGGGCCCCCGGGCCTGTCTGTCTGTGTGTGTGTGTATGTGTGTGTGTGCCTGGTCCTGGGTGTGTGTGTATGTGTGTGTGTGCCTGGTCCTGGGTGTGTGTGTGTAGCTGTGCCTGGTATGTGTGTGTGTGTGTGTATGTGCCTGGTCCTGGGTGTGTGTGTGTGTGTAGCTGTGCCTGATGTGTGTGTGTGTGTGTGTGTCTGTGTGTGTGAGAGATGCCTCCACCTGGCAGCCACCAGCATGCTTTTCCAGTAGTAGTAAGCTCTGGTCCTGGGTGTGTGTGTGTGTGTGTGTGTGTGTGTGTGTAGCTGTGTGTAGCTGTGTGTAGCTGTGTGTAGCTGTGCCCAGCACTTGGGAGGCACAGGCCGGGCCTCCTCTCCAGGCAGGGGGGACCTGGGCCTGTCATGGGCCCCACCGCCCCAGGGTCTCAGAATTGAGCTGGAATCCGGAGCCTCCCCCCCTTCCTTGGGGACTTGGTGGGGGTTCTTCAGGTCACCCGACTTGGACCCTTGGAGGCCGGTGCCTTTCCCTCACTGCCCGCCCACCGGCCCGCATGCCAAAGGGGGACTCCCTGGGGCAGTCCCAGAGAAGGGAACCCCCCCAGCTCGCTCACTGACCCTCCTGCGCCCCGCCCTGCCCCCCAGGTGACGAATGTGGACGATGAGGGGGCGGAGCTGGGCTCGGGCGTGATGGAGCTGACGCAGTGCGAGCTGGTGCTGCGGCCGGCGGGGCGCGAGCCCGTGCACTGGCCCTACCTCTGTCTGCGGCGCTACGGCTACGACTCGAACCTCTTCTCTTTTGAGAGCGGCCGCCGCTGCCAGACGGGCCAGGGTGAGTCCCGCCGGGCCGCGCCCCCGAGGCACCCGCCGGAAGTCGTGGCTGTCGGGGTGGTGAGGGGCAGGGCCTGTTGGGGAGCCCCCCGGGCAGGGTCCCGCAGCCCCGAGTGAGTGGGGTCCCCGCCCAGGCCCTTCTCTCCAGCCTGAGCTGTGCCCAGCAGGGGGGACCTGGGCAGGGACAGGGGTCACGGAGCCCTTGGGAAGGGCCAGTGCTCCCAGGCCAAGACCTGCAGGGACAGCGAGTGATCCCTCCCCGCTTCTCCCTCCAGGGTCCGGGTTCCCTGTGTGGCCTCCAAATTAGGAGCAAGCGTTTTCTTGGGGGGCGGTGGGGAGTCGGTGCTCAGGGCTGACTCATGGCTCTGAGCCCCGGGGGTCACTCCTGGTGGGGATCGGGATGGGGGCTATATATGGGGTGCTGGGGCTCAAACCCGGGTTGGCCATGTGCAAGGCAAGCACCTCCCCGCTGTACTTCCGGCTCTGGGCAGCCCCAAGGAAAAACTTTCTGCTGAAACTCCCACCTCAGCCTCTGGCCCCCCCCCACCCCCCACCCCAGGGGGTGATCCGAGGCCAGGCAGGGTCTGGGTGACCTGGCCTGGAAGGAAGAGATACAGGCAGTGGTAACTTCTAGGTTCCTGATGTGCACCCTGACACTCGAGAGGTGACCCTGTGTCCCCCGCCAGCCCCAGGTGGGGGGCGCGGAGAATCTGGGATTTTCTGCTTTGTCCCTGCAGCCAGAGGTCCAGGTGTCCTAGGCTGCTCTGCCAGCCTTTGGGCCCTGCCCGGGCTCCTGGCCGGGGGTGCGGGATCGGGGACAGCGGAGGGGAGAGGAATGGGCCTCTCGCCAGGCTTCTGCCCCAACTGTGCTCTCAGGGGGCAGGTGTTGGCCACGGGACTGCGGGCAGTGCTGAGACCGGGGAGGGGCTGCTCCCTCCCTTCGTAGCTCCCCTGGTGCTTCCTCCAGGGGCTGCCAAGCCCCCTGCCTCCCAGGTGCTCCTGTGGCTCCAGAGGCCTTCCTCGCCAGAGGCTACTGCAACAGCCTGTTCTCTCCTGCCCATCCTCTCCCAGCCTCTGTTCTCTGCACACTATCCAGATCGGAGGTTCTTTTTTTTTTATTTAAATTTATTTATTTATTTTTTTTTTGCTTTTTGGGTCACACCCGGCAATGCACAGGAGTTACACCCGGCTCTGCACTCAGGAGTTAACTCCTGGCGGTGCTCCAGGGGACCCTATGGGATGCTGAGAATCGAATGCCCGGGTCCGCCGCGTGCAAGGCAAACGCCCTACCCGCTGTGCTATCTCTCCAGCCCGGAGGTCCTTTATTTTTTTATATTTTGGGGTTTAGGTTCCACACCTGGTGATGCTTCAGGGCTGATTCCTGACTCTGCACTCAGGAATCACTCCCGGCGGTGCTCGGGGGACCACTTGGGATATGCCCAGGATGGAACCTGGGACGGCCGGGTTGGAAGGCAGACGTCCTCTGCACTGTGCTATTGCTCCAGTTGCCCCCAGATTTCGCACCCGCCCGGCCACCCCCCCCATCCCTGCCACAAACCACCTCCCAGTCTGGACCTGCTGTTAGGGGAGGGTAGTGCTGAGTCCGAGGCTGGTGCCCATGCCCCTGGGTGTTGAGAGGTGCCCTGAGTCACAGTGTAGTCAGTCCAGTCTTGCTGTCCTCCGTCTCTGGAGTGGGCATGCTGGCTGTGCTGCGGGACCCCACCCTTACCTGGCTGTGTGTGTGTCCCCTTTCCTGTCCAGGAGTGTAAGCTCCATGCTGGCAGGGGCCGGGCAGCTCGGCTGGGGGCTAGGCCTGTAGTGCGCTGGACCAGACCTCTGGCCCTCAGAAATCTTAGAGGAGGTTCAGGCAGAGGTCAGTGAGGTGCTTGGACGCAGCTCGTCTTTCCTAGGGACAAAGGGTGGGCAGAATCCGTCTGTTTAGGAACCAAATGGGGTGCTGAGGAGCGAACTAGGGTCCGCTGCCTGAAAGGCAAGACGCCCTACCCACTGTGCTATCTCTCTGGCCCTCCGCTGGGTTTTGCTTCTCCTCCCTCGGCCGGGTGCTCTCACATCCTTGTCCGTATCACCTCCCCGCACGGCAGGACAGGGGAACTGGCAGGGAACCCGCCCCCTCCAGGAGCACTGGGTCTCCCCCAAGGACTGGGGACAGGAAGGAAGGGCTCGTCTGACCCCTGCAGGCCAGGGCGGGGGTGCAGGGTGCATGCCCCCCTCTCACCCTTCCCCACCTTTCCTCCCTCAGGGATATTTGCCTTCAAGTGCTCCCGGGCCGAGGAGATCTTCAACCTGCTGCAGGACCTGATGCAGTGCAACAGCATCAACGTCATGGAGGAGCCCGTCATCGTCACTCGCAACAGCCACCCGGCCGAGCTCGACCTGGCCAGGGGCCCCCCGCCTTCCAGTGGTGAGGAGACCCCCCCTCCCTTCCCCCACCCACACGCAGATATCCACCGCGAAGGCACCGGACCAAGCGGACGCTTGGGGCTGGCCAGTGGTCCAGGGACCGTACCCCCGGGGGCGGTGGATGAGGTCCGGCCTCGGCCTCGGCCAATCAGGCCCCGGGCCCCGCACTGGTGCCTCAGCCTCCTCCGAGCATCCACTGACGGCCCGCCGCCCGCCGCGGGGAGACGTTTCCATGGCAACGGCAGTCTGGCGCGGCAGCGCCGCCCTCCCACTCCCGACTGGGTCACACCCCTGCACCTCTCTTTCCCCCCTGCTGGGTCCGGGTCCGGTTCTGACGGTTCCGAGTTTCGGGTGCAGGGGTGGGTGGCGACAGGTGCGCAGGTGCGCCCGGAGCCGCGCGCTGACCCTCCCCCCCCACTCCCCCAAGAAGGCAAGGGTCGGGCCGGAGGGCAGCGGTGGGCGGAGGGAGGCCCTCACCCCCCACCCCCTGCCCGACCCGGTCCCGTCCCGTCGTCCCCAGCCCTCGGCTACACCATCTCCAGCTTCGCCAACGGCTTCCCCGGCTGCCCGGGGGAGGGCCGGCGCTTCTCGGCCCCCCGGCGCCCCTCCACGAGCAGCCTTCGCCACCCCTCCCTGGGGGAGGAGTCCACGCACGCCCTCATCGCCCCGGAGGAGCAGGTGAGGGTGCGCCACCCCGCGCGCGCGCGGGGGCGGGGGTGGGCGTTGCGCGCGGGGCGGGGGGGGGGGGGGACTGGGGGGGCCGGGCGCCCGGGACCCCCCTGCCCCCCGCCCACCGGCTCACGCCCCCTCCCCGCCCTCTCGCCGCCGGGCAGTCGCACACCTACGTGAACGCGCCGGCCGGCGGCGAGGACGCCCCGCGCCGCAGCCTGCAGCCGCTGCCCGCGGGCAGCCCCGACGCGCGCGTCTTCCTGCAGCCGGGCCGCGTGAAGTTCGTGCTGGGCCCCACGCCCGCGCGGCGCCACGTGGTGCGCTGCCAGGGCCCGGGCCACAACAACAACGAGGGCGCGTCCGAGTGCCCCGCGCGGCCGCAGTGCACCTACGAGAACGTGGGCGGCGGCGGCGGGGGCGGCGCGGGGACCCCCGGCGGCGGCCTGGCACAGCGGCGCGCCGCGCTCCTGCACTACGAGAACCTGCCCGCGCTGCCCCCCGTGTGGGAGGCGCCGGCCAGCGCCGCCCCCGCCAGCGGCGACGACCCCCGCGACGGCCTCACGCCCTCGTCCACGGGCGCCGCCGACGGCGACGGCGACGAGACCCCCCTGCAGAAGCCCCCGCGCGCCCGGCGCGGCGCCCCGCGCGTCTTCAGCTTCGACTTTCGCCGGCCGGGCCCCGAGCCCGCGCGGCCGCTCAACTACATCCAGGTGGAGCTGAAGGGCTGGGCCGGGGCCGAGCGCGCCCCGGGACCCCCCAGCCCCCCGCGCCGCGCCGACGCCTACGCCGTGATCGACCTCAAAAAGACCGTGGCCATGTGCAACCTGCAGCGCGCGCGGCCCCGCGACGACGGCACCGCCCGCAAGACGCGCCACAACAGCACCGACCTGCCTGTGTAGGGGGGCCCGGCCCGGCGCCCCCCGCCCCCCGAACCGCCCCCGCCCCGCGTGTGTTCGTTTCGGTTGAGATTTGGAGACCTTTTGTACCTGTTGATTTTATTTATCAGTTTATTTTTCTATTTATTGTTTTAAATGTAACTTAACATATTTATTATTAATATAATTATTTTTAAATTCCGGCGTGGCTCCGCAGGGCGTCAGTGAGGTTCTTGAGGGTCAGCCAGGCCGGCCGGCGTTGGGCAGCGGGGGCGAGGTCCGCTCCGGTCCGGGTCCGGCCGGGCCGGGCCGGGCCGGGGGATGCTTGATCCCAGGAGGCCGGGACACCCCGGCTGCAGGGAGGGAGGGCGCGTGGAGGCCCCCTTTGGACCCCACCCGGCGTGGTCGGCAGTGGACACAGGGGCTACTTCCACGCTCCGGGGTCACTCCTGGCGGCACTCAGGGAACCCTTGGGTGGAGGGGTTGGAACCCGGGGCTCCCACCGGCGAGGCTGCACTCGGCCCCAAGGCTGGCCCTGGACGCAGGGCTGAAGGCCCAGAGGCACAGCCACGGTGCGGGGACTCTGTTCTTTCCCAGAGAACTGCTCCCCAGGAATGGGCTCTTGGGGCGCTGCCCCCCCCCACCCTAACACTACAGCCCCTGTCCGGGCAGTCTGCTGGAACCGCGGCCCGGTGCTGTGCTGTCTTCCCGGGCAGCGCCCCATCTTCTTCCGCCTCCCCCTTTAAAAAAAATTTTTTTTTTTTTTTGCCTTGTTCTTTTTGTTTCTTTATTTGGGGCCAACTCCCAGCAGTGTCCAGGGCTCACTCCTGGCTCTGCACTCAAGGGCCATTCCTGGAGGGGGCCAGGGGACCATATGGGATGCCCGGGATGGAACCAGGCAGAGGGTGTGCTCTACCCACTGGGCTATCTCTCTGGCGCATCCTCTCCCCTGCGCACCCAGGTTCCAGGGATATGACTCCACTTAGACCCTTGCCTCGCCCCTACATTCACTCCCCTGCACTCTCCAAACACCAAATCCACCGCGGCAGCGGGCTTATCTAGAATTGAGGCTCCCAGATTTACAGGGTCTACCTACCGCCCCCTTTCAGAAGGAAAAAAAAAATTCCCTGGAAATCTACCTTTTTTTATAGAATAGAAAAGAAAGTGCCCACCAGCTGCAGTGCAGGGTGCTTCTGCCGCCAAGGAGAATCACCCTCTTTGAGAATCTCTCTTTTATTTATTTATTAATTTATTTTGTGGGGGTGGGGTGGGGTGGGTTGGGGGAGAGGGCTTGGTGTTTGTACTTTTGGCCACAACCTGCTGTTCTGGGGTTTATCTTTGGCTCTGCACTCGGGGTGCCAGGTGTCACTCCCGGGCTGACCGCGTGCTAGGCAAGCACCTTACCTGCTATACTAAAGGCTAGCAAGTCCTGGGTCCAAGACTCTTAACTCGTCTTTGGTCACCGACTCTCCCGGCCAGGCCGCCACAGCCCAGGCCAGCCTGCAATGCCAGGAGCGCCCTCTCCCGGGCACGGGTGGAATCGACCAGCGTCCAGGCTCTGTCAAGGAAAGTCACAGGGGAGGGCTGGAGCCATAG
Organism: Sorex fumeus; assembly: GCF_029834395.1. Classification (NCBI taxonomy): domain Eukaryota; kingdom Metazoa; phylum Chordata; class Mammalia; order Eulipotyphla; family Soricidae; genus Sorex; species Sorex fumeus. The sequence continues at coordinate 59,380,455 of NW_026606118.1, forward strand.
CACAGCAGGTAAGGTGTTTGCCTTGCACGCAGCCGACCCGGGGTTCGATTCCCAGCATCCCATTCCATATGGTCCCCTGAGCACCGCCAGGAGTAATTCCTGAGTGCATGAGCCAGGAGTAACCCCTGAGCATCGCCCAGTGTGAACCAAAAAGAAAAAAAAAAAAAGGATTGGCCATCTTGCTAAATAGGAGGGGAGCCAGGGTCCAGGGACGGTACAGCTGCCATCATGCCAGGACCCCCGGTCTGACTTAAGTGCTCTGGATCTGAAGAAGTGAACGGGAGCATTTGCCTTACAGGGGCGAGGCTCTGGGCTTGACCCCTGGCATTCTCCCCCCCCACCCCCCTAAAAAAGGGCCAAGTTCTTATCCCTGGCTCCGTGCTCACAGGTCACTCCTGGTGGTACTGGGGGCACCAGGGGTCCCAGGAATGGACCCCAGGTTGGCTGTGTGCAGGGCAAGTGCCTTAGTCCCTGCCTTCGGGTTTGGTCCCCTCCCTGTGGGCCTGGTGTTGCTGGCTGTGAGGAGTGGCCAGTGAGAGGAAACGCATGCTGCGTCTTTGGCAAAGTCTACAACCCAACTGTGTCCATCTTGTGCGATCGCTCCTGCCCAGACAGACCCGCGTTAACTAGCCTCAGGTGGCCAGGCCCAGGCAGACCCCAGGCTCCCCCCAGAGCATGGCGGATGTCATTGTCTCCGTGTGACCTGGCTCCCGGCCCAGGCCCCCAACCTTCCCGTCCCCTCCCCAGCTGGCCGCCTGGGCCCTGGGCTCTGCGGCAGGAATTTTCCTCTGGCGCAGCAGGGGGGCTGGGAGGGTGCTGTCTGCCTTCCTGGCGGGAAGGGGCGTGTGCCACCCTGCCCAGAGTGTGTGTGTGTGTGTGTGTGTGTGTGTGTGTGTGTGTGTGTGTGTAGGGGCCCCCCAACATCAGGACATCAGCCCGGGGCGAAGCTTCATCAGTGAGATCACTGGAGTCAGCGCTTGGCTGAGTGCTCAGTTCCCACTCGCCAGCCTCCCGCCCCGGCCCCCAGGCTGCCCTCAGGAAGGGACGGGACCAGCATCCTGTCTCAGAGTGACATTTCAGGTCAGACCAGGAGGGGCCCCACCAAGCCCACCCTGGCTAATGACAGCACTCGGCGGCGGATAAACACCGTACACACGCCTGTTTTATCTGGGGCCCCGTGCTCGGGCAGAGTCCAGCCTGGGCCCGTTGTGCTTGGTGCCCTCAGCTGTGTGGGAGGGGGGAGGGGCGCTCCCGCCAGGATGGCCCTCAGCGGGGAGCCACATTCCTGCACTTCCTCTCCACAGTCCCTGCATCCTGGCCAGGACCTCCCTGGACAATTGTGGGGTGAACTGCATTCCCTGAGGCCCCGACCCACCAAGGGCCGCCCTTTTTGTAGCTGGGTACACTCAGAGGCCTGATCCCTGCCTCACAGCCCTGCTGCCCACTCCTGAGCGGACAGGCGGGGCTGCCATGCTCAGGGGGGCTATAGAGAAGACCATCCAGGCCCCCAGAAAGACCAGGGAGATACCAAGGCAGCTGAGTGTAGCTCACCAGGCCTGGAGGGCGGAGGGGGGGTGTCTCCTAGGTCAGCCCTGAGTCCCCTGCACAAGATATCGGGGGGGGGGGGGCTCTGCGCACATGTTCCCGGAATGGGGAGCACCCTCACTGCTCAGGAAGTGCTCAGAAGGCAGTGATGGTTCTTCCTGAGCCCGGGGTCCCCTGTGCCATGGAGGGCTGTGCCCCACGGGCCCCAACATGCCCCCGCCAGCAACTCCTGCTCCTGGAGACGCGACTCCTTGGGAGCAGCCCACACTCACACTCAGTTCAGGGCTCCGAGCCAGCCAGAAACCGCCACATTCTCCATGTGAACCCCCTGAAACTAACCGCCACGCTCCCCTACAAACCCCCTGCAACAGCCACGCTCCCCGTGCGAACCCCCCTGCAACGGCCAGGCTCCCCGTACAAACCCCCCTGCAACGGCCATGCTCCCCGTGCAAACCCAGGGCACCCTGAAACCGCCAAGCTCTCCGTGCGAACCCCAGGGCAGCACCAGTCAGCATCTGCTCATTCACTCCCCCAAGACTGGGGGGATTCAGAGGCACAGGGGGCAGGAGAGCAGAGAGGAGGTGCTGGAGGAAGTTTGTGCATGGGGACAGGGGGTCTTATCATCTGGGGCCCTCGGCCTAGCTGTTCCAGAAGCTTCTCTCCCTGCCTGTGGTTGGTAGGAAGCCTCCAGCTCGCGGGCTCTCATGGTTTCTCCCTGCACAGAGGGCCGGGAGGCCAGCTGGGGTTAGTGGACGTTGGTGGACGTTGTCCTGCTCGTTCTTCAGGAGTCATTAGCACGACAGTGCATGACCTGAGGCAGGGGTGCTGGGATGGGTGGGGTCTCCTCGGCTGACTCTCCTCCCCCTTCTATTTAGTTAGTTTTGGGGCCACCCCTGGTGTGGCTCAGGGCTTACTCCTGGCTCAGTGCTCAGGGATCACTCCTGCCAGGGATGGACCCCGGGGCACCTGTGCTATCTGGCCCCTGCCTTCCCCTCTCACTAAGGTGTGCTGCTACAAGAGGTTTCTCCCGCCCTTCCATCCACCCATCCCTTTTCTGCCTGGCCCAGGTTCCCTCGGGGCGGAGGATGTCAGGAAGAGTGGAGAGACCCAAGGGAGTGACCCTGTGGCTCAGACCACCTTCCCTGCGTCTGGTCACAGTTCCAACCCACACGCACTGAGCGCAGTCCTGGTAGCTGGGCTGTCTGCCCCCGCTGGGATTTCTCAGGTGTGAGTAAGCACCACAGCCTCCCTGGCAGGAACTGCAAGGGCTTTTGGGGTGTGGGGAGGGGGGTCTCTGGAGGGAACACAGCCGGTGTGTGTGCAACGCTGGGCACTGCAGCATTGATGGCCGGAAGAGGGAGGCAGAGCACTGAATGAAGAAGTCGTGTTTGGGACAGGTGGGGACCCATAGCGCTATCAGCAGGATACTTGCCTTGCATGGGACCAACACAGGATCCATCCCCAGCATCCCGAAGGGCCCGCTGAGCACTGCTAGGAGTGATTCCTGATGGTAGAGCCAGCAGTAACCCCTGAGCATTGTCTGGTGTGGTCCCTCCAAAATGTTGCATTTGGGGGGATAGAGAGATAGTTCTGCGGGTACGGTGTTTGCCTTGCACGCGGCTGACCTAAGTTCAATTCCTGGCGTCCCACATCGTGCCCCGTTGCCCTGCCAGGAGTGACCCCTCGGTGCTGCTGGGCATGCCACGCCCCATAAAGAAAAAAGGAAGGTAAGTTGTGTTTGGGGGGCGGGAGCGATAGCACAGCGGGTAGGGCGTTTGTTCTTACACGCAGCCGACCCAGGTTCGATTCCCAGCATCCCATATGGTCCCCCGAGGACCGCCAAGAGTAATTCCTGAGTGCATAGAGCCAGGAGTGACCCCTGTGCATCGCTGGGTGTGACCCAAAAAGCAAAAACAACAACAACAACAACAAAAATTTGTGTTTGGGCCTCATGTAGGGGCGTAGACTCTATGGAGGGGCTGGAGAGCACAACAGGGCGAGCATGTGGGGGCCCGGAGCACAGCCAGGTATGGCCCCATACTCAAAATAAATAAAAGAGCCTCTTCTTTCTTTTTTATTTATTTATTTATTTTTGGCTTTTTGGGTCACACCTGGAGATGCACAGGGGCCACTCCTGGCTCTGCACTCAGGAGTTACTCCTGGCGGTGCTCAGGGGACCATATGGGATGCTGGGAATCGAACCCGGGTCGGCCGCGTGCAAGGAAAACGCCCCACCTGCTGTGCTATCGCTCCAGCCCCTTCTTTCTTTTTTAAAACAAAATTTGGGGGAGGAGGGAAATGGGCTGTCTACTCAGCAGTGCTCAGAAGCCACTCCCCGCTCTGTGCTCAGGAGTAACCTTTGGCCATGCTCACCCATATGCCATGCCAGGGATCAAACCAGGGTTGTGTTTGCTCTAGCCACAAGACAACTAAAGACAACTTAGGCACGACAACTCGGGACAACTCTCTCTCCCACCCAGTCCCTGTTCTTGGGGGGCAGGGGGTGGTGAGAGCCAGGCCTTACTCCGGGGACCACATGGGGTGCGGGGGATCAATCTGAGAGAAGGTGCGTGTAAGACAGACGCCTTCCCAGCTGGACTGTCAGTCCGGCCCCCCTAATATCTTCTCTTTTTTTTCTGACCATGGGAGTTTCTGTTCTTGGCGACCCTATGGGGAGGGCTGGTCTCTTGGCATTTTGAGTGTCCTTGCTCTGGATCGGGGGTCTCAGGACCCTGTGGGCATGCTGCTGGAGCGGGGTTTGGGGGGGCTGCAATGCCCTCCAAGCAGGTTGGGTATCTTCCCCAGGCCCACGCCAGCACCGCGGCCCTCACTCCCAGAGTTTTCAGTCCAGGTGGCACCAGACAGAATTGTTTTGTTTGGGGCCAGAGAGATAGTACAATGGTTAAGGAGTTTTTGTGGCCAACCCAGGTTCAATCCCCGGTACGCCACATGGTCCCCTGAGCACCGTCAGGAGTAACTTCTGAGCAGCCAAATGTGGGCCAACACACACACACACACTGTCACTGTCCTCCCGTTGTTCATCGATTTGCTCGAGCGGGACCAGTAACGTCTTCATTATGAGAGACTTGTTGTTACTGTGTCTGGCATATCGAATACGTCACGGGGAGCTTGCCAGGCTTTGCCATGTGGGTGAGATACTCTCAGTAGCCTGCTGGGCTCTCCGAGAGAGGCGGAGGAATCAAACTTGGGTTGGCCATGTCAGCTGCTTGCAAGGCAAATGCCCTACCCGCTGTGCTATTTCACACATACACACACACACACACACACACACAAAAAAAAAAAAAAAAAAAAAGGAAAGAAAGTTTTGGGACCAGAGTGATAATACAGAGAGTAGGGTGTTTGCCTTGCATATGACCCAGGTTTGATCCCCGGCATTCCTTTATGGTCCCCAAATCCCATCAGGAGTAATTTCTGAGTGCAGAGCCAGAAATGATCCCTGAACATTGCCAGATGTGGCCCCCAGACAAAAAGTAAAGTAAAGTAAAGTAAAGGCCCTCCCGTTGATCATCGATTTGCTCAAGCGGGCCCAGTAACGTCTCCATTGGAGACTTTGTTGTTACTGTGTCTGACATATCGAATACTCTCGGTAGCTTGCCGGGCTCTCCGAGAGGGGCGGAGGAATCGAACTCGGGTCGGCATGTTGGCTGCATCCAAGGCAGACGCCCTACCCGCTGTGCTATCGCTCCCAGACAAAAACAAATAAACAATTTTTTTTTTCTTTTTGAGTCACACCTGGCAATGCTCAGGGTTTAGGTCCTGGCTCTGCACTCAGGAATTACTCCTGGCGGTGCTCAGGGGACCATATGGGATGCTGAGAATCGAACCCGGGTTGGCCGCATGCAAGGCAAACGCCCTACCCGCTGTAGTATCATTCCTCCGGCCCTTCCATAATTTTTTTTCTTTATTTTGAGCCCTGGAGCGATAGCACAGCGGGTAGGGCGTTCGCCTTACAAGTGGCCAACATGGCCGACCCGAGTTCGATTCCTCCGCCCCTCTCGGAGAGCCCGGCAAGCTACCGAGAGTATTCGATATGCCAGACACAGTAACAACAAAGTCTCCAATGGAGACGTTACTGGGCCCGCTCGAGCAAACTGATGAACAACGGGAGGACAGTGCTACAGTGCTGTGTGTGTGTGTGTGTGTGTGTGTGTGTGTGTGTAGGGGGATGTTCGAGGGACGTAAAAAGGACTCAAATTGTAGGCCTGGAGTGATAGTACAGCGGGTAGGGCGTTTGCCTTGCACGTGGTCAACCTGGTAGACCTGGGTTCAATTCCTCCGTCCCTCTTAAAGAGCCCGGCAAGCTACCGAGAGTGTCTCACCTGCACGGCAGAGCCTGGCAAGCTCCCCGTGACGTATTCGATATGCCAGACACAGTAACAACAAAGTCTCCAATGGAGACGTTACTGGGCCCGCTCGAGCAAATCGACGATCAACGGGAGGGCCTATTTTGAGCCACGCTTGGCAATGCTCAGGGGTTACTCCTGGACTTAGGGGACACTGGGGATTGAATCTGGGTCCTTCCTAGGCAAGACAAGCGCCTTCCCTGATGTTCTGTCATTCTGTCCCTGACACAGACAGAATTCGGGAACATGTGCTCAGCCCTCTGACCTTGGGGAGATCTCTCGACCTGGCTGAACCTGTTTCCCGGCAGTGCTGACCGGTCTCCCTCATGCAGGCATGCACTCCCGCCCTCTGAGGCAACCCCCTGCCCGCGTCCTCGAGAAGGGAGTGTCTTTCTAAAAGTCTCCAGGTATGAAATAAAGAGGTGAGCATAAAGTGTCCATGGTGTGGGTGGGTGCGTGGCCCAGGCTGCACCCAGCCCGTGGGGCATAAGGGTGGGGGGAGTCGAGGCGGGTGAGATGGGGAAGAGCTAGTGTGGGGCTGTGGGGCTGAGAGATAGGATAGAGGTCGAGGCACTCGCCTTGCGTGCAGCCGACCTGAGTTCGATCCCTGGCATTTCATTTGCCATGAGTGGGCCCAGAGCACTGGGGGCATTGTGTGCACCTGCACTCGGACCCGGAGGGTGAGGAGTACTGACTGAGGACTTGCACGGTGCTGGCCTCTGAGCTGGCTTCAGAAGGTTTTTGTTGTTGTTGTTTTTGTTTTTTTTTTTTCTTTTTGAGTCACACCCGGTGATGCACAGGGGTTCCTCCTGGCTCTGCACTCAGGACAGAGCAGGACAGAGCAGCCAAAAGTCTTGACAGGAACTTCTGCCCCCCAAGGTGAGAGCAACAGACTGAGTCAAGGAACAAGATGAAAAACAAAAACAGGGGCCAGAGTGATAGCACAGCGGATAGGGTGTTTGCCTTGCAAGCAGCCAACCCGAGTTCAATCCCTGGCAACCCATATGGTCCCCCAAGCACCGCCAGGCGTAATTCTTGAGTGCAGAGCCAGGAGGAACCCCTGAGCATCGCTGGGTATGACCCAAAAAGTAAAAAAAAAAAAAAAAAAAAAAACAGGAGGGGAAGGGATGGGGTAGGTGAGGGAGGCCCCACCTCAGGAGGTGACATTGCATCCGAGGTTTGAGGGGTGCAGGAAGCTGAGTGAGCAGCTGAGGGGTGGGGACAGGACTCAGAGGTCAGCAAAGGGGACAGGAACTTGGGAACCCGTGCTAGGCCTTGCCGGGAATGAGGGCACCGGGCGCTGGAGGGGCTGACTTGAGTTCTGATCCGATGGTTCTGGCAGGGAATCGCATGCAAGGGCACCGTGCAGGTGGGGAGACCTGTTTGGAGGCTTCTGGGGGAAGATGGTGGCTTGAAGCCCACAGATGTCGTGGAGATGGGGGGAAGTAGAGAGATTGCGGGGGCTTTGTTCTGGAGGTTCACCCATCAGCACAGTGACAGAGGAGTAAGAAATTGGGGGGAGGGGTCCCGGAGCAATAGCACAGCGGACAGGGCGTTTGCCTTGCACGCGGCCGACCCGAGTTCGATTCCCAGCATCCCATAGGATCCCCCGAGCACCGCCAGGAGTAATTCCTGAGTGCAGAGCCAGGAGTAAACCCTGAGCATTGCCGGGTGTGACGCAAAAAAAAAAAAAAAAAAAAAAAAGAACTTAAGAGGAGGAGGAACATGGGGGAGACACTGAGGCTTGGCACTGTCTGCCCTTCGAGGGAGGGAAGCTTGTGTGGGGGAGGGGGTTGGGAGGGGTGTGGGAGGGGTGGGGACGGGTACAGATTTGAGCTGGAGCCACAGAAAGATCCCAGAGCCAGAGGCTTTAAGAGGAAGCCCCTTATGTTCGGGGGTCCATCCAGGCCTTGGAGAGACCCTACCATCTGTGAGGCGTCTCGGGCCTGGACACGAAGCCCCGTCCCCCTACTTGGGAGGTGAGGCCCCTGTGATGCGGGTCTGGGGGTCATCCCGGAGAACCTGGAGACGACCTGGGGGCCCTGCTCCTGCAGAGAAACAGGGAAGGCCCCCGCCCCCCCCCCCGCCCCCTCCCCCCGCAGTCTCCCAGAATCTCTGCTTCCGGAATCCAGGGGCAGTTCCCCAGACCTGGCAGAAAGTAACCCCCACAATACAAAAAAATGGGGGTTCAGCTAAGAAAGCAAGAGGGAAGGAAGTTTTGGAGGGGCTGGCTGCCTTTCTCCACGGCTGGAGGGTGCGAGGTGGCTGTCCCCTCTGCCTGCCTGAACCTGGGGGAACTGGGGAGATTCACTGCACATTTTCCAGGAAGCAAACCCTGCGGCGTCGGCGGGGTGATCCTGCACCTGTGGCCGGGCCTGGGGCTCTCCTTATCGCTGTTTGCTTGGGCCTTGGGGAACAGGTGGGGCTTCTGCTCCTTATCTGGCCTTTGATACACTCTGGCCTAGCACACAGCCCACCTCCCCACCCCTTCCAATCCTCAGTCCTCAGCTCCCCGCCCCGCACCACCCCCCCCCACACACACCCAAAGAGACCAGGCCCAACTCCTGCAAACCAGCCTCCTGGTGGCCTGCCTGACCTGCTGGCCCCCTGCTCACTGTGCCCCCACCCATCTTCCTGGTGCCAGCCGCGAGTCACTCCCATACCTCCTGACCTTTGCATGAGCTGTGCTGTGGCCCCCAGAGGAGCCTGTGCTGCTTGGGGTGGGGGTAGGTCGTGCCAAGGCTCTGCACCCCTCCCCCCCCCGCTCCCCTGCACACTCTGGTTTGTGCAGGTTCCATTTCTGGGACAGTCCACTCGGCAGGCAACGGAGCTGGCCGTGTGGACAGCGGCAGGGACAGGGGCCCCCGGGTGGCCTGACAACTGAGTGTGCAGTTGTCCTGCCTCGTCAGAGGGGGCCACCCCGAGCCCCGCTTCACGTCAGGACGCCGCGGAAGGAATCTAAGCCCTCGGGCCTCTGGGGCGCTGGGGGAGCTGCAGGACCTGCCCCCTGCGTCCTGGGTCACAGGCGCTCAGCTGCGGCCCGGCTGCTGCTTCTCCCATGGGGTGGGCGTGAAGTTGGGAGCAGGACGGTCGGCAACACGTCTCTGCAGAAACGTGTTAAATCATACAATTAAATAAATAATAAATCTGTAACTCTTTCAAAAGAACAGGTTGGGGGCTGGAGAGATAGCACAGCGGGTAGGGCGTTTGCCTTGCACGCGGCCGACCCGGGTTCGATTCCCAGCTATCCCATAGGGTCCCCTGAGCACCGTCAGGAGTAACTCCTGAGTGCATGAGCCAGGAGTAACCCCTGTGCATCGCCAGGTGTGACTCAAAAAGCAAAAGAAAAAAAAAAAAAGAACAGGTTCATCTTCATCTTTTATTTTTTTTTTGGTGGGGGAGGAGAGCAGGAAACACCCCAATAGTGCCCAGGGGTCATTCCTGGCCCTGTGGTTGGCTGTCGCCACTGGCGGTGTTGGGGACCAGGAGGCCTCGTGCGTGTGCTCTGGCTGGTCACACTGGGAGCCCCAGGCCCGGCCCTGTTCATCCTTGCTAGACCTGACGTGTCTTTGTGAGGCCTGACATCCTTCTCTGCGTCGTGGACCATCACCTCTGACTGGGCACTGCTGCTCCCTCCATCTTTTTATTTGGTTTTGGTTTTTTGTTTGGGGGCCACACCTGGTGGTGCTCAGGGGTTACTCCTAGCTCTGCACTCAGGAGTCTCTCCTGGCTATGCTCAGGGGACCATATGGGATGCCGGGGAACGAACCCGCATCAGCCGCATGCCAGGTAAGCGTCACACCTGCGAACTATCTCTCTGGCCCCTTCATCCTTGGGGTTGCTCTCTTTTCTCATTTTTCAGTTTCTGCAGTGCTTGGGCTCTTTACAACCTTCTTTCTAAGATAACTTTACAGAGCAGGAGAGAAACTGGGGACATTGGTAGTGGGAAATGTACTGGTGAAGGGCATTGGAACATTGTAAGACTAAAACCTGACCATGAACAACTTTGTAACTGTGTATCTCTTGGTGGTTGTATCATATATATGGTATGCGGGTCTGGAGAGATAGCACAGCGGTAGGGCGTTTGCCTTGCACACAGCTGACCCGACCGACCCGGGTTCAATTCCTCCGCCCCTTGGAGAGTCTGAAAAGCTACAGAGAGTATCTCGCCCGCACGGCAAAGCCTGGCAAGCTCCCCGTGACATCTTTGATATGCCAAACACAGTAACAACAAGTCTCAAATCGATGAACAACGGGAGGACAGTGACAGTGACAGTGACTTTGTAACTGTGTGTCACTTGGTGGTTGCTCAAGCGGGCCCAGTAACGTCTCCATTGGAGACTTTGTTGTTACTGTGTCTGGCATATCGAATACTCTCGGTAGCTTGCCGGGCTCTCCGAGAGGGGCGGAGGAATCGAACTCGGGTCGGCCATGTTGCATGTTGGCCGCTTGTAAGGCGAACGCCCTACCCGCTGTGCTATCGCTCCAGCTCTTGGTGGTTGTATCATATATATGGTATACGGGCTGGAGTGATAGCACAGAGGGTAGGGCATTTGCCTTGCACGTGGCTGACCCAGATTCGATTCCTCTGTCCCTCTTAGAGAGCCCTGCAAGCTACCGAGAGTATCCCGCCTGCATGGCAGAGACTGGCAAGCTCCCCGTGGCATATTCAATATGCCAAAAACAGTAACAAGTCTCACAATGGAGATGTTACTGATGCCCACTCAATGAACAATGGGAGGACAGTGGTACAATGCTATATATATGTATATATATTATATATCATAATATAATATATTATAACGTATTATATATAATATAATATATTATATACTATAATATATAATATATAATATTATTGAATTATTATTATAATTATATTATATTTTGGGTTTTGTTGCTGTTTTTTGTTGTCTTTTTATGATCTAACTACCTCGAAACTTATTTTATAGAATGCAGTTTAGGTTTTTCTGATGTTTTCTCCAAACAAGCTTGAGAGCGTGCACTGGGCATCAGAAACCAAGAGGGGATAAACGCATCTCCAGGCACGGAATTACCACGGGTATATATATTATATGTATATAATATATACATATATAATATATATTATATTTCATAATATATAATGATATATAATATATAATGATATATAATATATATTATATATGTATATATTATATATTATATATTATATAATATCTCGAGTTCAATTCCTCCACCCCTCTCGGAGAGCCTGGCAAGCTACCGAGAGTATCTCACCCACACGGCAAAGCCTGGCAAGCTCCCCGGGACGTATTCGATATGCCAAACACAGTAACAAGTCTCACAATGTTACTGGGCCCGCTCGAGCAAATCGATGAACAACGGGAGGACAGTGACAGTGATAGTGATATATAATATGTAATATATATAATAAAATAAGTTTACAGATCCTGAAGAGCATATCGGGGTGAAGGCATTTGCCTTGCATGTGATCGACCCAGGTTTGATCACCGGCACCACAAATCCCTCCAAGGCCTCCCGGAGTGACCCGTGGTAATTCCGTGCCTGGAGATGCGTTTATCCCCTCTTGGTTTCTGATGCCCAGTGCACGCTCTCAAGCTCGTTTGGAGAAAACATCAGAAAAACCTAAACTGCATTCTATAAAATAAGTTTCGAGGTAGTTAGATCATAAAAAGACAACAAAAAACAGCAACAAAACCCAAAAAAACTTCCAAATAAGGGGCTGTCACAGATTGAAGGAGATGAACTAAACAGATATAAAAAGGAAATGCAATGAGGAAGGAAACTCCACAGGGCCTTGAGGTGGGAGAATGACATTAGTGAGGGAAAAGGGTGAAATTCAAAGAGGCTATACTGGGGCTGGAGCGATAGCACAGCAGGTAGGGTGTTTGCCTTGCACGCAGCCGACCCGGGTTCGATTCCCAGCATCCCATATGGTCCCCTGAGCACCGTCAGGAGTGATTCCTGAGTGCAGAGCCAGGAATAACGCCCCGCTGGTCTGCAGGAATAAAAAAGTGTAAAATGGGGGACTGGAGAGATTGTCCAGCAGGTTAAGGTTCAATCCTCAGCATCGCATGTGGTCCTCTGAACCCGGCCAGGAGTAACTCCTGAGTGCAGAGCCAGGTGTAACCCCTGTGCATCGCTGGGTGTGACCCAAAAGGCAAAAATAAATAAATAAAATAAACAAAGAGCCTATACATTTGGTTTTGATCACGACTGATTTCCTGTACTATGGCTGTGATAACTTACAACTGGTGGTCTAAATAAAAGGTATATGGCATTGGCTGGAGAAGTAATAGAGAAGTTAAGGATCCTTGCAACTAGCAAACCTGGGTTCAAATCTTGAAACCACATGACATATGGCATATGGGAAGTTCCTATACCAGTGGTTTTTAACTCTGTGTGTGTGTGTGTGTGTGTGTGTGTTGTGTTGGTGGGGGTACACCGAGCTTATTACTGACTCTGTCCTCAGGGATCACTCCTGGCAGGGTTCAGAGGACCACATGCAATGCTGAGGATTGACCCTTACCTGCTGGACAATCTCCCCAGTTCCCCATTTTAAACTTTTTTTATTCCTGCAGACCAGCATAGTGTATGAGGCAGTGGGTAGTTGAAAACTTCTGCTTCACACTATGCTTGCAAATTCTCTTGAAGTTGAAAATTATCTGAAGAGAGAGGAAAAAAGTAAATTCTGTGAATTTAAAATCTAATTTAGGGGGCCAGAGACACAGAACAGTGGGTAGGGTGCTGGCCTTGCATGTGACTGACCCTGATTGGATGCCTGGCACCCCATCTGGTCCTCTGAGCCTGCCTGGAGTGATCCCTGAGTTCAGAGCCAGGAGTAACCCCTGAGCATTGCTGGGTGAGCCCCCCACAAAAAAAAAAAATTTAGGTTCAATGTGTTCCCAGCAGGTTTGTTTGAACTAAATGTGTGTGTGTTTAAGTATACACCCTACATACACAACTTAAGGAAATAGCTGTAAAATCATGATAAAAGCAGAATATAACTATAACTAAAATTCACATAAAAGCTGCTGAAGGCTTAAGGCTTCTCCAGTACCTGTCCTCAGAGGCAAGACAAGGTCCTCTCGCTCTCTGAACTTACTATCTTTTATTTGATTTTGAACAACACCCAATGTCGATTAGGGGCTGCCACCATAGTGGTACTTAGGGGATCATGGGTGCTGAGGGGCAAGCCTGAGTCTCCCACATGCAAAATACGTGCACTAGTCCTTTAACGGATCTTCCCAGACCCTCTGTGAAGTTACTTCATAGTCACAGTACAGTGGGGAAGGCGTTTGCCTTGCACATGGCTGAGCCAGGTTCCATCCCTGGAACCCCATATGGTCCCCCGTGCACCACCAGGAGTGATTCCTGAGTGCAGAGACAGGAGTAACCCCTGAGCACCGCCGGGTGTCCAGTCCCCTCCCCCCACCAAAAAAGAAGACACAGAAACTCCAGCCCTTCCCCTTCAACCCAGAGTCCCCAAAAGCACTCCTCTAGTGTCTGCTTGCAGGGCTGGTCATGAGGAGCCGCTGTCCCCACCTTTGGCCAGTTTTCAGTGTGAGTGAAAGTGTTCTCGATAGGAACGAGAAATCACACTTAACCTGAACGCACAGAACTAAGTAATCATAACTCCTGTTGGGATAGAGCATTGTACAGCCACTAACTGATAAGAACGTTTATCTCAGCGTATGTGCCTTAAATGTCAAAAGCAGAAGTCGCATTTGCACTCTGATTACAGCCGTGATAACATCTGAGTAGGCACAGTATGAGCCAGAAGATAACCTAGAACGGCACGAATGGTTGTAGCTTCAAGGGGACGTGATTGGGAGGGAGTATGGGCAGCACTCGGAGCTCTCCGCCCTGTGCTGTGCTCAGGGATCACTCCTGGCATGCGATCACTGGGGAGATATGTGCTGGACATTAAACTGAGCTTGGGTGCATGCGATGCAAGCACCTTAATGCCTCTGTGAAATTTAGAATTTAGTACACAAGGTTTTCTTTTCTTTTTTTTTTTTGTCACACCCAGTGATTCACAGGGGTTCCTACTGGCTCACACACTCAGGACTTACTCCTGGTGGTGCTCAGGGGACCACATGGGATGTTAGGAATCGAACCTGGGTCAGCCATGTGCAAGGCAAATGCCCTACCCGCTGTGTTATTGCTCCAGCCCCTAGTACACAAGTTTTAAGTGGAAAAATGTGCTCAGTGGGTAAGGCTCTCATTGCATGTGCTCAGTGGAAGAGCGTATGCCTCACATATGTGAAGATCTGTGTTCAATCTGACACAGAGAGAGGGGTGGGAGAGGGAGGGAGGGAAAAGTGAAGGGAGGAAGGGAGGGGAAGGCTGGAGCGATAGTACAGTGGGTAGGGCATTGCTTTGCATGTAGCTGACCATGATTCAATCCCAGCATCCCATAAGGTCCCCTGAGCACTGTCCGGAGTGATCCCTGAGTGCAGAGTCAGGAGTAAGCCCTGAGCATTGCGGGCTGTGGCCCCAAAATGAAATATAAATAAATAGTTAAAAAAGAAGACAGAGGGAGGCAGAGAAAGAAAGAATGCAAGCAAGCAAGTAAAATTGGTGAATGCTTTGACTCTTATAGAGAGCTGTTGAGTTATGTAGTTAAATTCTATAATGTTGTAAACGAATGGTAAGTCAATAAAACACTGTAGCACTGTCCTCCCGTTGTTCATCGGTTTGCTCAAGTGGGCCCAGTAACGTCTCCATTGTGAGACTTGTTGTTACTGTGTTTGGCATATTGAATACATCACGGGGAACTTGCCAGGCTTTGCCGTGCGGGTAAGATACTCTCGGCAGCTTGCCAGGCTCTCCGAGAGGGACGGAGGAATCGAACCTGGGTCGGCCTGGTGGGCCGCATGCAAGGCAAACGCCCTACCGCTGTGCTATTGCTCCAGCCCAAGTCAATGAAAGAGATCCTAAAATCCTTCATGCAAAGGTGCAGGGATTGTCCTTTCAAGGTGAATGGAGAGGGTGGAGAGGGCCGGAGAGATAGGACAGTGGACTGGGTGTTTGCCTTGCACATGGCTGAGCCAGGCTTAATTCCCCAGGTTTATGGTCCCCTGAGCCTCCACAAGGAGTGATCCCTAAATATAGAATCAGAGTAAGTCCTGAGCACTGCTGGGTGTGAACCCCCCCCCCAAAAAAAAAACTCAAACAAACAAAACCCAAAACAAACAACCAAAAAAGATGAATGGAATGGCTGTGTGGACCACTTAAACTGGATACTTTATTGGGGCCAGAGTGATAGTACAGTGGGGAGGGCACTTGCCTTGCACATGATCGACCTGGGTTCAAGCCCCGACATTCCATATGATCCCCTGAGTACCGCCAGGAGTAATTCCTGAGTGCAGAGCTAGGAATAATCCCTGAGCATTGCCAGCTGTGCCCCCCCCCCCTCGGAAAAAAAAAAAGATTCGATTCTTTTTTGGTCCACATCTAAGGGTGGGGGAGCTATGTGAGGTCCTATAGTCATATGATCAAACCCAGATCACTGGGTACGGCAAAAAAAAAAAGAAAATCAAAACCAAACCAAACCAAACCCTGGATGGGCTGCAAGCAAGGCAAGCCTACCTGCTGCCCTGTTCTCTCCAGTCCCAAACTGCACTTTTTTTTTTTTTTTTTTTTTTTGCTTTTTGGGTCACACCCGGCGATGCTCAGGGGTTACTCCTGGCTCATGCACTCAGGAATTACTCCTGGTGGTGCTCGGGGGACCACATGGGATGCTGGGAATCGAACCAGGGTCGGCCATGTTGGCTGTGTGCAAGGCAAACGCCCTACCCGCTGTGCTATTGCTCCAGCCCCAAACTGCACGTTTTCATAGGGGCCACTTCCTATGATGTTTAAGACCCCAGCTGCGTTTAGTGGTGGGGGGGCTATGTTGTCAAGGGTCAAACAAACTCTGCCACCCAGCTATTTCCTGACCTGTACTTTAATTTTTTCCCCCTTTATGTTATTGTATTACATTCAACAGTGTTCAGGGCTTACTCCTGGCTCAACATTCAGGGATCATTACTGGTGGGGTTTGGGAGACCATATGGGCTTCCAGGATCGAACCCTGGTAGGCTCCATGCATTTTATTATTATTATTATTTTGCTTTTTTGGGTCACACCTGGCGACGCACAGGGGTTACTCCTGGCTCTGCATTCAGGAATCACCCCTGGCAGTGCTCAGGGGACCCTATGGGATGCTGGGAATCGAACCTGGGCTGGCCACACGCAAGGCAAATGCCCTACCCGCTGTGCTATTGCTCCAGCCCTCCATGTATTTTTAATTTGGGGGAAAATTTTATTTTTTTTTTAGCTTTTTGGGTCACACCTGGCGACGCACAGGGGTTACTCCTGGCTCTGTACTCAAGAATTATCCCTGGTGGTACTCAGGGGACCATATGGGATGCTGGGAATCAAACCCAGGTCGGCCGTGTGCAAGGCAAACTCCCTATTCGCTGTGCTATTGCTCCAGCCCTTAAAATTTTTTTTTTTAAAGAAAGAAAATGAATCTTTCCAAAGACTCTGCAATGTACTGGATTACTGTAAAAAAATTTTTTTTTAAATTTTTGGGATGGTGAGATAACTCCAAGGCGAGTTTGACCCCTGCTCCTGCATGCCCTCCCAAGCACAACCAGGTGTAGTCATGGTGGGGTCCACACCACTGGAGAGGTGCCCCCCCAATCAAACAAATCCTTTTCGTGGAGGGGGGTGTGGGGTGCCAGGGTAGAAACCACGACCTGGTGAAACCAAGGCATGTGCCTTGCCTGCTCTGCCGCCCGCCCAAGCGGGTGTCCTTGAGGGATTTTCAGGCAGAGGGGGACAGGGGGAATGAGGACAGAAAAGGCCTCTTTCCCGGGAACCTCCACATGCAGAATCCCAGGTCTTAGCCAGTTTGTTTGTTCGGTGATGGTCAGGGGTTACTCCTGGCTCTGCACTCAGGAATCACTCCCTGTGATGTTCCAGGGACCCTATGGGATGCCGGGGATCGAACCCTGGGTCGGCCTTGTGCAAGGCAAATGTCTGACCTGCTCCTGCCCCTGTCTTAGACTTGTTTGGGGGTTGGGACACACCCAGGGGCACCAGGGCCACGTCTATACAAACCAGGTCACTTAACACAAGGCAAGCGCCAGAACTCCTGTACTGGGGCTGGAGCGATAGCACAGCGGGGAGGGCGTTTGCCTTGCACGCGGTCGACCCGGGTTCGATTCCCAGCATCCCATATGATCCCCCGAACACCGCCAGGAGTAATTCCTGAGTGCAGAGCCTGGAGTAACCCGTGAGCATCACCGGGTGTGACCAAAAGAGGGAGAGAAAAAAAAAAAAGAACTTTTGTACTCTCTCTGGCCCAGGCCTTGGACTTGGGCAACATCTCGGAAGAGCTCAGAGGGGGAGCACAGAGCCTGCCCGCCACTGTCCAGGAGTCCAAGTGTCCCGCCAGGCCCAGGCCAGGAGAAGCCCATGTCTGCAGGGGGATGAGGGCGGCCCAGGAGACAGCACGGGCTGTCGGACCCAGCGCCAGTGGAGAGTCTAGTTCATTGTGCCTGTTTCCAGGTGAAGGTGACCTTGGGCAGGAGGCAGGGGTTCTGAGTGGCTTGGAAAATGGCCTCAGCACAAAGCCGAGACATGGCGGGGGCGGGGGGCATCCAGAAAGGGGGGCAGGACATGACAGTGAAGGAGGACAGCCGGGAGAAAAGGGGGTTTTCCAGGAATGGAGTGCGGGGTGTGGCAGAGGGGACTGAGTGGGCCGTCCAGTCAGAGCGGGGAGACAGGGGGTGCAGGTTTGGGGGAGTCTGTGGACTCCCTGGAGGCGGTCAGGGGGCTCTGGATGGCTCAGAAGACAGGGAGTGGGCGTGGCTATGAATTCTGCTTTCTTCACAGCCCTGTAGCACTGTCCTCCCGTTGCTCATCGATTTTCTCGAGCGGGCACCAGTAACGTCTTCATTGTGAGCCTTGTTGTTACTGTTTTTGGCATATTGAATACACCACGGGGAACTTGCCAGACTCTGCTGTGCGGGCGGGATACTCTTGGTAGCTTGCCGGGCTCTCCAAAAGGGGCGTTGGAATCGAACCCGGGTCAACCGCGTGCAAGGCAAACGCCCTACCCGCTGTGCTATCACTCCAGCCCTTCTTCACAGCAACTTGCAAACTTATAAGGATCTCATGATTTCGTGTTTTTGTTTTTGGGCCAGCCTTGGTGACGCTCATTATAGCTCCAGCGTTTTTTTTCTGGCACCGCATTCAGGAATTGTTCCTGGCAGTGCTCAGGGGACCCTAGGGGATACCAGGGGATGGAACCCAGGCCAGCCGCATGCAAGGCAAGTGCCCTACCCTCTGTGCTTTCTCTCCCTCGGGCAGGCGTGCAGTCCATGATTTTTTCCAGCCTCAGGATACAGTGTGTCTTTGGGGACAGCCGGGAGGAAGGAAGTGGTCTGACCTTGAGATGCAACCTGGCCAGTCCCTGGCTCTGTGCTGGCCCAAGCAGACCATTGGTGCCTCCCCCCCCTTTCCTCATGGCAGAGAAGGGAGACCCCGGCACACTGGCAGAAGCAGATGGGGGCGGTGGGCACTGGAAACTCCTCTGGCTGTGGTCTCTAGGTGCGTGAGGCCTGGCCTTCCACCAGGGGTGTGAGCACTTGACAAATGTGCCCGGAACCCTGAGTGCAGGGAACAAGGGCGCAGTGAGAGTATCAGTGTAGCAACTTTTCCCATTCGTCCCGAGATGGAGACCTCCCCTGTGCCAGGCCAGCAGGTCACAGCAGGCAATGCGAGGGACGCTTGTCGCCCAGAGGTGGGGGAGATCAGAGGAGGAAGAGATGGGCTGAGAAATCGGACTCGAGGGCCAGAGAATGGTAACCGGGATGCGGGACCCAGGGCCAGGAGGACAAATGCGAGGCAGCATCCAAACAGGTAGAGGACACAGTGATGAGCAGAAGCAAAGGCTGGACCGACCCATGCCCCCAGGCCTTGCAGACTGTGAGAGGCTGTAAGAGAGAGTGGGGGTGGGGTTCGGGGCAGAATGGCACAGTGGGAGGGCTCCTTCCTGGCGCGTGACCAACCACGGTTCAATCCCCAGCGTCCCACATAGTCCCCTGAGCCTTCCAGGAGTAACTCCTGAGTGCAGAGCCAGAAGTGACCCATAGCCACCACCAAGGGCGGCCCCCAAACAAAACAGAACGAAAGCAAGAAAGCAAGAACAGTGGAAGGCAGTTGCCTCGCGTGATCCTGACCCTGGCTGGAACCCGTGGCACCACGTGTGGCCCCCCAGCACCCCCAGGAGGGCCTGGAACAGCTCTTAGACACCCCTGGGTGTGGCCCCGAGACAGAAAACCCAAACCAGACCCGTGAGAGGGGTACCAGAGTGGGTGTGGCTTACACTAAGCTCACCCAACACTTACTGAAGGACAATGAGAATTTCTGCAAAGACCCCATTTGATGGCAAAAGCTTCCCAAAACACCCCCATGCCCCTGATACCAGGCTGTGGGGTCACCGACTGCATGAAAGTTGAAGCTATCTCAGCGGTCATCATGACACCACCAGCGTCCTTACGACTAACCATATCAGACCCCAGTGGACGGCGGTTGCTGGGCCCCGGGCCCCTGAGTGCATACCTTCTAGACCCACCAGCTCTAAGTTGGCTCCCTAAGGGGACTTTTGGGCTGTCACCACCATTGTCCCTCTGCTGGTGTCAGGAATGTGACAGCGACTGGTTAACATTTATCCCCTCGCAGGACAGTTCCCACCCCAAGAATGCTGGCTTCCAAAATATCTTAGCAAACCAAGCAAAATGAGTCAGAAAGAGAGGGACAGACATAGAAAGATTGCATTCATCTGGGGAACTTAAAGTAACAATATAGGAGACTAACACCCAAGAATAGCTGAGATAAGTACCAGGAGGTTTACTCCATGGCTTGGAGGCCAGCCGCACACTCTAGGGGAAAAGTCAGCTCAGATAGAGAAGGGAGCACCAAATCAAGGGTGTTGGGAGGATCCTCCTAGGATGGGAGATGCGTGCTGAGAGTAGACTATAGTCCGAACATGATTGCCACTCAATGCCTCTTTTGCAAACCAACAGCACCCAAAAGGAGAGAGAGAACAAAAGGGAATGCCCTGCCACAGAGGCAGAGTGAGATGGGGGAATAGGGGGTGGGAGGGATACTGGGATCCGTGGTGGTGGAAAATGGGTACTGGTGGAGGGATGGGTACTTGATCATTGTATAACTGAAACCCAAGCACAACAACTTGTAAGTCTACAACTGTGCCTCATGGTGTTTCACTAATAAACATTTTTTAAAAAATGTCTTAGCAAACCAAGACTGAGAAAACTGCCCTCGAACCCAGGTCCCACACCCCGAACCCCGTAGCAGCCCCTGGCTCCTGGACAAGCCGTAATCTTGGCTGCCACACCTGGCGGCACTTAATTCTTCCCTATCTCCCGACCTCCTGGCCTCCACTGCTTGTGGTAAAAAGTCAATAATCGAAAAGTCTTTTTGCAGTCCCCCTCCTATCAAGAGGGAAAACACACAGAGACGATAGCTCCCCTGGAACCCAGGGTTCCTGCACAAAGGGGTCAGGTTTGCCCAGGGCAGGGAGGCAGGGCCGGGACCGGGCCCCCGGGTATAAAGGAAGAAGGCTCACACTGGCCTTCACTCCGCTGCGGCTACACTCCTTGGAGTAGCTTCTCCTCTGCGGCCAGATGGGACTCGGCATGATGAAGTGGGCGGTGGTGGCCCTGGTCTGCCTCCAGCTCCTGGAGGCCACGGTGGTCAAGTGAGTCTGGGGCCCGGCACTGTGCAGGGGGTAGGGGGCTGGCCAGGGGACATGGTGGTCTGTCGCTGTTCTGGAATCTCTGTAGGGGGCAGGGAAGGCTTCCTGAGCCACTGCAGGACCAGACACAGAGGAGGCAGCAGTCGCAGCCTCTGCCGGGGAAACTCCCAGCCTAGGGTGCTCCCTTCCCTCCACCTCCACCTGACACAGCGGGGGTGACCCTGTGTCCAGGGCGCTTCCTCCCCTGGGGCCACACCCGGCAGTAGGCAGGGGTTCTGGAGTCTCCACTGTCCAGGCTCTGTGTTGGGTGGTGGCCCCCTGGGGACAGACTCCCGTCTCTATCTGGCATGAGTATCTGTCTTCCCCAGACCCTCAAAACAATTGTTTCTGGAGAGGGAGACCCTTGCTGGAAATTGTCTTAAAGTTCCCAGTTCATTTGACAGCCGTCACAGGGATCAGAGCAGAAACAGGTGCACCGGGACCTCTGTAGGTCTGGTGGCCTGTGGCAGGAGGCAGAGCATGGAAGAGCACAGAGAGGGCACCAGGCTGTCCGCTAGTGCACCAGAGGTGATTTCCTGGGCAAAGAGATGATTCTCCAGAAACTTCATTTCATGTGCAGACTTTAGCAAAATAGTTCATGGGTCCGGCAACGAGCTTCAGAAGAATGCCAGGCTCTGGGCTCAGGGAGACAGCTCACTGGGCTGAGTGCAGGCTTTGCATGTGGGTGGCCTGGGTTTGATCCCTGGCACTCCAGGGTTCCCCAAACACTATCAGGAACAAAGCCTGGGCACGGAGCCAGGAGTAACCTCAGAGCACAGAGCCAGGAGTAACCCCAGAATCCTGGCAGGTGTGGCCTGAAAACAAAACAAGAACAGAAAAAGAAAATGCAGGGTCTGAGAGATAACACAGCAGGTCAGGCATTTGCCTTACAGACAGCTAACCTGGGTTCGATCCCCGCCATCCCATACGGTCCCCCGGGAGCCGCCAGGAGTGATTCCTGAACACAGAGCCAGGAGTAACCTCTGAGCATCATTGGGTATGACCCAGAAACAAAACCAAAACAGAAAGAAAGAAAATTCAGGGTGCTGAGGGAATGGGGGTTCAGTGGGGAAGGAATGAGGAGCCTGGGAAGCCCAGGACTGTCCGGGGAGAGACACTGCCCCATGAGGGGAGAATCACCCCATTCCACAGCTGGCTAGGAGTACCCAGGCCAGCAGCCTGCATGGGACCCGAGACCAGCAGTGACCCCAGGACCAGGTCAGGACCCGTTTTGCCTCCAAGTCAGCGTGGCCCCCTCTGCCACAGCTCGGCCCCGCACTGGGCCTGGCGTCCAACGCCCAACACAGGGAGGCCTCTCCCTGCAGAACGTGGGCGCCTCTCACTCAAAGGCAGCACCCGGGGAAGAGGATTGTCCGAAGCTCCACTCCCTCCCCCAATCCTGGGGGCAAATGCTGGAGTGTTTGAGTGCAGACCCCAGGGTGGGTGTGGGCCCTGGGCCCTGGGGATGGGGGGCATGCGCAGGTATGGTTTCAGACTCTTTCAGCACATGCTGAGAAGTTTGAAGCTTTTTCTTTTCCCTTTTTAGTTCTTATTTTTTTTTTTTAGCAGCGGTGTGTGTGTGTGTGTGTGTGTGTGTGTGTGTGTGTGTGATCCCTCCTTAGACCTTCCTGGTCCTGTTTGATACGGGTTCCTCCAACGTGTGTGTGTGTGTGTGTGTGTGTGTGTGTGTGTGATCCCTCCTTAGACCTTCCTGGTCCTGTTTGATACGGGTTCCTCCAACGTGTGTGTGTGTGTGTGTGTGTGTGTGTGTGTGTGTGGCAGGCCACACCTAGCAGTGCTCAGGGGTTACTCCTGGCTCAGCACTCAGGAATCACTCCTGGCAGTGCTTGGTGGGGATCATTGGTGGGGGGCGGGGGGAGCAGACAATACGGGATGCCCGGGATCAAATCTGGTGCATAGAAAGCCAGTGCCAACAATGAACTATCTCTCTCTGTTCACACTCCATTTTTTTTTTCGGGTCACATCTGGCAGTGCTCAAGGCAATCCTGGCTTGGTGCTCGGGGTTCACTCCTAGCAGTGCTCAGGGAAGCATACAGTGTCAGGGATTGAACCCGGGCCTGCCGCACACAAACACGCACTCAAGCTCTGGAGTCGTCTCTCTGGCCCTTTGACTTAGTTTTGAGAGGCAGAGAGAGGAGACTCGGAGAGAGAACGAGGGGCTGGAGCGAGAGTAGAACAGGAAGAGCATTTGTCTTGCACGTGAACCAACCAAGGTTCGATCCCCAGCAACCCCGATAGTCCCCCCCGCCACAAGCCCACCAGGAGTGATCCCTGAGCACAGAGCCAGGCAGCAGCCCTGAGCACCCCTGCGTGTGGCCCCCCCCAGACAAAATCAAAACAAAAAAAGACAAAGAGAGAAAGTGGCATCGCCCGAGGTGGCAAGACACACTCCAGTGACGGACCCTCGGGGGTGCGGGGAGGAAGGCCAGGAGAGCAGCCTGACGAGAGACAGAAAGCGGGCAGCGAGGGAGACCGGGGCTCTGAGAGCCAAGAGCCAGACCCCGCCCTGCCCCCGCCCTCCCCAGGGTGCCCCTGAAGAAGTTCAAGTCCATCCGCGAGACCATGAAGGAGCAGGGCGTGTTGGAGGAGTTCCTGAGGACCCACCAGTACGACCCCGCCCAGAAGTACCACTTCGGCGACTTCAGCGTGGCCTATGAGCCGATGGCCTACCTGGACGTGAGTGGCGACCCCCCCCCTGCTTTCCCACCCGCTGCCCCCCACCCCCGCCGGCTGCCCCCGAGCTGACCGCCCGCCCCTGCCCCCTCCTCGTCGCAGGCCGCCTACTTCGGGGAGATCAGCATCGGGACCCCTCCTCAGAACTTCCTGGTCCTGTTTGACACGGGTTCCTCCAACCTGTGGGTGCCCTCCGTCTACTGCCAGAGCCAGGCCTGCAGTGAGTGGGGGGCGCAGGGAGCCCGGGAGGGTGGGGTTGGGGGGAGCTTTGCCCGTATCAGGGCACCCAGGAGTTCACAGACTCCTTCACCAAATCCTCTTTGGCCCTTTCCAGAGGCCAGTCCCGAACGTGGCCCCACGAGGGCTCTGGGGAGCAAGGCTGCCTGTCCCTACAAGCCTTCCGCTGCCCCGGGGGCGCTGGACACGGAGGTGGCCCCCAACCAGCCAACCTGACTTCCGGCACCTGTTCCCCCCGCAGCCGGCCATGCCCGCTTCAACCCCAGCAAGTCGTCCACTTACTCCACCAACGGGCAGACCTTCTCCCTGCAGTATGGCAGCGGCAGCCTCACCGGCTTCTTCGGCTACGACACGATGACCGTACGTGGGACCCTGCACCTCGGCGTGGGGCGGTAGCGGGAGACCCGGAATATGAGTCCCCCTCCAGGGCCCCCGCGAACCATCGCGCCTGGCCAGGCGCCAAGGACACCACCAGGGTGCCCCAGATGAGCCGGTGGTTTTCCTTGAGGAGTTTCGAGCAGAGGAGGGCTTGGGACATTGTGGTCAGGCTCCTCCCAAGAGGGGGTGTCACTAGCAGGACTTGTCCAGGGTCAAGTTCCACGAATATGGGGACTGGAGCAATAGCACAGCGGGCAGGGCGTTTGCCTTGCACGCAGCCGACCCGGGTTCGATTCCCAGCATCCCATATGGTCCCCCGAGCACCGCCAGGAGTGATTCCTGAGTGCAAAGCCAGGAGTAACCCCTGAGCATCGCCAGGTGTGACCCCAAAAAAAGCAAAAAAAAAAGTTCCACAAATATGGGGCGTAGGACAAGGCTGGGGTTTCACCCCCGGCCACTGCTCATGAGGGCTGGAGGTGAGTGAGCAGGTACCCAGGCTGACCTCAGGGTGCCCAGTCGGAGGGGACCCGCCCGGGCATGGGTCTTTGTGGGGAGGCCCAGGAGGCTTCTGGGTTCTGAATTGCCCTGATCCCCCCTCCAGCTCCAGAACATCAAGGTGCCCCATCAGGAGTTCGGCCTGAGTCAGAACGAGCCGGGAAACAACTTCGTCTACGCCCAGTTCGACGGCATCATGGGCATGGCCTACCCCTCCCTGGCCATGGGGGGCGCCACCACGGCCCTGCAGGGCATGCTCCAGGAGGGCGTCCTCAGCAGCCCGGTCTTCAGCTTCTACCTCAGCAAGTGAGGACCCCCGGGCGCCTCCCTACACCCCACCTGCCCCCTTCCGCGGCCCTGACACTCCCCGACAGTCCCAGGGGCTCAGGATCTTGGGGTTCCCATGGGGCACTTCCCTTCCAAGCTCCTGACCCCTTTATGCTCCCCTCTGGACCCCCAGAAGCCCCCAATTCTGCTTTTCTTGGCCAGCACGGACTCACTTCCTCTTCTGCCCAAATGACGCTTTGCGTGTGGCGGCAGCTCTCAGGCCCGCTGGAGGGACCTTCTCCCATCCCCCCCCATCAGCGGGGCCCCTTCCACTCCCATATCCCCCCTCCAGTGGTTTTTTCTAGACTCATCTGTTGCCTCATCTCCCTCCATCCATTGCTCTAGCGAAGTCCTTCTGCTCAGGGCCCGTCATGAACTGCTCCTCATCTCAAATGCTGGCAAATTGGGTGGGAAGGGCTGAGTGCTTGGGACTTTCTACCCCAGAGGCGGCCAATCAGCTTCTCGGAAGAGTCACCTCACCTCTCTCCTACCAGCACCAGGTCGCTAACATTCGTTGCTTCTTGGTTCTGCATCCCTGCACTCAGGAATTACTCCTGGCGGTGCTTGGGGAAACATATGGGATGCTGGGAATCGAACCCAGGTTGGCCGCGTGCAAGGCAAAACGCTCTAGGGGCCTTACTGACAGACCCCCTGGCTCTCTACCTCTGATGACATAACCACTTTTTTTTTTTTTGCTTTTTGGGTCATACCCGGCAATGCACAGGGGTTACTCCTGACTCTGCACTCAGGAGTTACTCCTGGCGGTGCTCAAGGGGACCCTGTGGGATGCTGGGAATCGAACCCGGGTCGGCTGCGTGCAAGGCAAACGCCCTACCCTCTGTGCTATCTCTCCAGCCCCAGACATAATCACTTTTAACTTAGTTTGTTTTAACTTTTAACTTAGCTTGTCAGCTCCACACTGACATTAGGCAGCCTGGGGTGGTTCTCTAAACCAACAGGGACCCCCTCTCCTCCCCTCCCATCCCAGCAGAAAAAAACAAGATGGATCAGGAGCGGGGTCCCAGAGAACGGGGTGTGGGGCAGGGCTGGGTTTCGACACCCTGTGGCTTTACCCCAGACACCAGTCGGTGAAGCACTGGGCTTTGGTACAATCTTTAAGTGAGGAGTTTCCCAGTCCTACCCTCAGGGAGCCCAGTCTGAGGAGACACAGGCCTATCCTGAGGGAGCCCCAGTCTGAGGGGACACAGCCTTGTCCTCAGGGAACCCCAGTCTGAGGGGACATAGGCCTGTCCTCGGGGAGCCCCAGTCAGAGGGGACACAACCCTGTCCTGAGGGAGCTCCAGTCTGAGGGGACACAGCCTTGTCCTCAGGGAACCCCAGTCTGAGGGGACATAGGCCTGTCCTGAGGGAGCCCCAGTCTGAGGGGACACAGTCCCGTCCTCAGGGAGCCCCGTCCTCATGGAGCCCCAGTCTGAGGGGACACAGTCCCGTCCTCAGGGAGCCCCGTCCTCATGGAGTCCCAGTCTGAGGGAACACAACCCCGTCTTCAGAGAGCCCCAGTCTGAGGGGACACAACCCTGTCCTAAGGAAGCCCCAGTCTGAGGGGACACAACCCCGTCCTCAGGGAGCCCCAATCTGAGGGGACACAGCCCCGTCCTCAGGGAGCCCCAGTCTGAGGGGACACAGCCCCGTCCTCAGGGAGCCCCAGTCTGAGGGGACACAGCCCCGTCCTCAGGGAGCCCCAGTCTGAGGGGACACAGCCCCGTCCTCAGGGAGCCCCAGTCTGAGGGGACACAGCCCCGTCCTCAGGGAGCCCCAGTCTGAGGGGACACAGCCCCGTCCTCAGGGAGCCCCAGTCTGAGGGGACACAGCCCCGTCCTCAGGGAGCCCCAGTCTGAGGGGACACAGCCCCGTCCTCAGGGAGCCCCAGTCTGAGGGGACACAGCCCCGTCCTCAGGGAGCCCCAGTCTGAGGGGACACAGCCCCGTTCTCAGAGATGAGTCGGGGGCAACCCCTCTCCCTCAGGTGACTGCTGCTCTGCTGAAAGCTCCTTCCAGCCCCTCCCTGACGCACCCCCTTTGCCTCCTGCAGCCAGCAGAGCTCCCAGAATGGAGGCGCGGTTGTCTTCGGGGGCGTGGACAACAGCCTGTACACGGGGCAGATCTTCTGGACTCCCGTCACCCAGGAGCTGTACTGGCAGATCGGTGTTGAAGAGTAAGTCTGGGGGCGCCGTGGGGAGTCCTGGGGAGGCCGTGCTGCCTGGAGACGACTCTGGCGCACTCCAGGTCACACGGACTCATCAGGCAGTGCTGGGGTGGAACGAGAGAGACCCAGCATGCTGGGGTGGTCTGCGGGGAGAACACTTGGGGTCCCCAACCTCACAAGCCCCTCAGTCCAGCTCCATGGACGGGCTGACACAGTAGAAACTGGAAATAATTGGCTCCAACTCCTTCCCTCCAATCAATAGCTTTGTCTTTCAGGCTTCTAGAACTTTCCCCAGAACTTTATATACATATATGTATATAAATATATATATATTTATTTATTTCCTTTTTGGGTTATATCCGGCGATGCACAGGGTTTCCTCCTGGCTCTCCACGCAGGAATTACTCCTGGTGGTGCTCAGGGGATCATATGGGATGCTGGGAGTCGAACCCGGGTCGGCTGCGTGCAAGGCAAACGCCCTACCCTCCGTGCTATCTCTCCAGCCCTTCCCCAGAACTTCATGATAGGGATTCTAAGGCAGTCTCGGGTCGGTGTGAAGGAGGAGGGCTGAGTGGCCCTCTTCCGGTGCACCTTGACTCTATCCTGAGCTGAGGTGCTGAATCTCGCCCCCCTCCCCCGCCCCGTCCAGGTTTCTCATTGGCGGCCAGGCTACTGGCTGGTGCTCCCAGGGCTGCCAGGCCATCGTGGACACTGGCACCTCCCTGCTCACCGTGCCCCAGCAGTACCTGAGCGCCCTGCAGCAGGCCACGGGGGCCCAGGTGGACCAGTACGGACAGGTGCGGGGGCCCTTCTCTGAACTCTCCCTGGGAGCAACTGCGTAGACAGATTCTGGGCCTCCATGAACTGGCTGTTCCTTAGACTTATGGGTGGGGGTGCTGGGCGGCTGAAGGCTGAGAGGGGTGAGGAGGGCCCCCACTTGGCAAATCTCCAGTCCCTCCGGGGAAGCCGGTCTCACACTTGCCAGGCCCTCTGGGGTGTGAGACCCGAGCGCCTGCCCCTTCTCCTTGCAGATGGTGGTGAACTGTGACAACATCCAGAATCTGCCCACCCTCACGTTCGTCATCAGCTCGGTCAAGTTCCCCCTGCCGCCCTCCGCCTACGTCCTGAATGTGAGTCCAGACGCTAGAGGGAGCGGCTCAGTCAGGGCAGGGTGGGGAGCTCGGAATGTGGGCGCCATATCCCAGCACCTCGCCACGTGACTGTTTCTCCCACTCTTGGTTTAACCTCCTGCTCGGGACTCAGCAGGGAGTCCACGATGGATGACAATTTCCTGGGTTTTTTTTTCTTCTTTTTGGGTCACACCCGGCGATGCACAGTGGTTCCTCCTGGCTCTGCACTCAGAAATTACTCGTGGCAGTGCTCGGGGAACCATATGGGACGCTGGGAATCGAACCCGGGTTGGCCATATGCAAGGCAAACGCCCTACCAGCTGTGCTATCACTCTAGCCCAAAAATTCCTTATTATTATTATTTTTTTTTTGGTGGGGGTGATCACCCCACCTGGCTGTGTGCCAAGCCAGCGCCTTCCCTCCTGAGTTCTTTTCCCGACGCTGGGTGATAATTCCTCAGCTGGGGGAGCCCCTTCCGGGGCATGGAGATTCAGCCAAATGAAGGAACTGGCCATAGCTAGTCCAAGCTAGTCCATAGCTAATCCAAGGTGGACTCCAAGTGGGGGTGGCGGCTCTTGGTAGACCCTGAAGAACGTTGCCTGGGCCACACTCTCTCATCCAGACATCCCTTTCTCTGGGGGTGCCACTGGGTGTCCTGACCTGAGAGCAAATGAATGAATGAATGAACCTGCTTTCTTCCTTCTTCTTTGCTCTCTTTTTTTCTTTGCTTTGTTTGGGGGTCCCACCCAGCGGTGCTCAGGGCTTACTCCTGGTTCTGCACTCAGGGATTCGCTCCTGCCGGGCTCAGGGGGGCCACATGGGGTGGCGGGGATCGAACTCGGGTCGGCGGCGTGCAAGGCAGCGCCCTCCCCGCTGTGACCCACCCTGCTCTCTGTCCCGCAGAACAACGGCTACTGCACCCTGGGTGTGGAGCCCACCTATCTGCCCTCCCCGACGGGCCAGCCCCTGTGGATCCTTGGGGACGTCTTCCTCAGGTCCTACTACTCCGTCTACGACATGGGCAACAACAGAGTGGGCTTCGCCACTGCTGCCTAGAGCCCCCACCTGGATGCCCCGGCCCTCGGCCCCCTCCTGGCGCCCCGGCCCACTCGGGGCTCTCTCGGATCTGCCTCGCCAGGGCCGACCCTAACCTAGACCCCAGCTCCGTTAATAAACAGCTCTTCACCGCATTGGCCGCCTGTGGTCCTTAGGGCGGGGCTACCGTGGCACGACGGGCTGCAATTGGTCGGAGGGCTGGAGAGGGCGTGTCAGGCCAGCTGGCCACGCCCCCTCCGGTTTGCTGGGCACTTTGGCGGTGGGTCCCTGAGACTCTTGAGAGGAATGGGGCTGGGGGCTGGAGAGATAGCACAGCGGGGAGAACATTTGCCTTGCACACAGTCAACCCGGGTTCGATTCCCAGCATCCCATATTGGTCCCCTGAGCACCGCCAGGAGTAACTCCTGGACAGGTGTGACCCAAAAAGCCAAAAAAAAAAAAAAAAAAGGAATGGGGCTTAAGCTGAGATCGGGACCGAGAAATTGTGCAGGTGTTAGGGACCGAGAAATTGTGCAGGGCCCCCAGCTGTCTCTAGTTTGACCCCCCCCCCTTCCCCGCACACACACGTATACACACTCTGCATATGGTCTCCTGAACACCACCAGGAGTGATCCCTGAGCCCAGAGCAGGGAGTAAGCCTGAGCACAGCCAGGTGTGTCTCAAAAGACAAACAAAAAAAGATGGAGTTTGGGGATGGGCTCTGTGCTCCTCAGGGCTTAGAGTCTGTGTGCAGTTTGCTCCTGGAGAGGGAAGATGAGAGGGAAGACTGGGGGTGCTGGGTGGGGTGGGGCATCTTTCCTTGGAGAGGGAAGATTGGGGGCTGGGTGGGGTGGGGCATCCCTTTGTGATGGGCTCCAATCACACCCACCTAGTCTGCCATAGGCTTCTGGTGTTCCCAAATCTAGGTCCAAATCAGGGGTCGAGGTTGCTGGTGACAGAAGTTGGATGCGCCCTGGGAGGGGGTGCCCCTGTTAAGTTAATGCCCTGGGGGGGGCATCGGAGGGTCCGGACCCAGTTTCACCCATTTACCCCCATGTCCCAGCGCTTGTGTTTGAAGATGGGCCGGTCTTCAGCTGTGGACAAGAGGTCTGGCTACTCAAATCCTGTGCAAACAAAGTCCATTTGTACTAACCGGCTGCTCCAGTAGGTTCTTGCCCCAGTGTACAGGGAGTCAGTTTGATTTAGGCAGGTAGATCCACCGACATCAAGTTCAATAAGCAATTCCTGGACACTGGCAGGGGGTATATGAATACAACTCATTTTTTGGTTTGTTTTAGCCACATTCAGCAGTGCTCAGGGCTTACTCCTGGCCCTGTGCTCAGGGATCACTCCTGGCAGTGCTGTGGTTGGGAGGAGATTAAACACAGGTCCACTGTGCAAAGCAAGTGCTCTATCAGCTGTGCTGATACAGCTGAGCCAGGCTCTGGAAAGTATTAGATGCCTCCCATGAAGGCTCACTTTCCCGGCCACTGCAAGCTGAGTGGAAGGCTGCTCCCTGGGCTTCTGGCTGTAATAGAGGCTCTCAGGACCTTCCACTCCTCTTCAGGTTCACTGAATTTGCTGGAGTGGTTCACAGAACTCAGGAAACCGGATGGATTACTCACTAGATCACCAATGTATTAGGAGGTTATTATATCTCAGGAAAATCAGGTGGAAGAGAGGCAAGGGCAAGGACAGGAAAGACCGGGGCCCCTAGGACCTCTCGGGATGCACCTTCCTCCCCAAATCTCTGTCAGTGTCTCCAAGTCCCTCCTTGTGGAATCTTCCAGAGGCTTTCTTACCGAGTCTGACTGATTATGCTGTTGGCCACTGGCAATGACTGGAACTTAACCTCGAATTCCTTTTCCCTTCCCTGAGGTCAGAGGGGTGGGGACTGGAAGTTCCAGTGCTCCAAGCACTTGGCTGCTGTCCTCAGTAGCAACCTGCTCCGTCCTCAGATCCTTCTCCAAAGGTCACCTTCGTGACACAACAGAAGACCCCACCTTGAGCTCACCTACACTGAGGGAATTTGAAAGCTTTTTTGTAGTCTAGACCGGGGACAAAAACCAAATAAATGTGAGAACTATATTTTGGTTTTGTGAAAGTCCAAATATCCAACACACCTATGTGTGTGTGTGTGTGTGTGTGTGTGTGTGTGTGTGTGTGTGTGCTTTTCATAAACCAAAATACTGTGTGAAGTGAGCAAGAAGCCTTGTGGACTTCATTTCTGAGCTCCTTCCTGCCCTTCTTAGGAGAAACCTAGCAAAACCCCCACCAGTAAGCTGGCCACCAGGGGTAGGGGTGGAGAGCGGAACAGCGAGTGGAGAACGGAAGACGGAGGAGGAGCAGCAGAATGACGGCGTAGCACCTGTAATTTACAACAGGAGAAGATGACTTGTAGGAGACGGGAGGCTGCCCATCCAGCAAGTTGGTGCCAACCAACGAGGCCTTGCATGGGAGGGCAGAGCTGGGGAAAGCGGGGGGGCTGCAGGTGACAGCTCTCATTCCCCAGAGGGGCACCCCCGACTCGCTCCTGAGAGCCCAACAACCCGGGTCTGGCCCGGTGCAGACGTTTCTCGCGGCGTCGGGTCGTGTCCACGACACCAAACACCACCAAGCTCGAGCCCTGCGGTCAGGCAGGACGCAGGAACCAGAGCAGGGGGTACTGGCCCGGGCCCTCTCTGCGGGAGGAGAGAAACGAGCACCGGAGGCAGGCACGGAGAGGTACCACGCAAAGGGGACAGGTGGGCTCCCGAGCGCGCGCGCGCAGGTAAGCGCCAGGCAGGCCCGGGCGCGCCGAGCCGGACTACAACTCCCGGCATGCCCGCGGCGGAGCCTCCGCGTGGACTACACCTCCCAGAAGGCTGCGGGCGGGGCGGGGCGGGGCGGGCTGCTGCCCTCTGCCGGGCGCGGCGGGAAGTGGGGGTGCGAGTGACAGCGGGGCCGGGGCGCGGGGCGCGGGTGACAGCGGGGCCGGGACGCAGGAGGCGGCGGCGGCGGCGGCGGCGGCGGCTCAGCGGGGCGCGCGGCCGGGGCGGGCGGCGGCGGCGGCGGCGGCGGCGGCGCGGAGCTCGCGGGCCCGGGCGGGGGCGGCGGGCGCGGCTCGCGGGCCGGACACCTGAACTTGGGACAAGTTGCCGGAGTGGCGGGGCGCGGGCGGCGGACGGCCTGACCTTCAGCGCGAGGTGAGCGGGGCCGGGGGCGGGGGGGCGCGCGGCGGGGCGGGGTGGGGGGCGCGCGGCGGGGGGGCGGGGGGGCGGCGGCGGCGGCGCCCCGACTTATGTAACCGGGCGGGAGGGGCCGGGCGTGGGAGTGGACCCGCGGGGGGAGCCGCCGAGGGCCGCGCGGCCGAGGGTCGGGGCCGGGCCGGGCCGCGCCCCGCCCCGGGCAGTGTCTGCGCGCGTCTCCCCCGCCGGGCGCCCCGCGCGCGCGCGCCCCGCACCCCCCACCCCACCCCACCCCACCCCGAGCCCGCCGCCCCCCGGCCGCGCCCCGGGCGGCGCCTCGCGGGGAGCCGGCCGCTGCCGGCCCGTCCCGCCCGCGGCCCGGGCTTGCTGGCCCCGCTCGCGCCGCCGCCGCGGCCCCGAGCCGGCCGCCCGGCGCTGCCCGGCGCTGCCCGGCGCTGCCCGCCCGCTGCCCGCCCGCTGCCCGCCCGCTGCCCGCCCGCCCGCGCTACCTGGCGGCGCGCCGTGGGCGCTGCGGTGGCGCACCTGGCCGGGCGGCGCCGGCTCGTGGCCGCCGGTCCCCGTCCCGCCCGAGGGCAGCGCAGCCCCGGCGGGCGGCTCGGGGGTGCGTGTGCGTGTGCGTGTGCGTGTGCGGGGTCGGGTGCGCCCTGCCCGGGTCCGTTGCGGGGCCGGGGGCTGGCCGGCCCGCGGGGGGCGTGTGCCCATGTGCACCGGAGGCGCGCGCGCGCTCCATCTGTTGCGCTCGGCGCTGCCCGGGCCTTTCCCCTCGGGGACCGTCCGGATTTGCGGGCGGGGGTGGGGAGGACTCTCTCCGGGGGAGCCAGGGTGTCTGGGGGGCTGCGGGCCGTGCTCGGGGCCGTCCCGGGTTCGCGCCAGATCAGCTGCCCGGAAGCTTGCTCCCTGCCTCAGTTTCCCCGCAGCCTCTCTGTCGCCCCCCCCCGTCCCCGCCCCCGGCCGGAGGCGGTTTGGGGCGGCTCCCTGGAGCCCCGCCGTGTCGCTTCCAGGCTCCAGGGCCTGCTGGCGTCCCAGCCCTGGCCTCCTCTTCGGTGAGGGGCACCGACCGCGAACCCGGGAGTGCTGCTCTGGCACCCGGCAGGGGACACCTCCAGCGGGTGCCGCCTGGTGGACTGAGGACCCGTGACTCATAGTCAGGTGGGCAGGAGCCCATGGAGGCTCCTGGGGAAGTGGACGCCCCCTTCCTCTCACCGAGCCCGGGAGGCTCCCCAGCCTGGCTTTGAGGTGGAGGGAGCACTGGCCTGGTGGAAGGGTCAGCGGGCCCGCCCTCCCTCCCGGGACTCTGATTCTGGCCATAATTGCCTCATTAGCTGCAGTTTATAGCTCCCAAGCACCTGCCCCCAGGGAGTGGCCAGGGCCCCTGGGCTTCTGCCCCTTCTCTTCAGCTCAGTGGGGGGGGGAGGGGGAGTTCCCCTGCCTGGCAGGAGCACAGCACCACCACCACCCCCAGTTGGGCCTTTGTCCTGGGGATGGAGGACAGTCGGCACCTGGGGCCCCCTGGAGATGACCCTGGGATTCGGGTGGGCCTCCTGAGACTGCAGGGAGGGGCAGGCCCTGAGCTGTGTGTCCTCCTCACAACCCAGGGATGCCCTGTGAGGCCCCAGCTGGGAGGCTGCCTGGTGAGGGAGTGGCTGGGAGCCTGTGGGGGGTGGGGTGGGGGACAGACGTCTGTGCGCTCTATGTCCCAGACCCGTGCATCCACCTCTGAGATCCCGGTGTGATGGCCACACGACAGGGTGCGGAGGGAGATCCCCCTTTTCCCTCTCAACTTGAGCGGAACAGTTTATAGTGAAGGATGGGTATGAACCCCCGTCGCCAGCCTGTCTTGTGTGTCCGCTTTAGAATGAGGTAGAAATGATTTTCATAGGACTGATTCAGAGGGGTTAAGCCGTTTGCCTGAAGTCACCCAGCACCGGGGTTTGGAGTCTTCTAACTCGGTGCCGTCAACCTCCAAACCCGTGCCCCGTGTAGGCTTCTCTTAAAAGGTGGAGGAGGGGTGGGGCTGGAGCCGTGGCACCAAGGGGCGGGCACTGGCCTGGCACATGCCCGACCTGGGTTCCATCCCCGGCACCCCTCAGTCCCCAAGCACCGCCGGGAGAGATCCCTGGGTGCCAAGGCAGGAGTCCCTGAGCACCAGGCTCTTCGCCTCCACACGGCCGGGACCGCAGCCCGCACCCGCTCGTGGATGGCCCCGACGTGTGGGAGGCGTGTCAGATGCATGTCCTGGGTCGTGGGCCCCAGAACCCATGCCCCACTTCCACCGGGGGCCCAGAGGCAGGGGAGGCGCGTGGGGTGCATGGGGTCCCGCAGAAGCCCCCGCAGGTGACCCTTCCTCTGTGGGGCCCTGCACGGGGAACGTCCCCCCCGTCCGGCACAGGCAGTGGGGCCGAGGAGCAGCCGGAAGGGCCATGGCTGAAACCTGAGGACGACCTTGACTGCACGCGGGTGCCAGAGCCACCAGCTGGCTCAGCTTGGACAGAGTGACAGAGCCGGGGCTGCCTCTGGTGGGCCCTGAGCTCTGCCCCGCCCAGGCACTGTCCCCATGGCCTGCGCCCCCCACACCCGAGAGGGAGGGCTGAGCCCCAGCCCCGCTGCCTGCCCCCTCCACCCCCCACCTGTGCGTCGGAGCGCAGAGCATGCACCGGTCTGGGGACGCACAACGGCCACCGGGTTTTTGGTTGCTGGT
Source organism: Sorex fumeus (assembly GCF_029834395.1). Lineage (NCBI taxonomy): Eukaryota > Metazoa > Chordata > Mammalia > Eulipotyphla > Soricidae > Sorex > Sorex fumeus. The sequence goes on from NW_026606118.1 coordinate 59,415,530, forward strand.
TTTGGTTTTGTGGGCCACTCCCAGCTGTCTCAGGGCTTCCTCCTGGCTCTGCTTTCGGGGGGTCACTCCCGGGGGCACTCGGGGTGCCGAGAGTCTAATGGGGGTCTCGCTGGATCGGGCGCATGCGAGGCAAATGCCCTCCCCTCTGTACTCTCACTCCGGCCCCTGAAGAGCTCTTTTTTGTTTTGCTTTGTTTTTTTTTTGGGGGGGTCACACCCAGTGACGCACAGGGGTTACTCCTGGCTCTGCCCTCTGGAATTACCCCTGGCGGTGCTCAGAGGACCATATGGGATGCTGGGAATCGAACCCGGGTCGGCCGCGTACAAGGCAAACGCCCTACCCGCAGTGCTATCACTCCAGCCCTGAAGAGCCTTTTTGTTTGGGGTCACACCCGGTGTTGCTCAGGGCTTACCCCTGGCTCTGCACTCAGGGGTCACTCCTGGCAGAGTTGGGGGCAGCATCACAGTGCTGGGGACTAACCCGGGATTTGACCCGGCAGAGGGCAGGCACCCTGCTCACTGCAGCAGCCCCGTGAAGAATCTTAGAGCTAATTTCTTCTGTGGTTTTGGGGCCATACCTGGTTGATGCTCCAAGCTGCTCCCTGCTTGTTCCTTGGGGTTTGCTCCGGGTGACACTAGCCGTGGGGGTCGACCATGCAGTGCTGGGCCCGATCTGGGGCTCACTCTGTGAAGCGTGCTACCCCAGACCATTGAGCTACCCCTGTTCTTTCTTTTCTTTTTGCTTTTTGGGTCACACCTGGCGATGCACAGGGGTTACTCCTGGCTCATGCATTCAGGAATCACTCCTGGCGGTGCTCAGGGGACCCTATGGGATGCTGGGAATTGAAACCGGGTCAGCCGCGTGCAAGGCAAACACCCTCCCCGCTGTGCTATTGCTCCAGCCCCCCCCCTTTTCTTTCTTTACCTTTTTTGGGGGTGCTGCACCCAGCGGTGCTCAGGGATCACTCCTGGCGGTGCTCGGGGAGACCATATGGGATGCCAGGGATCGAACCAGAACCAGGATAGGCTGTGTGCAACGCAAGTGCTCTGCCCACTGTACTATCTCTCTGGCCACAGCCTCATTTCTTTCTTTCTTTGGGCTATACTCGGTTGCTCAGGGCTGATTTCTGGCTCTGTGATCCTGGGGGGCTTGGGGCGAGTCGTACGTTTTGTCGGAGATCAGACTCAGGCCAGCTGTGAGGAAGGCAGCTGCCTCACTTGCTGTCCAGCCTCTCTGGCCCCCAACGCCTTATTTGATTCTCATTTTCATCTGGGGAAACAGAGGCATAGAGGGCTCAAGGGGAGGAATCCGGAGCTGAGGGTCGCATACAGGCTTACCCGTGTGGCCCGTGGCGTCTGAGAAGCTGACTTCCCAGCCGCCCCCCCCACCCCCGTTCCCCACTCATTCTGGCCAAGGGTCCTTGACCTCATCGGCAGCAAGTTGGTCACCTGCCCCGGGGGCTCCTGGGGGATCATTCGGCCTGGCCACTTGTGCCCACCCTGACCGGTGGCTCCCCCCTCCCTCTTTGCCGAACCCCCTCTTCCTCCACGCCGCTCCAGACTTGCTACGATGTCACTGAAGGTGGAGATAACACCAGAGACGGGGCAGCCTGGGGACTTATCTGGCCACAGGAAGTGCTTGGCAAGGGGAGAGGAGGCGAGCATGGAGCTGTGTGGGGGGGTGTGGGGGGGCAGAGGCCGGCATCAAGGTCCATTTTCTTTATCTTTCTCTGTTGGGATTTTGGGCCACACCTGGCAATGCTCAGGGCTTTTTTTTTTTTTTTTTTGACGCCGTGCTCAGGGGTCACTCCCCTGTGGGGTTGGGGGAACCAAGCGAGAGCCGACTGCATGCAAGGCCGGGGGCGCTCTGCCCGCCTGGCTCGCTCGACCCCAGGCTGCTTTTCTTTCCTTCCTCCTGACTGTGGAGCGGAGGAGGAGAGGCGAGAGGGCGGGAGCCTGTGGACTCGAGTCCCCTAGTGGAGGGCCAGAGTGAAACGGGGACCACGGGGTCCCACGGGGATTCATCTCAGCTTCCAAGGGCTGTCAGGCCTCCTCCTGTCCTGTTGGCCCCTTCTAGGGCCACCCCACCCCACCCTCCTGTTGCTACATTCTCCGACCCCCAGGGCATGCCTCTTGGTCACCGGGACTGCCCTGGCTCTAGACAGATCAGGGTGCTGTTGGTTTGGGGGGGCCACGCCTGGTGATGCTCAGGGTTGCTCCTGGCTCTGCACTCAGGAGTCACTCCTGGCGGGGGCCCAGGGGACCGAATGGCATGGTGGGGATGGGACTCCGCTTGTAAGGCAGATGTCCTCCCTGCTGTCTATCCGGCCCCTCAGGGCCTCCTGGGGGCCTCCACCCTCCACCCCACCTCTCCTCCTCTCCCCCTGCCAAGCACTTCCTGTGGCCAGATAAGTCCTCAGGTCAGCACTCTGTTGGGGAGGGGGTTTGGGCCACACCTGGTGGTGCTCAGGACTCATCGTGAGACTTCAGGGACCATATGGGGTGCTGGGGATCGAACCCCGGTCAGCCACATGTAAGGCGAGCGCCCGACCCATCGTGCTCTCTCTCCGGCCCTTCTAGAGACACCCTGGCGGTGCCCAGGGGTTACTCCTGGCTCTGAACGCAGGAATCACACCTGCCGGTGCTCAGGAGACCATACCTGAGTGCCGGGATCCCACCTGGATGGGGCGCGGGCAAGGCACAGGCCCTCCCCGCTGTCCAGTGGCTCGGGCCCTTGCTCCCGCAGACCCACTTCGGCCCGGAGATGGCTCAGGAACGGCACGCGGCCGGCTTGTGAGTTCAAACCCGGGTGCCCACCCTGCTCTTAGGAACCACAGCGAGGGTCAGCCCCGGAGGCGGCTCAGAGCTCACTGCGCCCTCTCGGGCAGGGCCTGGGCGCCCAGTGACGCCAGCGCCCGGTCGTTCGCTAGGGCCGTGGTTCCCTGTGGCCTGGGGCTTTGTGCCCTCTGGAGGAATCGGCCAAGCCCACTTGCTGGAGCTGGCACTGCCCTGAGGGCTGTGGCAGGCTGGGTCTGGAGCCCTGGGCTGTGGACGACAGGGTGCGGACCCCAGGGCTCCGGCGTTGCCTTCCCGACCAGCTCTTGGGTGACTCCCACCGTCAAGGCCTAGCGCGCTTTTCCGGCCTCCCTCCGCAGCTACGGAGTCTGGCGCCTGCGTGGTCCATTTGGTGCCCCTCGCCCGGCCCGATCTAGCCAGCGACTGGCCCATTTTTGCCCCCACCTCCCACCCAGACTGACCTCCCTACCAGCCCCAAACCTGGTTCTCTGGGCCACAGTCTGAAGAATCGTTTGGTCCCCAATTAGTGGTATGAGGGGGGACGTAGCACCTGTCAGAGGGACCCCCAACAGCATTCCTGGAGAGAGGGCGACGTCCAGGGGTCCCAGTGGGGAGGGGGAGGCTGCCGGCAGCTGGCTCTTGTTAAGAATGAAAACGGGAAAGGTCTGGAGAGAGAGTGCAGTGGGTCGGGCACTTGCCTTGCACACCGCCTTTCGGGTTCCGTCCCCAGCACCCTATGTCATTTTCCGAGTCGGGCCAGGACTGAGTCCTGAGCACAGAGCCAGGAGTGAGCCCTGAGCACAGAGCCAGGAGTGAGCCCTGAGCACAGAGCCAGGAGTGAGCCCTGAGCACAGAGCCAGGAGTGAGCCCTGAGCACAGAGCCAGGAGTGAGCCTTGAGCACAGAGCCAGGAGTGAGCCCTGAGCACAGAGCAGGAGTGAGCCCTGAGCACAGAGCCAGGAGTGAGCCCTGAGCACAGAGCAGGAGTGAGCCCTGAGCACAGAGCCAGGAGTGAGCCCTGAGCACAGAGCCAGGAGTGAGCCCTGAGCACAGAGCCAGGAGTGAGCCTTGAGCACAGAGCCAGGAGTGAGCCCTGAGCACAGAGCAGGAGTGAGCCCTGAGCACAGAGCCAGGAGTGAGTCCTGAGCACAGAGCAGGAGTGAGCCCTGAGCACAGAGCCAGGAGTGAGTCCTGAGCACAGAGCAGGAGTGAGCCCTGAGCACAGAGCCAGGAGTGAGTCCTGAGCACAGAGCCAGGAGTGAGCCCTGAGCACAGAGCCAGGAGTGAGCCCTGAGCACAGAGCTGGGAGTCATCCCTGGGCACGGAGCCAGGAGTGAGCCCTGAGCACAGAGCCAGGAGTGAGCCCTGAGCACAGAGCCGGGAGTCATCCCTGGGCACAGAGCCAGGGGTAAGCCCTAAGCATTGCTGAGTGTGGCCCAAAAACAAAGGAACGTAACTGAATGAAAGTGGAGCCTGAGAGATGGCTTGGCGGGGCCAGAGCACACCCCCTGCCCTGTGACCGCCCCCCCCCCAGGTGGCCCTGCATAGCCAAGCACTGACCAGCTCAGCCCCCCACTCTGTGTCCAGACTCACTGGGAGCACCCTCGCTGAGCAGGATCCCTGAGGCGCACATGGGGGGAGGGGAGGTGCAGAGAGGGTTGCGGGTCCTGCAGTCCAGGTGTTGCCCAGTCTCCCAGGAGGGCCTAAGCCTTGAGGGCCATGGGAGGGGGGTGGGGGAGAGGCACCGGGAGCTTGAGGTGGAGTGTCCCTGGGAAGTGCGGTGGTGGGGCTGGATTGAAGCCTGTGGGGGTCTCTGCTCAGCAGGGTGGGCTCTCCCCCTCTCTGCCCCTGCCATAGAAACCCTGGGGCTCCCTGACAGGGGAAGGGGGGGTCTGGCTCAGCTCTGTGGATCGCAGCCCCTAGGGGACCGGGGCATCTTCATGGCAGGAGGCCCAGTCTGTGCCCAGAAATGCCCCCCGTGCCGTGAGGAGGGTCTCCGGGGGAGCACCAGGGCGGTGGCCCGGCCGCTCCAGCCTGGGGCTCCCGCTGCCTCCCCCGCCCCCGCCTCGTGCCAGCTCCGAGGGAGGTGACAGCCTGTCCTCTGCCTTGTTTATAGTCGGTTTGGGGACAGCACCTGCCCCAGCCCCTGCAGAGTCGCCAGGAGGTGACATCCTATCCGAGCCACCCCCCTCTGCCTGGCATCCCCTCCCAGCGGGCAGGCCGGGCCAGGTGTGTGCTCAGCTGCTGGTGGACGGGGCGGGGGTTGGGGGGGGCGGGGAGAGGAGAGGTTGGGGCTTGGGGGGAGCAGCCCTGGGCCCGTCAGGGAACAGGCTGGGCCTGGCACTGAGAGCTGTTCCCCGGGGTGTCACCAGCACGCCGCCCGCCCCTTTGCCTGGGTTGGGATGAGTGGACGGAAGGGCTCCTGGCGGGCAGGTCCGGCGGGGCGGCCGCTTCCCTGCCTGGGTCCTTCTCTGCAGGTCCCACCAGCTGCTGGCCGCCTCGGCCGCCTCCACCGTGGGGGCGAGGGGGCTCCCCGCGCACTCCGCAGCCTCTGGCCTGCGTGTGGTTGCAGCCCAGGGCGTGGGCCCGGGACGGGGCAGCCCCTGCTCCTCTGCTCCCCCGCCCCAGGGCCCTGACAACCCCACCTCCCTGCGCCCGCTTCCCCCTGGCCCTCCGCTGCGCCGACCCTCACGCCTGCCTTTTCTCTCTCTCTCTGGCTTTGGGGACACAGCCAGCGGCCCTCTATGGTCTATGGTCTGCCCTCCCGGCCAGGCTCATGCGCCCGCCCTTCGCGTGCTCTCCCCGGCCTCTTCCTTTAACTAGGATGATTATTTATTTATGGTTGAGGGTGCCTGCTCAGGCCTGACTCCTGGCTCTGTGCTCAGGGATCACTCCTGGTGGTTGCTCGGGGTCCCTGTGTGGTCCTGGGGGATCAGACCTCGGTTGGCCACGCACAGGCCGGGTGCCTCACCCGTTGCACTGTCTCCCTGGCCCCTGCGTTTTCTTTCCTGTTTACTTTCTCCTGGCCCTGCAGTCAAGAGTCACTCCTGGCAGTGCTCGGGGGACCCTATGGGATGCCGGGGATCGAGCCCGGGTTGGCTGCATGCAGGGCAGGCGCCCCACCACGGTACCGACCGTAGGACTCCGGCTGGTCTGGTCTTACTTTACCGCCCCCCCCCCACCCTAGTTTCCACAGGGACTGCAGTGAGGGGTGGGTGCTGCTCAGTGCTCAGTCTAGGGTGCTTCCTGGGCTGCACTGGCTGGCAGTGGAGTCGGCCCTGGGGCTGCAGGACTGTGCTTTAGGGAGCAGGGGTCTGGGCCGGGGAGGGGCACGCCCTTTAGCCGTCAGCAGCTGCAGGTAGGTCTGGGATCCCGGAAAGAGGAGTTACCCAGGATTGTGCTCAGGAGGTCCAGGGAGGGAAGCCCGCCTCACGCTTGCCGGCCCAGCGCTCCCCCTCCCTCCTTCTGGGCGGTCAGTCTCCTGGTAACTCTCCCTGGGCAGCCCAGGGGAACGGCCAGGGCAGTGCGGCGGGGGCGGGGGTAGGAGCACCTAGCTCCAGGTGGGCCCCCTGCTCCCGGCCAGGCAGGTGTGGGAGGTGGCAGGGGGAGGGGTGCCTGGCTCCTGGCTCCTGTGGGTGGGGCCCCCGGGGCAGCCCCTCTGTCCACAGGCGCCCTGGCGTCATCGGATGTCTAAAGTATAGGCTGGTACCCGGTTGGCCTAATGAGCGCGGCTCTCAGGCCAGGTGTGGGGACGGCGACAGCCCCTCTGCGTCCTTAGAGCTCCTCGTCCTGCCCTGCGCATGGACGGGTCTGTGTGTATGGGGGGGGGTGTGCCCTCGGCCCAACCTGCTGCCCCTTTCTGAGATCCAGGACCCCACCCGGGGCTGTGTGTCCCCAGCCGAACACACACCCAGCCACCTGCCGCCCCAGGCACGAGGGAAGAGAAGCCTGTATGTACCCCATGCAGGGCACCAGGGACAGTCCCCCCTCCCCCTCCCCTCCTTCCCCTCTCCCTTCCTCTCCCCTCCCTCTCTCTCTCCCTTCCCTTCCCCTCTGCTACCCCCCTTCCCTGCCTCTTCCTCTCCTCCCTTCCTCTCCCCTCCTCTCCTCCCCTCCCCTGCCCTCCTTCCCTGCTTCCTCTCCTCCCTTCCTCTCCCGTCTTCTCTGGTCCTAGCCTCTCCCCTGCCCTCCCCTCCCCTCCCCGGGTCCCTTCCTTCCTCTCTCATCCACACCTGGTGGCTCTCAGGGCTCAATCCGGACTGTGCTCAGGGCTCATTCCTGACCGTGTCTTGGGGGTCCGGCTGCTGAACTGAGGATGGACGGACCAGGCGAACCTTTTCCCCTGCCCTGCCCTCTGGCCCTCGCTGGCATCTGTTTGGGTCTGTTTGCCGACCCCGAGCCCCGGCTCCTGCTTCTGAGCAGCTCCCGAGGGAAGAGCCTTCTGCTGGGGTCCTGCCGCGTGGATGCCCAGGAGACGGGCTGCGAGTGCCGTGTGGGGGATGGGGGGAGGCCCCTGCAACTCTCCTGCCCCGCACAAGGCGGCGTGGGGTGGGCCCCCGGAATTCCCCCGTCTTTTGATGGGTGGGCGCCGCCTTTCCAGGGACGCTTTCCTGGAACACTGCTCCCCAGGGGTGATTCTGCCGCTCCTGCCCCAAGTGACCAAGTCAGGCGCGGGTGCTGAGATGGAGCCCAGGCCTGGCCCGGGCAGCAGTTGTGTTGTGTTTGAGAAACAGATTCACTATGATATGGGCATGGGACAGTCGCCTTGAGCTTTGATTCTCTCTTTGTTTGAAAACTGGCATGGTGGGGCTGGAGCGATAGCACAGCGGGTAGGGCGTTTGCCTTGCACGCGGCCGACCCGAGTTCGATTCCCAGCATCCCGTAGGGTCCCCTGAGCACCGCCAGGGATAACTCCTGAGTGCAGAACCAGGAGGAACCCCTGTGCATCGCCGGGTGTGACCCAAAAAGGAAAAAAAAAAACCCGGCGCGGTGAGGGTTGCTGTGTCCCACCCTACACACCCCCCTCCGGCTGTGGGCAGGAAGAAGGGGGCAGCCCTGGGAAGGGCCCATTCCAGCCTGTGATCCCTCGGCCCATCGGGAGGTGAGGGGCCCAGAGCCTCAGCCCTGATTGACTGCTGGAGGCATCTGAGGACTCTGTGTGCGTGTGTGCGCGCGCGCGCATGTGTGTTTGTGGACATGTGTGTGTAGGGGGTTTGTGTGTGTGTGTGTGTGCGCGCAGGGGAGTATGTGTGTGGGCGTGTGTGTGCAGGTGTGTTCATGTGTGGACGTGTGTGTGGATGTGCATTGCGTGGGTGTGTGTGGGTGCATGTGTGTGTGTACATGTGGGAGGTGTATGTGTGCACGTGGGCTTGTGTCTGTGGGCGTGTGTGTGTGAAGGCGTGAGTGCGTGTGTGTGGGCATGTGTGCGCGGACTGCGTGTGCATGGGTGTGTGTATATGTGTGTGAGTGTGTGGCGGGGGCCAGCCTTTTGACGAGGGCTGCAGAAACGCAGGACCGTGCTCCGGGGCGTCTGGGCCAGCACACCCGACTTTGTCCCGTTGCGAGCGCTGATAAGCGGGGCTTATCCTGGTCCTTATCTGAGGCCCGGGGTTCCATGGGGTGGTGGGGGGCTGGAGCCAGAGGTCCCCACAGGGGCCCTGCTCATCAGCTCACCCGTGTTCTTCTGGAGTCTGCTGGCCCGGGCGGGTCCGCTGTCGGGCCAAAGTCCTTGCCAGGCCCCTCTGGCATCCGGCTTGGAGCTGCTCTCCTGGGGACGCTGCCCGCCGTCCTGGCCTCACCCTTTGGAAGCCCCTGGGGCACCGGCGAGGACCATGCTGAGCACAGGCCCTGCGCAAAGGAGACTCCACACGGTCCCCTGAGCACAGAGCCAGGAGTCGTCTGAGGCCTGCCAGTGTGGCCCCCAAACCAATAAAACCCGAGAACCTAAGCTGGAACCTCACAGGGCCCCGAAAGGACCCAGCGAACCGGCCCACCTCGAGATGCAGAGGATGCCAGGGCAGCGCGGACAGTCAGGACAGGGCACTGGGGGCCCTGGCCTGGCCGGGCTGAGGCCCCGCGTGCATCAGTAAGGCTGCCGTGCGGGTGTCTGCTCAGAGGAGGCGCCTCAGGGTCTGGGAGTTCAGGGGGGCCGTGTGGGGGTCCCCTGGAGGCTGCAGAAGCTGCTCCACTAGGACCAACCTCTAGGGGTCTCCTGGGGCTGCCCCCAGGAGCCCCCCGGGTGCGCAGAGGCCTTGCCGGAGCGTGTGTTTGCGAGGTCTGCTTCTCTCACTCCGTGACTAACCCCGGCGGGGCTGAGGCTCCCAGGGGATTGTGCAACTTCCTCTGAGCCAAGGCCAGGGCCTGGGTGAGAGGCAGGGCTGGGGAAATGAGGAAACGCTGGGCTGCTGGGCCAGGGGCAGGCCCCAGGCTCCCCCGGGGGCCGCCGTCCAGGCCCGAGGGCACGGCGGGGGCATGCGTGTGCGTGTGGGGCGTGTGAGTTCTCAGCGGTGGGCAAGAGGGATGGTGTGGACGGGGGAGGGGAGACCCCGAGGGGCCTGCCTGTGAAGTCTGGGCCAGCCCCCAACCCCAAAGAGTGCAGGGCAGGGGTTAGTGGGGTCCTGGGGTCCCGTGTCCTGACCCTTATCAGCCCCCAGAGAGGAGGGTGGGGGTCCCACGCAATGCGCCCCAGGAAACAGCCTCCACTAGGCTGGGGGCAGACGCTGGACTGCCCGTCCCGGGAAGCCCCTTAGACTCTAGAACTGCAGTTTCCTCCTCTGGCACACGGAGATGACACTTGAGGTGACCTTGGGTCATCCTAAGCTCCTTTGGTGTTGGGGGCCACACAGCTGGCTGGGCCCCGCAGTTATGCCTGGTGGTTCCCAGGAGGGGAGTCAGGGTTGTCCATGGGCTTGGTCTCTGGCCCTTCTCCCGAGCTGAAATGACCTCTGTGGTGTTCGGGGAGCTCGTGGGGAGAGCACTGTGCCTGGGAGCACGGTTATCTGTGTGCCACCAGGAGGGAGGTCCCAGCGCTCTGGGACATCCCTTGAAGGTGGACTTTTTTTTTTCTCTTTTGTGTCACACCTGGTGATGCTCAGGGGTTATTCCTGGCTCATGCACTCAGGAATGACTCCTGGCGGTGCTCAGGGGACCCTATGGGATGCTGGGAATCGAGCCCGGGTGGGCGTGTGCGAGATACACACCCTCCCTGCTGTGCCATTGCTCCAGCCCCTGAAGGTGGACATTGGAGCAGGCGCTGCCTCGGCATGTCAGGCGCGAGTGCTCACTGGAGCCAGCTCACGGGGGTGCGTGTGGAGGCTGGGGGCCCGAGTGACAGTCTCAGGGCCACAGCCACAGGAGGGTGGACCTGTGCCGCGTCCCCCAGCCCCTCCCTGGACACCCCCGGGTGTTTGTGGGGGGCGGCGGCTGGAGAGGGCGAGCCCCATCTTCTCGGCGCCAGTTCATCTATGGTTTGGTTTGGTTTGGTTTGGTTTTGTGGGGGGGGCCACCCTCCGCGGCGCTCAGGGACCACTCCTGGGGTGGGGGCGGCTCAGGGAACCAGGTGGGAGGCCCGGATTGAACCTGGGTGGGTCGCATGCCAGGCAAATGCCCTCCCCGCTGTACTGTCACACACTGGCACTCTGCTTCTGGTCGGCACCAGCAGGTTTGAAGAAGTCAGCCCGCAAGGTTCTTAGAAACCAGGCGTTAAGGCAACAGAGCCGGGCCAGTCACATGCGGCGCTCTCCCCCTGGGGTCAGTGACGGCAGGGAAGTGAGTCCCGGGCTTCCCTCTGCGCGAAGGCCTTTGAGGAGCTGCCTGGACTTCCTCGGGAGAGGGGTGGCGGGGGCTGTGACCGGCAGCCCAGGGCACAGCGGTGACACGTGGGCCCCACACCAGACAGACCTGCCTTTGAGTGCTGCCCGAGCCGCCTGCTGACCTTGGCCTGGGTTCCTCCCTGGACGGGGAGGGACAGGCAGCTTCCAGGGGCCAGTGAACATATTGGGGGTGGGGAGAGACCTCCCGGGAAACGCTTAGGAGCCGAGGGCCACACCTGAATTTCCTCAGCTAGTCAGGCTGGAGGGTTCCATGCTTGGGCCCCGTGGGCGGGGGATGCCAGGCCACCCTGGAGGGGCTGCAGGGAGGGGGTCCGGGGGGACCCCTGGGTTTGTATCACCCCTGGTGATACAGACAGGCACTCCAGCCCATTGATTTTGTTTGTTTGTTTGATTGCTTGTGGGTCACAGCCGGGGACGTGAGCCTGCCCGTGCTCAGGAGTCATTCCTGGCCATGGCTGGAGGGCCAGGCAGGGTGCCGGGCATCAAACCCTGGCCGGTCCCTCACCCCCCGCCCTCTCTAGCCCTGATTGGCCCATGAATATTGTGTGTGTGTGTGTGTGTGTGTGTGTGTGTGTGTGTGTGTGTTGGGGAGGTGGGGTGGGCTGGGCTTCACCAGGCAGTGCTCAGGGGCTATTCTGGCTCTGCAGTCAGGAGTGACCCCTGATGGTGCTTGAAGGGGTCTGGTGGGGTGCTGGGAATTTGAACCGTTTGGCAGGACACAAGGCGAGCTCCTTAACCTCTGTACTAACTCCCCAGACCCTGAACATTTTTTCTCTTGAGGGGGGGTTGTGAGGCTATACGCAGGGGACCATGTGCAGTGCTGGGGGTCCAACCGAGATTGTCTGCATGCAAGGCAAGTGCCTTAACCGCTGTCCTGTCTCTTGACACCTGAACTTTATTTTCCGGGGGGGGTGGGGCGTCAGTCAAAGTAGCTGGAACCCCGTGGGAGGTTCGGGGGTCCTTGTCCACTCAGGGTCACGTGGCCGGGCCTGGCTGGAGGTGCCCCGTGGGGTACTCTCTGGCCAGGGTTGCACACGTGTCCCTAGCTGAGCCTTGGGGCTGGTGATGTGCCCACCGCTTCTCCACTTCTGGGAGCTACAGGTCCGGGGCAGGGCCAGGGCTCAGCAGTGTTCCCCTCCCCCCGAGGTCTTCGGGGGGGCCTTCGGACCCTTCTCTCCTGCTCCCCACTCTTGGCTCTGGCACGAGCTGAGCCCCAAACCCTGGTCCATGAGCTGAAGCCTGTTCTGGGTTTGGGTTTGTTTTTGTTTGGGGGGCCACACCCAGCGATGCTCCTGGTCTGCACTCAGGAAATCACTTCTGGAGCTCGAGGGGCGGTGGCGGGGGGGGGGGGGGGGAGGGGGGGCTTGAATCTGGGTTGGCCACATGCCGGGCCAACCCAGATTGCCACACGCAATGTGCCACATGCCACATGCCCTCCCAGCTGTGCTCTGGAGCCTTCTGAAGTCTCGGATCACTGCTGGTGGGGGCGGGGCAGGCCCTCAGTCACCTCATCTGCACAGTGGGGCTGCTCCTGGCCCGGCCGTCCTGGGGGCCCGGCCGGTCTTGTGGCTGCGTGTTGGGGAGTGGGGGTGGGCGAGGGGGGGAAGTGTGGCGAGCCTGTGGCGGCCGCAGGGCGGGGTGGGGGTGTTACTGCCGCAAGGCTGGGCAAGGTCATGAGCGCATCAGCTGCCTTCTACCCCATGACCTAGGGCCACGTGACCTCCTCGGAGGAGAGAGACCCATGCGTGAGCCTCCCCAGCTCTGGGGGACGGCGACTTCGTGGGGGGCTTCCGAGGCTGAGGGCGGGGGCGGGGTGGGAGCCCCATCCTCCTGAGACCCCGCTGGCTGGAGCTACTTAGCGCTCCCGTGGGTGGCTGTGGCGTGGGGGCGAGAGTGTGATGGCCCCCACCCTCGTAAGGTGCAGTGTGAGACCCCCCCACCCGGGAGACCCCACTGGTGGGGTGGCCGGGACCTGGGCATCCGCGCTGCGCTGCCTTCCAGCCTGAACTTCCGGCTCAGGGAATGAATGCATCTCCTTGACCTTGAGTCCCTTGCCCTGAGAAGTGGGGGTGACCACAGTGCCTGCGAGGGCAGGGGTTGGGGGCTGGTCAGGAGATAGCAGATGGACTCAGAGTGCTTAGAACACAATGCGGTACAGGAAGCACACTCTGCTTCCCACTTAAAAAAATTTTTTTTTAAGTTGAATCACTGTGAGATACACTGTTACAACGTTGCTCCTGATTGAATTTCAGTGATACAATGTCTCAACAGCCCATTTCCCACAGCCACTGTCCCCCAGTTCCCTCCCACCCCACCCCCTCCAGTCTGCCTCTGCATCAGATACTCTCTCTCTTTCTCTGTCTCTGTCTCTGTCTCTATCTCTCTCTGTCTCTATCTGTCTGTCTGTCTGTCTGTCTGTCCCTTTCTCTATCTCTTCCCCTCCACCCCAACCCTTTCGGGCATTGTGGTTTGCAGTACAGATGCTGAGAAGTCCTCCTGTATATCTATCCCTTTACCTGCCTCCTTCGCCCCATCCTGATGTGGAACCTCCAGGCCACACCTCACCCCCCAGAGCAGCCCCAGGACCCTTGACCGTGCCCCAGGCCCCGCATCAGGGTCATTGTGGATCCAATGAGCTCAGAACTCTGGACGGTTCCTTTGGGACACAGGAACAGAAGTGCTCAATGCCGTGAACCTGTGGAGTGGTGGTGGTGGTGGTGGTGGGGGGGGGGGGCCTGGCTGGGAATGTTTGGGGTTGTCAGCTTATTGTGACATGGCGAGGGTGGGGACCAGGGCCTGCTGCATGGTTGTTGGCACCAGCTGTGAGTTTTCCTGTTTTCTGTGACCTCTGAGAGCGTTTTAAGATAAATAAAGGTAAAAGGTAAAGGCCCTCCCGTTGATCGTCGATTTGCTCGAGCGGGCCCAGTAACGTCTCCATTGGAGACTTTGTTGTTACTGTGTCTGGCATATCGAACACTCTTGGTAGCTTGCCGGGCTCTCCGAGAGGGGCGGAGGAATCGAACTCGGGTCGGCCATGTTGGCCGCTTGTAAGGCGAACGCCCTAATAAATAAATTAATTAATTAAGGACCTCACGTGAAGGGTTAGCGTCAAGCAGATGTGGAGGGTCGCACTGTAGCCCCGTAGCACTGTCCTCCCGTTGTTCATCAATTTGCTCGAGCGGGCACCAGTAATGTCTCCATTGGGAGACTTGTTGTGACTGTGTCTGGCCTATCGCATACGCCACGGGGAGCTTGCCAGGCTCTGCCATGCGGGCGGGATATTCTTGGTAGCTTGCTGGGCTCTCTGAGAGGGGCGGAGGAATCGAACCCGGGTCGGCCGCGTGCAAGGCAAACGTCCTACCCGCTGTGCTATGAGGGAAAATAAAATAAAATAAAATAAAGAACATGGGACCCGAAAGCTAGACAGGGAAGGCACCTGCTTTACACGTGACTCACCTGGGTTAGATCCTCGGTGCCACACACGCCCCCACCCCCCCAGCAAGCCAAGCGGAAGCCCCGTGCACTGATGGGGATGGCCCCGCACAGAACAGAACAGAGTCTCCCCAGATCAACTAACGCCAGAAGCACAACGGGGCAGGGAGAGGCTCAAGCGCTAGGACGCAGATGGAGCTTGTGCGAGGCCCGGAGTGGGATCCCAGCACAGAGATGCCTGCCGTGGCCCTGGCGGGTCTCTGCCAGGAGCCATCTAGGCCAGTCGAGTCTAGGCTGCCGGGCCCGGCGTGCCTGTGCTGTTCCTGTGCTGACTGACGGTTTGCCCCAGGACATAAATAGGCAAAGGCCCAGTTCTATTTATTTATTTATTGTTATTTAATAATTGTTTGGGTTTTGGGGTCCTACCCGGTGGTGCTCAGGGCTTCCTCCTGGCTCTGCGCTCAGGGGTTACTCCTGGTGGGCTCGGGGGAGGACCCTATGGGATGTGGGGGATGGAACCCAGGTCAGCTGCATGCAAGACAACTTTCCCTTCCCACTGTGCTATCACTCTGTCACTGTCACTGTCCTCCCATTGTTCATCGATTCGCTCGAGCGGGCCCAGTAACGTCTCCATCGTGAGACTTGTGACTGTGTTTGGCCTATCGAGGCCGTCACGGGGAGCTTGCCAGGCTCTGCCGTGCGGGCGAGATACTCTTGGGAACTGGCTGGGCTATCACTCTAGCCTCTAAAAAAAAAAGAGTTGTTCAATTGGTTGGTTGGTTTTTCCTGTCGGTCCTCGTTGGGCAACCCCTCTGGGTAGATGGATGGAGACGTGGAGGGCACCCTGGGGGTCTGTGCCCACAGCCTGGGCATCCTGTGGGCTTCCCTCCCTGGGGGTCCTCACCTTCCTCAGGGCCACCCTGCGGCTCCCAACTCCATCTGCAGAGTCTGTGCCCTGCGTGGGCTTCCTGGGCCGAGGGGTGGCGGGGGGCTGGCTCGGTGGGGTCCCGAGCAGGTTAGCCTGGCTTACTGCCCGCCGCCTCCGGCACAGTGGGGTGGTCCACCGGGCCGGGCACTGCAAGGGGCTCCGCACCAAGGCTCTGTCTGCCAGTCTGCTGCTGCCTGGCCGTGCTGGCTTATGGGAGTGTGTGGCTGCCAGGGAGGTCTCCACCTGCCCCCTGCCCTGGGGTTCTTGGCTCTAGGCTGCGGCTCTGTGCCCTGTGACGTGGGGGCGGGGCAGGCAGGGGACCCCTCCTGCGTCCCTGGGGTGCTCCCCCTCCATGGGTGGCACCTGCCTACCCACTGCTCTCAAGCTGGCAGTGCGAGCGGGTGCCCCCTCCACCGGCCGTTGGGGGCTTCCTGCCGGGGGTGGGGGGTTCCCTCCGAGGTCACGGAGGGGCTCAAGTGCAGGGGTGGGCCACGGGCCGCGGGCCGGTGGCGGCTTCCTGGCGGCTGCGTGGCCAGCACCGTGTGCCCGGGTTAATCTTAGCCCTGACTCACTGGAGAGGCTATTTTTAGCCCTGCGCTGAGTGCTGCCAACATCTGGTGCAGCCCGTCCCCTCTCGAGGGGGCAGGGGGGCAGGAGGGGGTCCTGGAGGGAGAGCAGGACCGAGCAGTCCCTCCGCTGGGTGACTGGGCCACGGGGCTCCCCACTCCTCCTCCCACTGCCCGCTCTGGGCGCCGTGCTGGGGCGCTGGGCAGGGAAGCCGAGTGGAAGGGGCCCCTGAGGAGGGAAGGATCCCCTAGTGTCGGGCGCTGGGTACCATACTGTACCCTGCCCTGCCCCCCCCCAAAAGCTGTGCCTGCTACTTCCTGTGCTCCGGGGACCAGTACTCAGTCCCTGTTTGCTCTGTGAGAGAAAGTGCAAGTGTTCAGTCAAGCAGTTATGCGGGTTCCTGGTGACGGGGGTAGCGTGGGGGTGGGGGCGGGGGGGGAGCGGGGGGGCCGGGGTGGGGTCGGCAGTGTGTTAGGGACCCAGGGAGGGATGTTTTCTCGGGCCACCCTGTTCCGAGCATCTCTCGTCTCACAGCGCGGGGATGGGGCTCAGACGGGGGAGGTTTACCCAAGAGCCCTGCCGGCTTCGGTGGCTGCAAGTCCGGAGGAGGGGTCAAGGGCAGGGGGGTGTGGGCTCCGGTGTCACAGCTTGTCCCCCCCCCCTTACAGCACTGCAGGAGGGGGGAAGGGCAGGCTGGAGCTGTGGGTCAGGGGAAGCTTCCGTGAGGTCCAAGGAGACTCTCTGGGTGTCTGCTGTGGGCTTTGCTGTCTGTTTTCTCCCGGGAGGGAGGGGTGCCGTTGTCCTGGGGGACCGCGGGGGAGAGCTTGGCCCAGCATTTGGGGGGCCACGCCGTTTGCACCGGTTCCTGCTCACCCTGGCCCCGAGCAAGCCACAACTTTCCAGTCTTCCTCACACATGGCTGTCTGGGGGGCCGTGGGGGTTTGGGGAGGGCCCGGGGCAGGCCGGGGGTCTGCCCCGGGGTGTTCTCCTGTTTTACATGCCAGGGCTCCAGATAGATTGCTCGTGAGAATGGGCACTCTACCGAATGCGTCCGGGCTCCCCCCCGCCGCACCCCTGTCGTCTGACGTCTGGGTCCCTCGGTTTAGCCTGGGTGCTAGGATCCTGCTTGGGGGCTGTGGAATCCCCAGGAGAGCATCCCACCACCCGTCTGTCCCCTTGAGAAGGGACAGGGCACCTG
Source organism: Sorex fumeus (assembly GCF_029834395.1). Lineage (NCBI taxonomy): Eukaryota > Metazoa > Chordata > Mammalia > Eulipotyphla > Soricidae > Sorex > Sorex fumeus. Next base: position 59,432,281 of record NW_026606118.1, read on the forward strand.
CTGGCCCTGTCTGTGCCCGTGGATTCCTGGAGCGAACCACGCGGGCAGGGAGCTGGGCTGGGCAGACAGGCCGCCTCCCGTGCCCGGCCGACCCTCCAGGAGTATTGGACTGTCCGTGGCGGGGCCCGGGGCTCCAACCCAGGGCCGCGGGCTCAGGCCTGTGTGAGAGGCCCGACGCAGCGCAGAGGAGCGTCCGGGTGGGACACAGCCCGGCCCACCACAGCCGACACACGCCACGCCCCGCTCCACACGCTCACACAGGCCCGCGCCTCGGACCCGCTGCCCCTCCGCCCCCAGCCCCCGGTCAGGCTTGGCTGGTTCGTAAACGAGAACAAAGACGCCCGCCCGGCCTGAACCTGTTGGTTCATCAGTAAAAGAAGAAAGAAAGGCAGAGGGAGCTTCAGAAGGTTTCTGCCTCCCCGCCTCAGCCTCAGCCTCTCTCTCGGCACGGCTCTCTCCGTGGCGTCCTCTCCCCCCCCAACACACACACCAGACATACACACACACACACAGACACACACCCCAGACACACCACCCTTGCCCCAGACCACACACTGTACCCGTATACACACCACTGACATACAAACACACACACACACACACACCACTTGCCCCAGACCACATATTGTACACGTATACACACCGCAGACATACAAACACACACACTGCACTTGCCCAGACCACACACTGTACACGTACACACACCACAGACATACAAACACACACATACACACCCCTCAGACACATGCCCACACATCATACAACACACACATACCCCACACCACACACTATCCACACACACACACACACGGCACAGACACACACACAGTCTGGCAGGGAGGAAGGGGCTCCCCCTCCTGCTTCTCCTGAGGAGGTCTGGGCTGCGGTGCCACAGTGCTCTGCCGGGCCCAGGTGTGCGGGGGAGGAAGAAGGGCAGCCGGCTGTGTCCATTGCGCTGCCCCCCACGGGGCTTCTGTGTGTGCCCTGTGGGGAGTGGGGCGTGGAGTGTGTGGAGCGGCTGGGGGAGGGGCAGGCAGCTTCTCCCGGGGCCTCCCCCGACCAGGGAGAGTGAAGCCTCCGCGCCCCCCTCCACTGGGGCTGCAGCCCTGGGGTTCGGGGCTCCTGGCTCCCCCCTCACCCGCGGGGAGGACATGCAGGGACCGCTCTCGCCCGCACCCTGCTGGACTGGGAACCCAGCTGGCCATGGGCTGCGGCCCGGCGGGACGGACGCTGTGGTCGGCACCTGACACCAGCCCCATGGTGTTCCAGCTCGCACAGGCCTGCCAGGGCCGGGAGGGAGCCCCACCTGCACCCGCCTGGCCGGCCAGGCTGCTGCCTCAGTGACCCGTCCCCAGGGGACAGCCCAGAGCATTGAGTCGGCCCTGAAACCTCACCTTCCTCCAGCCCGCTTACGTAACAGCCACAGGCCGCGCCCATCCCGGGGCAGCCCCCATTCCACTCTCAGTGGGGGTGGGGGGGGGTGCCAACGCCCTTCGCTGCCCCCCTCCCCCCCCAGCCTGCCCCCCTGCTCCCTCCTACAGCCGGCCTGCCCCTCCCCCTCCCCCGCAGCCTGCCCCCCCCCGCCCCCCGTGTGGCCTGGGAGGGGGGCAGGGGCCCTCTCCAGGGAGATGAATTCCTGGCCCGACCCCAGCTGCCAGCCTGCCCGGCTCGGCCCCAGGGTAACGCCGGGCTGGGCACACACACAGTGCCATTGTGTGCCTGGGCCCCCGGCCTGCCTGCCGCGGGCCTGGCACCAGCTCTATCAACAGCCTCCTCTGCTGCCCCCCTGCACCCCCCCCACCAGGCCCCTTGTGGAGACGGAAGCTGGGATCAGCTTCCTGCTGGAGAAGCCCGTCAGATACCCCCGCCCCCACCCCTACCCGCCAGCCTATGGCCAGGGCACTCCTCACCCACCCACCCAAGGTCACAGGGCTGGAAGCGGCAGAGCCAGGGTCAGGCCAGGACCCCTGGGGCCCAGGTTCTGTGCTGCCTCGGACCCAGAGCTGAGGCCCTTCCCATAGCTCACTCTTGGGGACCCCCACAGCCCAGCTGGGCACGGGCAGCCTTGGAAGAGCAGGGTCTGGCCTTCCCAGGGGTACTGCAGACCATGGGGCAGGGGGTGAATTCCCAGAGAAGGCGGTGGGTGCCTCAGTTTCCCCACTCTGCCTGCAGGTCTGGGGATGGGACTCTCACTCCTTCCTGGGCGGGTGGCGGGGAAGTTCCGGGCGGGCGGGCGGGCGGGTGCTGCTTCTATTCTGGGAGCCTGTCCCGAACAAGTGGGCCAAGCCTCGGGTTTCCCCCACCCAGGGGCCCCTGAGGCCCGAGAAGCTGTGGCCGGGGGCTGGGCTCCAGGCTGCGGGGGTCAGCCTGGCCGAGCTCCGGTACACAGCCGGAGTGGGGGTGCTCCAGCCTGGGCTCAGGGATGGAACTGGGTGGGCTCGGGGCTGACTGTGAGCAGGGCAAGGGCTTCCCACCTGGCGGGAGGGTTCTGCTCCGCTCTCTGCTTCCGGGCTTCAGTGGCTCTGCTCGTCAGGCCTCCCTGAGGCCCGCCCCCTCCCCCTGGGGATGAGCCCTGGCAGCCCCTCGGTGCCCCCTCGGGATGGAACAGGGCAGCCGTGGGTGCGGCTCTGTGGCAGAGCTCCTACCTGCCTGACCAAGGCGAGGCCCAACCTTTGCTCTCCGACCCTGCAAAATAACAGAAGCAAATGGAAGAAAGGAAAAAGAAAAGGGGCAGTTTGCTGTCGGGAGCACCAGATTCTGAATCGCGGGACTGGGTTCAGGGCAGGGGAGTGGGGACGGGGGGGGGGGTCGCTCAGGCCGAGACCCATTTCTCCCTATTCCTGTGCAGGGGTGGCCACAACCCCTCCAAGCCCCGGGTTCAGGGCACTTGCAAAGCCCCCCGGGAAGTCGGGAAGTGGGTGGGGAGACAGGCTGAGACAGCACCCGGTAGGCGGGTGTGTGAGGAGCAGACAGGGCCATCGGGGGCAGGATGGTGGCCCCCCACTCCCCCCAGACTGTGATCTCCACGAGGACAGGCAGTTCCGGTGCCTCTCAGAGTCCCTGGTCAGGCTCAGCAAGTTGCTGATCAAGTCTTGTTCTAGGGAGGTTCAAGGAGCATGAGGTGGGGTGGGATGGGGGGCTGCCTGGAGGAGGTGGCGCCGACACTGGGCGGGAGCTGAGTGGAAATTGGGCAGTGTGCGAGTGGGGACGGGGCGCCAGGTGCTGGAGCCAGGGACGGTCTGTTCTCTGGTCTGAGCTTGCGGAGCTCCGGGGGCTCTTGGGAGGGTGGTCTCCCTCTCTCCGGGGGCGATGAGCCCCTCTCCCTCTCTGTTTTGTTTCTGTTTTTTTCTGTGTTCTTGGCCCCAGGCTGTGGTGTTCTGGGCCTCTCGCATGGTGCTTGGGGAACTGTGTGGTGCCGGGGGTCGGGAATAGGACACTTGGGCACAGGAGGGATGGGGTGGGGGCAGAGCCTATGCACTTGCTCCTGCCCCCGCTGTTCTGCCCGTGGCCCGCCTCTGGCGTCCTCTCCCTCCACTCGGGGCTGAACTGGGCCCGGGGGCTGGAGGCAGGAGGCAGGAGGCAGTTCCTGGCACTCCTTCACCCCTGCTCCCTTGTTTTGTTTTTTGCTTTTTTTTTGGGTCACACCCAACCCATGCTCAGGGGTTCCTCCTGGCTCTGCACTCAGGAGTGACTCCTGGCGGTGCTCGGGGGACCCTATGGGATGCTGGGAATTGAACCCGGGTCGGCCGCGTGCAAGGCAATCGCCTTACCTGCTGTGCTATCGCTCCAGCCCCACCCCCGCTCCCTTGGAAGGCATGCGGGGAGGGGGGTGCAGAGACAGGCCTAGGCGGCACTTCCCTGCCCCCGTGAGTCCTGTGTGGACTGGGGGAGCAGGGGCCTTCCCTCTCTCTGCCACGCAGCAGGAAGCGATGAGAACGCGTGGCGCTAGACATCTCCAGTGTCTCGTTTCTTTCAGAAGTTCCCCCGCAGGGTCGGATTAGGCACCTTGAGAGCATGCAGCCGACCCGGGTTCCATCCCCAGCACCCCGTGAGGTCCCCCGAGCACTGCCAGGAGTGATTCCCGAGGCAGAGTCAGGAGCAAGGTCTTAAGCATCGTTTCCCAAAGAAATGTTCACCCCTCCCATCCATATCTCCCCGTTAGAGTCATCCATCTTTCCTTCCTCCCTTCTTCCTTCCCTCCTCCCTCCTTCCTTCCTTTCTCCTTCCTCTCTCATTCCTCCCTCCCTCCTTCCCTCCTTTTTCCTTTCCTCTCTCCTCCCTCCCTCTTTCCCTCTTCCTTCCTTCCTTCCTCCCTCCCTTCGTTCCTCTTCCCTCCCTCCCTCCTTTCTTTCCTCCTCCCTCTTTCCTTTCCTCCTTCCTCCTCTCTTCCTCCCTCCTTCCCTCCTTCCCTCCCTCCCTGTGTCAGAGCGCGGCCTGGAGTACCTACGAACCTACCCATCCCTGCACCCTGCGCGCTGTGTCCATCCGCCTGCCTCTGTCCTGCGTGCCTCCACGTGCACTTTCTCCACCCATTCATCTTGGTGTCCCTTTGCTGGAGCCGAGAATCCACCCGTGTGTGACACGCTGAGGACTCGTCCCTGACGTCCATGTGTCACCTTCCCATCGCTCCATGCACCCATGTTCGCACCCATGTTCACACCCATCTCCATCCGTCACGCCTGGGCACCCACCACTCCATCACTGAGCCCCCAGAGCCCGCCCCGGGCCCTTGCCGGAGCCCCCCCCCCCCCCCAGTGACACTCGTATCCTGGCTGAGCCCAGGGGTTGCGGGACCCCCATGGAGCTCAGTGAGTGACTGGCACCAGGCTGAGAGGACGCCAGCGTTTCTGGCCGTCAGCTCCGCCTGCTCCCTTCACTCACTCCCGGCTCGTCCTGCGGTGCTCCGGAGGCAGGGCTGGAGGGTCCTGGGCACTGCGGCTCTCCATCCTGTCCTCATGCCACCTGGGGCTGGAGGGCCCTGAGGCTTCTGGTCTGGTCGTGCTGCACGGGCCCTTATGTTGTCGTGGGTTTGCCGTCTACAGAGTGGACGTGGTCTCATAACTCAGCTGCCACCTGGATTGTGGCTTCATTTACTCTCCCTGTCTTGCCACCAGCTCCCGAGGGCACTGTCCCTCCCTGCAGCTAGGAACACTGAGGGCAGGCGCTGCCCGCGTCCCCTGCAGCAGTGCCCAGAGGGACCGCGGGAGCACGCAGGGATGGCATCCGGTTGGCAAGCACCTTCCTGCCGTCGTATTCTGGTCGGCCTTTCTTGATGCTTGAGCTGAGCCCCCCCTGAGGCCCCATTGACCCCCGGTGACCCCGTGCAGGCAGTTCCCAAGAGTGCTGGGACGGAGGGAGCCAGGGTGCCTGTGGGTGCTGGGGCGCTCCCGGCTCGGTCTGTGGGTCAGGGATCAGGTCAGGGGGCTCAGCGGCTCCTGAGTGGGGCCACGTCCCAGGCTCAGGAAGGGTGGACAGGGCGTGCCCAGGGCACGGGGCTGGCTCCATCTCTGCACTCAGACCTCCGGGTGCTGCCAGCACTGTGGAGACGCCTCGTCACACCCTCCTCCCTCGAGGCTGCCACCTCCGGTACGAGACAGAACCTTCCCATCTGGACCGGTCACAGCCCAGTGGTGGGGGTCACACAGCCCCATCATGGTGTTCGCTACGGGTGTGTGTGTTGGGGGGAGCACCTCTCAAACAGTGCTCAAAGGCCTTTGGGCTTACTCTCGGCTCTGCACTCAGGAATCACCCCCGGCATGCTGGGGGGGACCATATGGGCTGCCGGGGATGGAACCCCGGTCGGCCACGGGCAAGGCAAACGCCCTCCCCGCTCCAGCCCCAAGATAACAATTTGTTGCTGTTTGAGCTGGCACTCTGTGCCCTGGGCTTGTCCGTGGCAGTGCTTGGGGGCTGAGCCCCGTGTGCCCAGCGTGCACTCAGGTCAGTGGGCGTCTCCTCAGCCCTTTCTGTGGCATTTGGCCAGGTGGTTCAGTGCTGGGGCTGGTGACGCCCGGGCCCAGCCAGGGAGGGGCACGAGGGTCACCCTGTGACTATGGGGACCTCCAGGGCGGAGTGCGGGGGTGGCATCTGGTGCCAGGGGGCCCTGAGCTTTCTCCATGCTTTTCAGCAGGTGGGTGAGGGGGCACCTGTACCCGCAGAGGGAGAGAGAGGGAGAAGAAGGAAGAGGGGGAGGGGGAAGGGGGAGGGAGGGAGAGGGCTGTCAGCGTCCCATCAGGCACTGAGGCGTGGAGAAGGGCCCCGTGTGGGCCCTTAGGCTGGCAGCGGCTTGTGGCCCTGACACTTTGCAGCTGGGAGGCAGCAGCCATGGTGGTCCTCCCCGCCCCGCCCCCAGGCCCCTGTGCCCACCTTCAGCCAGTGGGAGGGAGCAGGGTCCCTTCTCCGTGTGGGGCAGGGTCCGCTGACTCAGGGTCCCTCCTGGCCCTCCCCCCTGCAGTCCAGACCCGCCACTCCTGCTCTCAGGCCCGTGGGGGCCGGGAGGGAGAGGGCAGGTGCCGGGCTGGGGGGTTGAACCATCACCCCCAACCTTCATGCCTCTGCTCCCTTTCCAGCGGGTCCCGCTCTGGCCTGTGCTCACCAGCGGATCTGGTGTGGGCAGACTGTGCGAGCCTCACCTCTGACCTTCCTTCACGATTCCCCGCAGCGGCCCTGGGGAGAGCAGGCCTGCAGAGGTGGGGTCCCGCCGGGTGGAGGTCAGGGGCAGGCACGCACGTGGCAGAGAACGTGTGTGCACGTGAAGGTATGACTGTGTGCATGCACACGTGTTTGTGAGCGACGCGTGTGGTGTGTGTGTGTGTGTGCGCATCTTCTATGGGCTGTGTTGTGTTGTACCTGGGCTGTGGGCCTGTGTCTGTGCCCTGAGTGAGACCCGGCGTGCAGGGTGCAGGTGAGTCTGGCTCAGCCTCGGCGGCGGGGCCTTCTCAGACCTTGCCTGCCTCCCGGGTCACACCGGGCGGGGTCGAGGCGGGCTCCCTGCGAGTCCCCAGGAGGGGCCGGGGCTGGGCCGGGTGGCCGCGGTGTCTGTCCCTGCGCTTCCCGAAGCCAGTGCAGCAGAGGAACACGGAAGCCGGCCTGGGCCTGCGGCCGCCCCGGGCCCGCCGGGCGTGAGTCAGAGCGAAAGCAGAAGCTGCCAGACCGGCGCGGGGTGAAGCCAGGCAGAACCCAGCCGGCTATTTTGGAACCCGGTTAATTCCCGCCCGGCCCCGCCTCCCCTTTCTCAGGGCTGCCTGGGAAGGAACTTGGTTCCCCGACACGACACGGAGGTGCAGGCCCCCCCTTCCCGGCCCACTTGGGCTGCGGATCAGCCTCTGGGGCAGCTGGAGGGCAGAGCGCCCCCTCCTGGCGGGAGCTGGTTCCGTGGGGCCCCTTCCCTCGCCTCCAGCAGCTGAGGGGTGGGCCCTCCCGGCGGGGCCTCCGGAGGCTTGGGGGCACTTTGTGGGCCCAGAGGGGTGAGCTTTAGGGACGGCGGGCTCACCTGCTCGCTCGGACCCTGGTTCCTTCTGGCCCACCCCCGCCTGTGCTCTGGCTCTCAGTGCTCCTCGGGGGCCTGCCAGAGCTGGGCCGTCAGCAGTCCTGGGGGATTCTAAATGGAAGAAGGGGTGCAGCGGGGAGAGCAGGCCGGAGCTGTCACTCAGCTGTTTTTCTGCCTTCCATGGTGTGCGCCGTGTGTGTGTGTGTGTGTGCGTGTGCACGCATGAGTGTGTTTGTGTTAGTGTGTGTGTTAGTGTGCATATATGTTAGTGTGCATGTGTTACTGTGTGTATGTGTGTGCGTGTGTGTGTTAGTGTGCATGTGTGTTACTGTGTGTTAATGTGTATGTGTCAGTGTGCATGTGTGTTAGTATGTGTGTTAGTGTGTGTGCATGTGTGTTGGTGTGCCTGTGTGTGTTAGTTTGCCTGTGTGTTAGTGTTTTTGTGTGTGCATGTGTGTTAGTGTGTGTTAGTATATGTGTGCATGTGTGTTGGTGTGCATGTGTGTTAGTATGCATGTGTGTTAGTGTGTGTTAGTGTGTGTGCATGTGTGTTAGTGTGCCTGTGTGTGTTAGTTTGCCTGTGTTAGTGTGTTTTTGTGTGTGCATGTGTGTTAGTGTGTGTTTTAGTGTGCATGTGTGTTAGTGTATGTGTCAGTGTATGTGTGCATGTGTGTTAGTATGCATGTGTGTGTATTTGCGTTTGCACACAGAGTAGTGCAGGCAGTGAGTGTGCTTGTGGGACTCTGCGTTTGGCGCTCCACCCTGCTCTCCACCCCACAGCAATCTGGGTGGTGGGTTTCTGCACCCACGGGCAGCATCTGTAGGCCCCTTATCCGTGACTCGCAAAAATGTGTGTCTGGGCTGGCTCAATAGTCCAGGTAAGAGCCGGCCCTGTACCCTGGTCTGGATCCCCAGGCACCGCCAGCGGGAGCGAAGAGGCTCAAGAATGCCCCCCCCCAACTCCCGCCACCACATGTGGGCCCGTGTCTGCCACCAGAGGGTCAGCCCAGCAAGGCTGCTCCTTGCTCTGGACACACCACAGGGCCTGTCCCTTAGAAGTCTCTCTCCAGGACCTGGAGATGCCTCAAAGGTTGGGGTCCCTGCTTCAGTCCCCTGCAGCGTGTGACTCCTGAGTGCCTTCAAGAATGACCCCCAAGCCCCCAAAATAAGCAAAACAAGGGGCCATGACAGCTGGCCTCGCACGTGGCCAACCCAGGTTTGATCCCAACACCCCGTATGGTCCCCCGCGTCCTCCCAAGAGTGATCCCTGAGCACCACCGGGTGTGACCCCAGAACAAGCAGCTCCAACCTGCCCGCTCAGGCCTCTTCCTTGCAGGGTCCTGCACTCAGTAGGCATCTGGTGGACCCACCAGTCTGGCCCGGCCGGCTGCAGACAGGGGTGGTGCTCAGACCCCAGCCCAGGTGTCTGCTCTTGCCCACCTGTAGTGTGACCTTGGGCGAGGACCAGGCCTCTTTGCAGTGCAGGTTCATGGGCAGGAGGCGGGGGGACGGGCCAGTGCCGGGGCTCAGGGGCTGGGTGCTACAGATGTCCTCGCCTGTCCCCAGGAGACGGGGCCTGCTCCTCCACACCGTCTCCTGCCTCTCCTCCAGCAGGGCCTTCCTGGAGCAAAGCTGGACAGCTGGGGTGATAAAGAGGTGCTTACAAAGTTCTCAGAGGCAGAAAGGAGGGAGATGGAGAGGTCAGAGGCCAGACACTCATCTTGCTGTGCTCTCGCTCTCTCTCTCTCTTTCTCTCTCACACACACACACACGTGTTAAGTGCTATCCAGACAGCATGTTATTTGTATTTTTTTAAAAAAATATTTTGGGGCCCTGGGATTGGAGCAGTAGCACAGCAGGTAGGGCGTTTGCCTTGCAAATGTGGCCATCCCGGGTTCGATTCCCAGCATCCCATCTGGTCCCCTGAGCACCGCCAGGAGTAATTCCTGAGTGCATGAGCCAGGAGTAACCCCTGTTCATCGCCAGGTGTGACCCTCCCCCCCCAAAAAAATTGGGGGCCACTCCTGGCTGTGCTCAGGGGTCACTCCTATCTCTGCACTCAGGAACCACCCCGGTAGGCTCAGGGGAGCAGGAATCGAACCCGGGTTGGCTGTGTGCAAGGCAAATTCCCTACCCACTGTGCTATCTTGTCTATCTTGTCTGTTTGCTTTTGAGCCACTCCTGGTGATGCTCAGGGCTTACTCCTGGCTGCTCTGCGCTCAGGAGTCAGTCCTGGTGGTGTTCAGGGGACCGCGTGGGATGCCGGGGATGGAACCTGGGTCGGTCAGTTGTGTGCAAGGCCAGCAGCACCCTCCCCGCTGTCCCTTCGCTCTGGCCCCGGCAGAGCTATCCCCAGTGCCATGACCTGGCGTGGGACCCTGCGACCCTGCCGGGCTGCCGTGGAGTGATGCCAGGTGCTGGAGGGGGCGGGAACACTGTGGGTCAGTGGACAGCCCGACTGGGCTGGGGGCCGGCCTTCATCTGGGCAGTGTGTGGGATGGGCCGGGGTCTGGGGAGGGAAGCTGCTTTCTCCAGAAGCTTCCTTACAGCTGGGAGACGGGGGCGTGGCGGGGGACAGCCAGCTCCGGAGAACTCGCACACAGACCGACAGTGGGGCGGGAGCAGGCTCCAGAGGAAGAGGGGCTTGAGTCCCCCCACCCGCTCTGCGCCCAGGACCCGCCAGGGCAGCTGGGTGACCACGAGCGGGGGGCAGGATGGACGCCCCATCCCTGGGCACTCTCCTCGCTTTGCCTTGTTTGGGTTTAGTTTGGGGGTTTAGTTTGGGGGTTTAGTTTAGGGGTTTAGTTTGGGGGTCCCACCCGGTGTTGCTCGGGGGGCGGTCCTCCCAGCTCCCTGCTCACTTCTGGCCTTGCTGGGGACCATGTGGCGCAGGGTTCGAGGCGGGGCTCCCGCTTTCCAAGCCTGTGCTCCGGCCCGTGGACCCACCTCCCAGCCCCGTCGGTGGCCGTCTGTTCCCCGTCCCTCAGTGCCCGGGAGCAGTGTCCCCTCCCTGCCCAGGCAGGCCTCCTGCCAGGGCCCAGCCGGTCCCAGTGGAGCGGGTGGGCATCTCTCCGGTCCCGGCTGGCCTTTGAAGTTGTTCCCCGGCTGCACAATTGCCGTGGCCTTGCCCAGGCTGACAGGCCAGCCGGCCGGAGGCGCCTGCTCCCTCCCTTCCTGTGGGCCGGGGCCGCCCCTTCCCTCCCTCCCCTTCCTGCCTCTGCTCCCCCTGCCCTGCTGAGGGTCCGGGTCCGCGGCTGCATTTTGAAGCCAGGCTTCCTCTGTAACTCATGTTGTTTCCCGGGCTGGCGTCATCACGTGGAACGCGGGCCCCCTTGGCACCAGGCGCAGGCAGGGAAGATCCGGAGAGCCACGGCCGAAGGCGGCCTGCTCGCGACCGCGCAGGTGACCCTCAGCCCTGGGTGTGGAGGGCCGGCTGCAGGGTCCCCCCCGGGATCTGGCGGGCGATGGAACCTTCTCCATCTGGATCTAGGTGGGGCGGCACAGGGGCCCACGCCCACCAGTGTCCAGCCGGGGCACTGCCCGCCGTGGACGTGCCCGCAGGAGAGGGCGGGGCAGGCTGAGGGGTCGGGTCCCCAGCACCCCCCCCCTCCATGCATGCAGCTCTCTCTGCCTGGCTCACAGCAGAGGCCAGAGAAAGGCTGTGACACGGGCCCCCATCGCACGTCAGACACGCACCGGCCCCGCAGCCCACAGCCCACCTCTCATGTGTGAACGAGGCCCCCTGCCCTCCTGGCTTGGAGTGGGGTGGGGTACATGTGTGAGCGGGACCATGAATGCGGGCGTGTGTGAGATGTGTGTGACCACGTGAGCGTGTAAGCGCGCGCGAGTGTTTGAGCATGTCTGAGTGTGTAAGTGTGAGAGTGTGTGAGCGTGTGAACATGTGTGAGAGCGTGTGCGGGGGTGTGTGGGCATGTGTGAGTGTGTGTGAGCACGCGTGTGGGAGCACGTGTGTGTGAGTGTGTGTAAACGTGTGTGAGTGTGCGTGACCATGTGGGTACATGTGAGTGTGTGAACCTGCGTGTGAGTGTGAACGTGTGGGTATGAGTGTGGGTGTGCGTGCGCATGTGTGAGTGTCAGCGTGTGTGAGTGTGCGAGTGTGTGTGTGGGTCCTTCCCCCCAGTGTGCCCCTGCGTGCGGCCATAAATCACGGCGTGTGCTCGGGGGCAGGAGCCGTTGGAAACCCGCGGCTCCGGAGGAAGGAACCGGCAGGGGGTGGGCCAAGGCCCCCCCGCCTTGTTCAGCCACAGAGGCTGGGGCCTCCCAGGGCTGCTCTGCCCACACCGAGCTTCTGATGGGACGAGTGTGTGCATGCGTGTGAGAGCAGGCACACGCATGTGTGAGGGTGTGTGTAGGAGAAAGGGGGAGAGACAGACAGTGACCGGACACAGGGGCTGGACACTCGGGAGGCACCAGCCGCAGGACACTCGCTGGAACGCTGCGCCTGGCCGCCCTGGAGGCCAGCACCCCAGTATCTGCTGTCCCCATCTGATGCAGGCTGGGTCCGGGCTGCCCTTCGGGCCCGAGGGTTTGAGCTGAGTGACCTCAGCCCCGGGGAGTCTCAGGACCCTGCTCCTGCCAGCTTGGGTGCCTCCGCCTCAGGTCCTGCAGGACCCGAGACCATGGGGGAGTAGACGGCTTGTTGGGGCGGGGGCTCCGGCGTTGGGCGGACTGTCTTGTTTTCTGCCTCACCTGGCTGAGCTTGGCCGAGCACTGAGACAGAGCCCTCCGCAGCCCAGGGGGACTGGCCTTCTCCCCTGCCCCCCGAGGCCAGGCACCAGCTCGGCTGGGCTTTGGTGGGTGCTCTGGGGCTGGCGCAGCCTGGTCGGGGGAGAGTGACGTCCCCGGCCGAGCCTCGCCGCTCCATGTGTGCTCTGTTCCTCAGCCCCACACGCGTTCCTGGGGGAACAGGAAGCCAGGAGTTTCCTGCCCGCGTTCCAGGATTTCACTGCCTGAGGCCGCCGGCTTCCCTATCCCTGGCAGGAGGAGAGCAGTGACCGTGGACACGCCTTGGTCGGAGGGGGCCGTCCTCTAGGGGATCCCTAAAATGAACTGTGACAACCTGGCCTCAAGCACAGGATGGGGGCCAAACCCTAAGCCCCCGGGGGCTGCCAGGCTGGGCACCGCTGAGCTCTGGGGCCTGGCAAGGGGCCGTTCCATGCTGCTTCCCCGGCTGTGAAACGGCACCGCGCTGGACTCATGTCAAAGAAAGACACAGCGGTGATTAGAGGGCGAACCGTACCAGCACACAGTGACCGTTCCGCGAGCATTAGAGCCCCCCGGGAGAGCCTCTCCGAGTAGGGTATGCGCGGTCATTATAGGAGCAGAACAACAGGTCAGAGGCCAAAAGAAAGCCCCAGAGGCCGGAGAGAGAGATAGCGAAGGGCCAAGGCGATTGGCCTTGCGTGTGGCCGGTTGGAGTTCGACCCTTGGGACTGTATTTGGCGCCCTGAGCCCCGCCAGGGGTCACTCCTGAGCAACAGAGCACAGAGCCAGGAGCAGCCCCTGAGCAAAAACCAAACTCAAATAAGCAAAACAGAGAACACGCAGAAGGAAACGCGGCCGAGGGCGGCATCTCCCAGAGGCCTTGGTCCGAGCGTATTTCCTCCTGAAAGTTTCTCTGCACTGTTTGTCTGGTCTTTTGTTTGTTTGGCTTTGGGGCCCCGCCCGGCAGTGCTCAGGGCTTGCTCCTGGTGGGTCAGCCAGGCAGGTGCCCTACCGGAGTATCTGCCACTCTGGCCTCACGGAGCACTTCTTGAAGAGGCTGCGTCAGGCTGAGTGAAGCTGGATCCTCCACTCCAGCTCCTCTAGAGTTGAAGAAATAAAGACAACTTTGACCTTTCTTGTCTCCCGCTGTTGCCTGGACTGTACCTGCTGGTGCTAGGGGTCAGCGGGGAGAGTCGGGGGTGCTGGCGAGGGCTCAGATCCAGGACCTCGGACACGCAAGGTCTGCGGGTGACCTGCCACACGGGGACACTCGTGTGCCCCCAGCACCGGCCTCAAGATGCAGGCCCATCCCTGCCCACTGCTCCGCCCGGCCCACACCCCCACCCCCAAAATATTTTCATTTTTTTGGGGGGGGAGGGGCACACCTGGTGATACTTAGGAGTTACTCCTGGAGGTGCTCAGGTGACCGTATGGCGTACCAGAGTCCAGCCCAGTGCCCTGCCCGCTGTACTGGCTCCCGGGCCACCTCCCCCACCCCCAAATTTCCTCTCACCTGCGCCCCCCCCCCCCCCCCCTTGCGGACACAGCTCATGCCACGTGCATTTTTGGCGTTTTTGATTCTGGCTTCAGCTGCTTCACTGTGTGTGCTTGTGCGTGTGAGGGTGCAAGTGTGTGTGTGTGTGTGTGTGTGTGTGTGTGTGTGTTTGTGCGTGTGTTTTATGTGTCTTGTGGTGAAGGCGGTGCCCACCGCTCCCCCCTGACTGACAGGTGTGTGCTATCAGGGGGAATATTCTAGTCACGTCCCCGTGAGCCCCCGAGCCCTGTGCTGGAAAAGACTTTGGGATGAACGGGGCCCCAGCTCCTGGGTTGTGTGTTTGGGGCTTTTGGGACCAGTTTTGGTCTGTACTTTGTTGTCTGTTTGTTTGCTTGGGGACCACGCCCAGCGATGCTCAGGGCTGACTCCTGGCTCTGCCCTCAGGAATCGCTCCTGGCAGTGTCGGGATCGAGGACTGGCTGTGGACTGTCACCTCCCGGCCCTCCCCGCTGTACTATCACCCCAGCCCCAGGGCTGACGCTGGGGGTCCCCGTCCTTGGGCTCACAGGAGGTCGGCCCCTTCCCGTCCCCGATCCTTCTCACCAGCTTTATTGGCTGCCGCTGGTTGGCAAGTCACCCATGCCTCAGTTTCCTCAGTCTGGGGCTGTTGTGTGGAAGGTGGAGGTGGGGTGTGGGAGGGGTACACAGGCCCTGCCCCCCCACCCAGCAAACAAACAACAAAAACCACCACAGAAACCAAGACTGGAGAGTCTTGCTGGCAGGCCATCTTGACAGGCATTCTGGAAGTTTCCAGCTACCAGCAAAGAGCCGCCCGCTGTCCGTTTCCTACCACTGCCACCTTTCCTGTGTCCACTCTCCTGTCCTGGTCGGCCTCTCCCCTCTGCAGCAGCCCGGGACATGGCCACGACCTGGGCTGGGTGGGGCCCCGCGGAGGCCAGGGCTGCAGGGGGGGCAGGTCCCTCTCAGCCCTCCTGGCTGCGTCTCCATGTGGCCATGTGTGCATGACTGTGTGTGCATGTCCCCTGCCTGAGAGGCACAGAGAGGGCAGGGCTCTCCTGAGGCCACTTGGCAGTCCGAGGGGCATTGCTGCCCAGACTCGGCTCGGGCCAGGGGGTGAGGGGCAGAGGGAGGAGAGTCTGGGTGGGTGTGGGGTTGCGGGTGGGTTCCGGGTGTGCATCGACTAGGGCTTCGTCCTCTCTGCGCTTTCTTTTCTTTTTTTTTTTTTGCTTTTTGGGTCACACCCGGCGATGCACAGGGGTTACTCCTGGCTCTGCACTCAGGAGTTACTCCTGGCAGTGCTCAGGGGACCATATGGGATGCTGGGAATCGAACCCGGGTCAGCTCGCATGCAAGGCAAATGCCCTCTCGCTGTGCTATCTCTCCAATCCCAGCTCTGCGCTTAATTTCCCTGAGACCCAGAGCCTTGGACTGTGTGTGTGTGTGTGTGGGGGGGGGGGGGTCCCTCAGGCAGTGGGGGCTGGGAGGGAGCAGGCACGTCCACGGCCTCTGCTGGGCCCCCCCGCCCCGGGCCGGCTCAGAGCAGCGGGGGTGGGGGGGCAGTGTGGGAGCCCCAGCAGGGCCCAGCCCCCGGCCCCCAGCCCCCCAGCCATTAGGGCCCTGGCCGCCTGCACAGAGGCGCCCCAGAGCGAGGGTGCTCAGCCCTGTGGAGAAACAACGGGCTCCTTCTCCCTGCTCCCCACTGCGCCCGTGCCGGCTGGCACTGCCAGGCCCAGCGCCCACACACCCCCGGGGGCCAACTGAGGCCAGATTGTTCCCCAGGGGCGGGCGCCTGGCTGCGTCTGTGCTGGTCAGTCTGTAGGTCCGGGGCCTGGGGTGGGGGCGGGCAGCAGAGCCAAGGCTGCAGGGGTGGGGGAGGGGCTCTGCCCTTCTCTGGGCCCTCCTGCCGGGAGACACTTGGTGAGGGAGCGGCTGGTGCTGGGGGCGCCCAGGGTCAGTCAACCCAGAGCTCTGCTTCCGGGGGGCAGGGGCGCACCTCCAAATGCCTCTGGCTCCCGGCCCCATTTCCTGCCCTAGATCTTCACCCCCCCGCCCCCAGGCTGCCTTTCCTCATTTCTAGGAGGACCATGGGCAGAGCCAAGTGCTGGAGCACACGTGTGCTGGGTCGTGGGCATGGCCACGTGTGCATGGCTGCGTGTACTGGGTCGTGTGTGCTGGACTATGTGCATGACCATGGGTGCATGTCTGTGTGCTGGGCCACGTGTGCTGGGCCGTGTTTATGGCTGTGTGTGCTGGGCTGTGTGTCCGTGGCTCCATGGGTTGCAGGGGCTGAGCCAGATGTGCTTGGCTGCGTGTACTGGGCCACGTGTGTGCATGACTGTGTGTGCATGTCTGTGTGCTGGGCCACGTGTGCTGGGCCGTGTTTATGACTGTGTGTGCTGGGCTGTGTGTCTGTGGCTCCATGTCCTGGGTTGCATGGACTGGGCCGAGTGTGCATGGCTGCGTGTACTGGGCCACGTGTGTGCATGACTGTGTGTGCATGTCTGTGTGCTGGGCCATGTGTGCTGGGCCGTGTTTATGACTGTGTGTGCTGGGCTGTGTGTCCGTGGCTCCATGTCCTGAGTTGCATGGGCTGGGCCGAGTGTGCATGGCTGCGTGTACTGGGCCACGTGTGTGCATGACTGTGTGTGCATGTCTGTGTGCTGGGCCACGTGTGCTGGGCCATGTTTATGGCTGTGTGTGCTGGGCTGTGTGTCCGTGGCTCCATGGGTTGCAGGGGCTGAGCCAGATGTGCTTGGCTGCGTGTACTGGGCCACGTGTGTGCATGACTGTGTGTGCATGTCTGTGTGCTGGGCCACGTGTGCTGGGCCGTGTTTATGACTGTGTGTGCTGGGCTGTGTGTCCGTGGCTCCATGTCCTGGGTTGCATGGGCTGGGCCGAGTGTGCATGGCTGCGTGTACTGGGCCACGTGTGTGCATGACTGTGTGTGCATGTCTGTGTGCTGGGCCATGTGTGCTGGGCCGTGTTTATGACTGTGTGTGCTGGGCTGTGTGTCCGTGGCTCCATGTCCTGGGTTGCATGGGCTGGGCCGAGTGTGCATGGCTGCGTGTACTGGGCCACGTGTGTGCATGACTGTGTGTGCATGTCTGTGTGCTGGGCCACGTGTGCTGGGCCATGTTTATGGCTGTGTGTGCTGGGCTGTGTGTCCGTGGCTCCATGGGTTGCAGGGGCTGAGCCAGATGTGCTTGGCTGCGTGTACTGGGCCACGTGTGTGCATGACTGTGTGTGCATGTCTGTGTGCTGGGCCATGTGTGCTGGGCCGTGTTTATGACTGTGTGTGCTGGGCTGTGTGTCCGTGGCTCCATGTCCTGGGTTGCATGGGCTGGGCCGAGTGTGCATGGCTGCGTGTACTGGGCCACGTGTGTGCATGACTGTGTGTGCATGTCTGTGTGCTGGGCCACGTGTGCTGGGCCATATTTATGGCTGTGTGTCCGTGGCTCCATGTCCTGGGTTGCAGGGGCTGGGCCAGATGTGCTTGGCTGCGTGTGCTGGGTCAGGTGTGCTCGGCCACATTTGCATGTGACGTTCCGTGTGTGCATGGCTGTATGCTGGGCTGCATGTGCTGGTCCATGCGTGTGGCTTCGTGGGCATAGCTGCATGTGCATAGTCGTGTGTGCTTGGTTGTGTGTGCTGGGTCATGTGTGCATGGCTGCGTGTGCCGGGCCACATGTGTGCTAGGTTATGTGTGCTGGGCCACGGGGGCTGGGCTGCGTGTACTGGGCTGCTGTGCTGGGCCACGTGCGCTCGGCCGCGTGTGCTGGGCACATGTCCCAGAGCAGGCGTGTGCCGGGACGGGCCCAGTACCCGGAAGTATGCCTGTGACCTCAGCTGCTGCTTTCTGCCATCCGAACTCTCACCGGTGGTGCTCAGGGATGGGGCTCTGGGAGGCAGGTGCTGCAGCCCCCTGAGTCCTAGCCCTCCGACACTCCCCTTCTTGGAGCCTCTGAGCCACCGCCATGGGGGCGTGTGGCGCCAGGGCTCGGCCCACTTCTCCCCCACGCCTGCTCCCTCTGTCTTGCTCCAACCGGCCTCGCCACCTCCAGAGGTCTTGGTCTCGTCCTCAGCCCCTTCGGGGTGCAGTTCCACGCTGGGCAGCTCAGAGCAGTGGTCTTATACTGTCCCTTACCCACCCACCCACCCACCAGGTCAGACACACAGCTTTCATTTGGCCCCTTCACCAGCCGTCGCAAACCTGATTTACTTATGGACGAGGCAGCGGAGGCTCAGAGAGGTTAAGCGACTTACCTCAGATCGCACAGCAAATAAATGATAGAACTGAGGTTCCAAGCCCTGTTGCCTGCTTGACAGAGTGTCCTCGTCCCCTCCCCCCAAGCCGGCTGCAGTAGCTCCAAGCTGGGGTCATCCAGCCCCTCCCTAGGGCTCTGGGATGTCCTGGGCCGCAGGAGACTTCCTCAGAGAAGCCCTACAGATGGGACTGGCGTGTCCCTTGCCGTGGCTGTGAGAACAGACCCGGGCCGGGGTCACTGAGTGAGCCTGGGACGGTGGCCCAGAGCTGCCTCCGACCTCCCAGACCAGGCCCTGGTCCCTGTGCCTCCGAGTCCTGTCAAAGGTCTCCTGGAGGGAGCCCCACAGGCCCTGCGGCTGCTCTGGGCGTGACTGGCCGAGTGCCGTCCCAGGGGTGGAGGTGGGCCTGGGCCCCTTGGGCACGGGTGTCCTATCGAACAGGCCCTCTCCTGTCAGGGCTGATGTGCTGCTTGTAGGAAGCCTTCCTTCCTCTTCCTGTTCTTGTTTCTGGACCACACCCAGCAGTGCTCAGGGCTGACTCCTGGCTCTGCGCTCAGGGTTTGTCCTGGTGGGCTCAGGGGACCATAGGAGGGGCCAGGGATGGACCCCAGGCTGGCTGTGTGCAAGGCGAGTGCCTGACCTACTGTGACACCTCTCGGCCCCAGGGAGCCCTTCACTGATGGGAGCCACTTCCAGGCCTGTCCTGGAGGCTTGCAGCTCTTGTACAATGCTCTGGTTTTTTTTTTCTTTTTTGGGTCACACCCGGCGATGCACAGGGGTTCCTCCTGGCTCTGCACTCAGGAATTACCCCTGGCGGTGCTCGGGGGACCCTATGGGATGCTGGGAATTGAACCCGGGTCGGCCGCGGGCAAGGCAAATGCCCTCCCCGCTGTGCTGTCGCTCCAGCCTCAATGCCCTGGGTTCGATCCCCAGGCACCAAGCAAGACGCAGGACCATCGAGAGCCCTGGTTTCCTGACACCATTTGTTCCTGCAGGGACGGTCCGGGCCCTGGGCTGGAGGCCGACTGAGTCCCACCCTCAGGGAACTCACGTCCCCAGTGAGAGTGAAGGAAGGGACTAAGCGAAAATGCAGCGTCCCAGATGCAGCCCGTGATAGTGCCGCAGGGCGGGCAGGGGGCAGGGAAGGGGGAGTGCTGGGTTTTGCAGTTTCCCATAGGGTGGTCTTCCTCAAGACTAAGGTGACACCTGAGACTTGGGGAGGGGACCAGCAGGTGCAGCGGGAGGAGTGTGGGAGACGGAAGAGGCAGGAGGGACCGTGCCACAGGGACTGGCCAGAGGTCACTACCTGGTGGGGCTCTGGGCTAGAGACAGTGGCCGGTGGCCGAGGGATGGGCAGAGGGGATGGATCTGCCCCTGGCCGTGTGGGTGGGCGGGGCAAGGGACGGCCCCCGGGGTCCACACGTGTACACACACACACACACACACACACACAAACACACGCACGCATGCAGGGCTGCGCTCTGACCCTCGGGCCGGCCTGGCCGTGCCATAGGTTCTGATTGAAGAGCTCTGACTGTGAGCTGGAAGCGGACTGTGGTGGGGCAGGCTCTGGAACATTCAGGAATGTTCTCCTTCTGGAAGCCAGCCTGGTAAGGGGGGGTCAGTGAGGTGATGACTGGAGGGCGTGTATGAGGTCAGGTCACCGCCGGGTGGGGGAGAGAGAGAGAGAGAGAGAAGCGTCCAGGCTGACCCCCAGGCTTTGGTTGTGGTGGGGGTGCTGGCCAGCTCCAGCGACTCGGGGTGGGGGGGTATCTGCCTGTCCTGGGGGCTGAGTGGGCATCGGTCTGTCCCAGGGGCTGAGGGGGCATTGGCTGTCCTGGGGACCAAGGGGATGTCTGTCTGTCCTGGGGGTTGGGAGGGTATCTGTCTGTACTGGTGGTGGGAGGGCGTCTGTCTGTCCCGGGGACCGAGGGGCCATCTGTCTGTCCTGAGGACCAAGGGGGTATCTGTCTCTCCGGGCAGAGGGCATCTGTATGTCCTGGGTACCAAGGGGGTGTCTGTCTGTCTGGGGCTGGAGGGCATCTCTCTGTCATGGGGACCGAGTGGGCATCTGTCTGTCCTGGGGGTGGGAAGGCGTCTGTCTGTCCCAGGAACCGAGGGGGCATCTGTCTGTCCTGGGGACCAAGAGGGCGTCTGTCAGTCTGGACTGGAGGGCATCTCTCTGTCATAGGTACCAAGTGGGTGTCTGCCTGTCCAGACCAGAGGGTGTCTGTCTGTCCTGGGGACTGAGGGGGCATCAATTTGTCCTGGGGACCAAGGGGACCTCCATTTGTCCGGCCAAGGGAGTTTGTCTGTCCGGGGCGGGGGCGTCCTCCATCTGCCCTGGGGACCAAGGGGGTATCTGTCTGTCCTGGGGGTGGGAGGGTGTCTGTCTGTCCTGGGGACCAAGGGGGCATCTGTCTGTCCTGGGGACCAAGGGGGCGTCTGTCTGTCCTGGGGACCGAGGGGGCATCTGTCTGTCCTGGAGACCAAGGGGGCATCCGTCTGTCCGTCCGAGGGCATCCGTCTGTCCGGGCTGAGGGCGTCTGTGGGTCCGGGGCGGGGGCGTCCATCTGTCCTGGAGACCAAGGGGGTGCCTGTCTGTCCCGGGGACCGAGGGGGCATCAGTCTGTCCTGGGGACCAAGGGGGCCTCCGTCTGTCCGTCCGTCGGTTCGTCCCGGGTTGGGGGCGTCCGTCTCCTTCGCCCCTTCGCCTCTCACCCGCCTCCCTCCCCTGTCCTGCCCGCAGGGAGCCCGCGCCCGCCGCCACCATGGCCTCGCGCATCGGGCTGCGGATGCAGCTGATGCGGGAGCAGACGCAGCAGGAGGAGCGGCGGGAGCGCATGCAGCAGCGCGCGGCCCTGCACTACATGCAGCCGCCGCCGCCGCTGCCACCTACCCCCGGCCATCAACACGCCCGTCCACTTCCAGTCGCCGCCGCCCGTGCCCGGGGAGGTGCTGAAGGTAGGTCGCGGCGCGGCGCGGCCCGGGAGCGCCCACCCGCCGCCCGCCCGGCGCCCACCGCCCCGCGCCCCGGCCCACGCGCTCCCCGCCTGCCCGCAGGTGCAGTCCTACCTGGAGAACCCCACCTCCTACCACCTGCAGCAGTCCCGCGACCAGAAGGTGCGCGAGTACCTGTCCGAGACCTACGGGAACAAGTTCGCGGCGCACATCAGCCCCGCGCAGGGCTCCCCGAAGCCGCTGCCCGCCGCCGCCTCCCCGGGCGTGCGCGCCGGCCACGTGCTGTCCTCCTCGGCCGGCAACAGTGCGCCCAACAGCCCCATGGCCATGCTGCACATCGGCTCCAACCCCGAGCGCGAGGTGAGTGGGTGCGGGGTCCCCGGTGCCCGGGGAGCCCCGGTCCCCCGGAATGTCACCCTAGTTTGGCTCTTTTGCTTTGTGGGTCACGCCCGGCGATGCACAGGGGTCACTCCTCGCTCTGCACTCAGGAGTCACGCCTGGTGGTGCCCCGGGGACCATATGGGATGCTGGGAATCGAACCCGGGTCAGCCGCGTGCAAGGCAAACGCCCGACCTGCTCTGCTATTGCTCCAATTCCTGTCAGCCTAGTTTGGGAAGCGGCTCAGGAGAGCGGGCCGGTCAGCCGGTCAGCAGAGCCTCCCGAGGTGGACAAGTCTCCAAGCCCTGTGCCCAGTGCAGCTCCCGGGGTACAGCCGGGCCTCTTTGTTCCCGCGGGCACTGTGCCCTCCTCACACGCGCTCTTGTGTTTCAGTTTGACGTCATCGACAACATCATGTGTCTGGACAATGTCTTGGGCTTCATCAATCCCGAGGCCCAGATGCCCAACACGGTAGGGGGGGTTGGGGGGGTGGGCAGGGGGGGTGGGGGGGTGGGCAGGGAGGGCGCTGAGCCGGCCCGGCGGGGGTGGCAAACCCTGGGATGGCACATGGGAGACGCGCCCCTCAGCCCCTGAGTGGGAGTCACTCCTGCCAGTGCCTCTGGGCTGTGGGTCCCCGCCGGGTGCCCGGGCCTCCATCTGTAGCTGTCATGTAAGGGAGCGTCACGGATCTCGAGGGCAGGTGGGGTCGAGGGGCACCCTGCCCTCCCCGCAAAGCCCCCATGATGCTCTGCGGGTTTCTGGGGTTGCCCATCACAAAACCCTCAGGGAACCCCACTCTCTAGGACCTCCTGGCCCACCCCACACTCACTCTAGTGGCCAATAGCTCCTCCCCCCCGGTGCATTCGAACCTGGCACCCTCCAGAAACTCTCCCACTCCGCAATGGCTTGACGGGGCTTCCTCCAGCCTGCAGGGCAATCCGAGCCAGGCCCAGGGTCCCCCGAGACCCCTCTGTGTTTGGTGCACCTGCCCCAGGCTCACGTGTATGCGTGCCCCTCCCCCCCCACAGCTGCCCCTGTCCAGCAGTCACCTGAATGTGTACAGCAGTGACCCCCAGGTCACAGCCTCCATGGTGAGCGCCACCAGCAGCTCCTGCCCGGCAGACCTGACCCAGAAGCACGAGCTCACAGGTACCCGCCCCCCACCCCCTGGACCCCCCCACTCCGCCCTCCTCTCCTCTCCTCAACCCCTCTCTCCTTCTCTCCGCCCCCAGATGCAGAGAGCCGGGCGCTGGCCAAGGAACGGCAGAAGAAAGACAACCACAACCTGAGTGAGTGGCAGCCTGCCCCCCACCCCCACCCCGGGCCTTGCACCATTGCAAGAGAAATGGTCCAGAGTGGTGGGACTCGGCGGCCCTAGTGCTTGAGGGGGGTGAGGGACTCGATCAGACTGCTTAGATCTTCATTATTTCTTTTTTGAGTTCAGATTCGTTTCTTTTAAAAAGTGTTGTTCTTGGGGCTGGAGCGATAGCACAGCAGGTAGGGCGTTTGCCTTGCACGTGGCCGACCCAGGTTCGATTCCCAGCATCCCATAGGGTCCCCTGAGCACCGCCAGGGGTAATTCCTGAGTGCATGAGCCAGGAGTAACAACACCTGTGCATCGCTGGGTGTGACCCAAAAAGAAAAAATAAGTGTTGTTGTTGTTGTTTTGATTGACTCACCATGAGATACACAGGTACAAAGTTATTATTTTGGTTTGGGGCAACACCAGGCGATGCTCAGGGCTTACTCCTGGGTCTGCACTCAGGAGTCACTCCTGGCAGTGCTTGGGGCACCAGCTGGAGATCCAACCTGGGTCAGCTGCGTGCAAGACGAACACCCTCCCGGCTGAGCTCTTGCCCCAGCCCCTCAAAGCTGTTCATGGTTGGGTTTTAGTCATGTCATGTTCCAGCACCCGCCCCTTCACCACTGGGCATTTCCTCCCACCAGTATCCCTAGTTTCCCTGTGGCAGCTACTTCTCTCTCTCTCTCTCTCTCTCTCTCTCTCTCTCTCTCTCTCTTTCTCCCTCTTTCTGACATTCTCTCCTCCCTTCCTTTCTCTCTCCCTCATTTTTCTCTTTCCCCTCTCCATCTCTCTCACCTCTCTCTCTCCATCCCTTCCCCTCTCTCTCCCTCTCTCTCCATCTCTCTCTCCTTCTCTCCCTCTCTCTCTCCATCTCTCTTCTCTCTCCATCCTTTTCCCCATCTCTCTCCATCTCTCTCCTTCTCTCCTCTCTCTCCATCTCTCTCTCCTTCTCTCCTTCTCTCTCCATCTCTCTCCCCCTCTCTCTCCATCTCTCTTCTTCTCTCTCCATTTCTCTCCCCATCTCTCTCATCTCTCTCCCTCTCTCTCCATCTCTCTCTCCTCTCTCCATTTTTCTTCCCCCTCTCTCCATCTCTCCCTCTTTCTCCCACTCCCTCTCCATTTCTCTCTCCTCCCTCTTTATCTCTCTGTCTCTTTCTCTCTCTCCCTCTCTCTCCATCTCTCTCTCCTTCTCTCCCTCTCTCTCTCTCCATCTCTCTTCTCTCTCCATCCTTTTCCCCATCTCTCTCCATCTCTCTCCTTCTCTCCTCTCTCTCCATCTCTCTCTCCTTCTCTCCTTCTCTCTCCATCTCTCTCCCCCTCTCTCTCCATCTCTCTTCTTCTCTCTCCATTTCTCTCTCCATCTCTCTCTCCTCTCTCCATTTTCTTCCCCCTCTCTCCATCTCTCCCTCTTTCTCCCACTCCCTCTCCATTTCTCTCTCCTCCCTCTTTATCTCTCTGTTGCTCTCTCTCTCTCTCTCTCCATCTCTCTCTCCCCCTGTTACCTAACAGGTACGCCGTGTGTCCTTTCAGCACCCAGTCCCTGCCCATGTCCCCTTTCTCTTTAGAGGACGGGACCTGGGTGCTCACTGATAAGGAGCAGCCCCTCCCTTGGGGGCCTCCCTGCCCCCTTCCCTTGGGGACCTCAGTCCGTGGGTTGCCCCTTCCTTCCCTGGAGAGCCCAGGCTGCTCCTTGGCCGGCCCCTTTCCTGCCCTCTCACTGCCCACCCGTGTCGCCCTTAGTTGAGAGAAGACGGAGGTTCAACATCAATGACCGCATCAAGGAGCTGGGAATGCTGATCCCCAAGGCCAACGACCTGTGAGCCTGCGGGGTGTCTGGGGGGGGGGGAGGCGGGGCGGGGCTGGGAGGCAGTTGTGCATGGCCGGAGAATTTCTAGGCTGTTCTGCTGGCCCACCTAAAAACCAGAGTTTCTCCACTGGAGGAAAGAGCCTTCTCTGGTGGCTGAGACAGGGAAGGTCAAGACCAGGGAGCTTCCCGGAGGAGGAGTCAGGCTTGGGACAGTTCGGAGAAGGAGGGTGTCCTGGGGGTGGGGTGTGGCGGGTCCTGCAGGTGGGAGCCTCTCTCCCAGGAGATCCGCGGCCCAGTGGACGGCTCACGGGCTTCTGGCTCTGCAGGGACGTTCGCTGGAACAAGGGCACCATCCTCAAGGCGTCCGTGGACTACATCCGGAGGATGCAGAAGGACCTGCAGAAGTCGCGGGAGCTGGAGAACCACTCCCGGCGCCTGGAGATGACCAACAAGCAGCTCTGGCTTCGCATCCAGGTCCGGAGGCGGGGGGGGGGGGGGGGGGAGGCAGGGTGGACGGGCCCAGTGGAGGGGGCTGCTGTGGCCATCGGGAACACACAGAGCCCGTCTGTTCTAAGTGGCAACGGGCTGGAGGGGATTTCTGCTGTGATTTTTGGCGGGGCCACACCTGGCGGTGCTCAGGGCTCACACCTGGGCTCTGCGCTCAGGATTTTCCCCAGGCGGTAGTCAGGGTAGTCAGATGGGATGCCGGGGGGGGGGGGGGATCGAACCCGGGTCCTCTGAGAGCACCTTCCTCCCCGCCCCAAGTCAGCTGTCAGTCAAGCGCACGGTTCCCAGTCACTGCGAGCGCCTTACCGCACCTGACCTCCAGGGGGCGGCAGCGAGCAAGCGCCCTGGCCTTGGCGCCTGGCACCGGGGATTTGTGTCAGATATCCTGACCCACCCAGGTGGCAGAGCGCCACCCCCCTCCACGCCCCCAACCTCATCGGGGCCCCGTGGTGTGGCCTGTTGGCACCACCTTCGTCTTCGTGGTCCCTGTGGAGCCTAATGTCATTTGGGAACGGTGAGGGTCCTTGACCAGCGAAGAACGTCGTGGACTGGCGTTGAGAGGGTCCACCCCACAGCATCCGGGCCCCTCCCCCGTCCAGCTCATGTCCACGGCCTGCAGCATGGATAGTCCTGTAGGCGGGGGAGAGCCGGGCGCTTTGCTCATACAGGAGATGGTATCTTGGCCATCGCCCCTGGCTCCCACGGGCCCGCGTCAGAGTGGAAAATCAAAGCTTCCTGCAGGAACCCTCATGCTCAAGGCGTGGCACAGGGCCTGGCTGGTTGGCGGCCGGTCTAGTCTGGGCAGGTCTGTTGTCTCGACCCAAACAGAGAGGGAGCGGGCTGGGCTCGGCTGAAACAGACGCCAGCCCGACCGGGCAGAACTCACCGCGGTGTTTAGGTTGCAAACTCGCAGTTTTTTGGGGGGGGGAAATAAATAAAAACCCAACACCAAACCCAAAAACCCGCTGGTCTAGACCCCAGCGCAGAGACCCCTGACATATCTGGGCAGCCCCCCTCACGAACCCCTCCCGGCCCCCTGGGATCTGCCGCCTGTCTCGCATGGGCGCCCAGTGCTACAGTTTGTGTGAACGCACACTGAGGCGTGAACCACCGGTGGTCCGCACGGGCACTGCCGTGCTCAGGCTGCTGCCTTCCTGGCTCTGTTCTGACCCCCCCACCCCCCCAAGTATTGCCCATTTTGAGGAATGGCCCAGTGTTTTCTTCCAGACCAGATATTTTGTGTTCGGGGCATCAGGAGCCCGGCATCAGGCTGCGGTGGCCCTGGGGCACATGGCTCAGAGCTCTAGCGGCAGGTCATGAGTTCGAATCCCCGGTGCCCCACACGTGCTGCGTCCTGCCCGCCTGTGTACCCTGGCCCTGGGGGGTGCCCAGCCGTGTGCCTGGCCCTGGGGGGCACCCAGCCCTGCCCTGCCTCTCTGCCCACAGGAGCTGGAGATGCAGGCGCGCGTGCACGGCCTCCCCACCACCTCCCCGTCCGGCATGAACATGGCCGAGCTGGCCCAGCAGGTGGTGAAACAGGAGCTGCCCAGCGAGGAGGATGCGGCCGAGGCCCTGCTGCTGGGGGCCGAGGTGCCCGACGCCGAGCCCCTGCCGGCCCGGCCCCCGCAGGCCCTGCTGCCCCCGGCCGCCCAGCCCCCCCAGCCGCCGTCCCCCTTCCACCACCTGGACTTCAGCCAGAGCCTGAGCTTCGGGGGCGACGAGGGGCCCCCCGGCTACCCTGAGGCCCTGGGGCCCGAGCACGGCTCCCTCTTCCCCACCCTGTCCAAGAAGGACCTGGACCTCATGCTGTTGGACGACTCCCTGCTCCCGCTCTCCTCCGACCCCCTCTTCTCCACCATGTCCCCCGAGGCCTCCAAGGCCAGCAGCCGCCGGAGTAGCTTTAGCATGGAGGAGGGGGACGTGCTGTGACCCCCCCCCCCCCACCGGCCCCGCGCCAGGGACGGGGGGGGGGGGGCACCCAACCGCCTCCCCTGCCGGCAGCACTGTGTGTGACGCAGCCGCCTGCCCACTGGCCCCTGTGGACTTAGAGCCCGCTAGGCAGCCTGTGGGGGTCTGGAGAAGCCCCCCCTGCCCCCCGAGGGCGGCCCCCACTTCCCCCCCACCGCATGGGAGATGAAACCAGGAGGGGCAGCGCAGCGGGGACTGGCGGAGGGGCAGGGGCCAGGTCCCCACCGCATGGACACATCGGGTCGGGCAGTGCGGGAGCCTCCTTCTCTGGGGCAGCCCACCCTGGTGTTTGGGGGGGGGGGCTCGAAGCCAGGGGCCCACCCTCTAGCCTGCTCCTCCCCCACTCACGCGGCCGGGGGTCCCCCCCCCCATCCCCTTCGGTGCTAGCAGCTCTCCACGCGGTGGCGTGAGGGCAGGGGTGTCCAGAGGAGGGTGTGGGTTCAGGTTGGAGTAGTGCGGGGTCCTTCCTGGACGCGCGGACCCCCGCCGGGCCCCCCCTCCCCATTTGTGCCTTTAGTAAACACTGTGCTTTGTACCTGCTTGTCCCGTCTCCTTGGTCTGGGGAGGGGGAGCTGGCGGAACAGGTGGGGGTTCAGCCCAGGGGGCCCTTTTCTGATCCCGAGCTGGACTTCCTCGGGAGGGCGGACGGCCAGGGTGGCGGGCTGAGTGACAAGCCCCATACCCCGCCAGCAGGCTGCCCACCGTCCTCGGAGGGGGCGCTGTCCCCCTCTCGGCCACCAGATGGCGCCGCGGCCACACCATCTCCCTCCCGCTGTTTCCCATCTGGTGCCCGCCTGGGAGACTGGCGACCCCCTAAACCGGCACCTTTTGTTTTTGAAGGGGGTCCCGGGGCCACCCCCAGCGGGATTCAGGCACCGCCGGGCTGGTGTTTCCCTGCCAGGTCCTGAGCGTGCAGAGCTGCCCAGGGGCCACTGAGGTCACCCCGAGGGGGCTGGTGATGCTTGGGGGGCCACTAGGGGCCCAGGGTGGAGTAGGGGTCCGGTGCCCACCAGCCTGGACCCTGACCTGCCCTGTGCCCGTCTCCCCAGCCCATGTTGACCCTAACCGCTGCTTCTGAGGGGCCCTGGCCTGGGTGGTCTGGCCTCCGCGC
The DNA here is from genome assembly GCF_029834395.1 of Sorex fumeus. NCBI lineage: Eukaryota > Metazoa > Chordata > Mammalia > Eulipotyphla > Soricidae > Sorex > Sorex fumeus. Next base: position 59,460,309 of record NW_026606118.1, read on the forward strand.
TCTCTGACCTGTGTCTCGGAGAGAAACGGCAGGACTGGGACTTCTCTGGATTGGAGGTAAGAGGGACCGTGTCAACTGCTTGGACAGTAGGTAGCACACGATGCTGGTGGCCCCAAGGATTCAGGACCTGGCCCCGGGTGCGGTGGCTCAGAGCTCTAGTTTTGTGACCTCGCAAGCAGCAGGTCATGAGTTCGAATCCCCGGTGCCCCGCATGTGCTACATCCTGGCAGTTCCTTTGTCTATGGTCCCTGGTGCTGCACAACAAAGCCTGGGACCCCGCTGTTCCTGTGCGCAGGGCAGCGAGGCCCTGGACAGCCTTGTCCCCTCTCCTGGCTCCAGTTCCCCTGCCCCACACAGGTCCAGGGAATATTGTGGGGAGACAGGCTTGGGGGGCAGGAGGGGGTGGCTTCAGGGGACCCAGTTCTTCCCCTTGCAATCACAGACCAAATAGCATCTCCCTCCCTGAGAGGCTGAAGGGCCTAGTTTTAAAAAATCCGAGGATGAAAATGGCTAAGAGGGCGATTTCCTCTGCAGAGAGCTGTGGGTGGGATCAATGCAGCGGCCCTTAAGGAGCGAGGGGGGGGGGGGGCTGCAGGGCTGGGCTCTGGGCGACCTTGTGGGAGCTGCTGACCCTCCCCTGCTGTCCGGGCTCGCTTTCCCCTGGATTCTGGCTGGAGACAGACACAGGGTGGTCTTGGGGCTGTGTTGGTAGCAGAGGGGCTCTGGGGCCCACCCTTCCTGCTAGAGACAACCCTTCTATGCGTGTTCTTCCCTTTCACCCTGGGGCCACCCAGGGGAGTGGGCTGGCGGATCGCGAGGGCCACTGACCCCCCCGCCCCCCCAAAAAACCACCCTTAGTCCAGGGCGGTTCTGCAGGGAAGGGGGGCAGGGCTGGGGGGGGGGGGCGCGTGAGTGGTGTTTGCCCACCAGAGGGCGCTGCAGGGCCAGGCCCCCCGCTGGGCAGAACCGTGTCCTGCAGGTGTGGCTGTGCGGGCCCCTGACAGTCATCAAGGGATGTCCATGTGCAGGGCCGTCAGCTCTGGACTGGAGATGCCGGACAGACACCCTCAGCCGGCCGCATCAGCACCTCTCTGGGGGCAGGTTTATTTTCCTTTCCCTGGTGGTGTCCGTCTGGGGCAGGTGCCAGCCGGGCGCGTGTGCTAGGGGCGTTCTTCAGGAGAACGGGTGGGTCGGTGGGGTCATCTGGACGTGGGGTGGCCTGTCCAGTTCTCCGGGGAAGATGCCCCCTCCCTCGAGGGTAAATGAGCACATTGCAGGGGCGTGAGCAGAGGGGCGGGCTTGCCGGGACTTCCTAGGGTGCAGGGGACCCGCGTCCCTGTCTGCCTTCAGGCTTGGGTAGATGGGCTTCTCACCCTGTCTCATTCCAGGGGACAGGGCAGAGATCCACAGCCCAGGGGCTTGCCCGGGGGTCTCTGGCACCGGGCAGGGGCGCTGCTTGTTGACTCTACTTCCTCAGCCTCAGGAGGCCCCAGATATCCTGAGTGTCCACTTACACAGCCTGGTGGTCTGAAAACCAGCCCAAGTGGAGGCTGGGTGTGTGTGTGGGGGGGGGGGGGAGATGCAAATCTGCGGAATGATCTGGAATCTCACAAGTTTCTACTCACCCTCCCATCCTCCCACTCCCTTGCCCCAAACCTGAGATTCTTTTTTTTTTTTTTTTTTTTTTTTGCTTTTTGGGTCACACCCGGCGATGCACAGGGGTTCCTCCTGGCTCTGCACTCAGGAATTACCTCTGGTGGTGCTCGGGGACCCAGTGGGATGCTGGGAATCGAACCTGGGTCGGCCGCGTGCAAGGCAAACGCCCTACCCGCTGTGCTATTGCTCCAGCCCCTAAACCTGAGATTCTTCCTGTGCTGTTTGGAGCCACTGTCTGGGATAAGGGTCTGATGCACCATCCCCAACCCCCAAGCACAGATTCTGAGGGAAAAAAGAAAAAAAACCCAGGGCCTGGAGCAATAGAGCGGCAGACCGGGTTTATTCACTGCATCCTACGCCTGCCAGGAGGAACTCTTGAGCCCTGAGCACCAGTGTGTGGGGGGGGGAGGGAGAGAGAGAGAGAGAGAGAGAGAGAGAGAGAGAGAGAGAGAGGAGAAAGAGGGAGAGAAAGGAAGAGAAGGAAGAGGGAAAGAGGGAGAGAGAGAAAGAGAGGGAGAGAGATAGAGGAAGAGAGAGAAAGAGGGGAGAGAGGAGAGAGAGAGAGGGGAGAGGGAGAGAGGAAGAAAGGAGAGAGAAGGAGAGGAGAGAGCCCACAGTCTCCGTCCCCCTTTTTCCCCTTTGCTGTCTCCCTAACGGGCTGCACGCACGTCCGTGGTGATTTGGGGGGGCCCCACCCTGGCTCTGCTCCTTGGTGGTGCTCGGGGGACCCTATGAACGTGCCGGAGAAGAACCGGAGTCGGCTACGTGCAAGGCCAGTGCCAACCCGCTGTGCCTGGCTCCAGCCCTGCTCGCCTGGACCCCGGCTTAGCCGACCCCCTCAAGTCACAGCCTCATCCACCCCCTCGCTGCCCGTGTCCCCCGGAATGCCGTGACTCTCCTGTCCCTCACCCCTTCGGACCCTCTTGGGTGCGGGGCAGCCCCAGGCCCCTGTCGCCTCCTCTTTCCCGCGCCCCCCCCCCCCCCGCGTGCTCTCTTCCGAGGGGGCAGTGGAATTTATACAATATTTAAGCCGCCAGAGCCGAGCCCGGGAAGATATTATTAATGTAGAAGGGACGGCTGCAAATGCTTTTGGACCTGGTTACAATTAGAGGGTGATTTTTCTAAAGGTCAATGAATTCCGATAATATCCACAGGGGGGAAGAGAAATTTAATACCTTTTTAGTGAATTAATTAATTATAATATGATATCGGCTTGGGGTTCTTTTCCAGAGTGATTAAGGGAGCGATCCGTCTTCCGCGAGGAGGCCGGGAGCCGCGGCCCCTGCCAGCACAGCCCCAGCCTCGGGGCCAGGGTGAGGTACTCATCCCTCCCCCCACCCCCACCCCCGGGCCCGTGTCGTGATGGGCCTGAATTGCGGAGGCGAGTTAGGGCCTCTCAGTCCTGGGGAAACTGAGGCACACTGGCTAGGAGCGAGGATGACCTGGGTGACTGGAAATAACGACAGAGCTCCCACATCCTCACACCAGGCCTCTGGCCGGGGCAGCTGGGGCAGGACTCTTAGAGGCGGTCAGAGGCCGCCATGGGGTCACTCCTGGGGATGGGATGCCCTTGGCCTCATCCCGGAGCCCTGCAGCCCCTGGGTGCGTCCACGTGGCATCCGTCCCCCCAGCAAAGCCGCATGGAGCCACGCAGGGGGTGCGACTTCGGGGACACAGGCCGGCTGCGATGAGGTAGGGCTTCTGAGAAGGACTCGGGGCACAGCCTACTGAGGGACCCGGTGTCTGAGGCCGGTGGAGGGGCCTGTGGGGGCTGGGGGCCGCTAGCCCGCCCCTCCGAGTGGAGGGAACGTTGTTCTCATGGCAGACAGGCTGGGCTAGGTGGGTGCAGCTTCCGTGCCTCAGTTCCCCTCTGGGGAGATGGAGGAGTGGGGGAAGCCGTACCAGGCACTTCTCAGACGTGCCTCTGACTTCTCAGCCTCCAAGTGACGTCTGGGTGGTGGGGGGCCCAGCCCTGGCCCTGGGGGGCTCCCGTCCTTTGGCAGGGGTGGGGGGTAGGAGGAGACTTAGCCCCCTCCCCAGCGCCCGCAGCCCCCTCCCCTCGGGGCGCTGGCCAGGAGGGCCTTCCCATTGTACTATCTTTGGGCCCTAAATTAAAATTGATGACATCTTGAAATGAGCAGTGAGGGTAATTTTGCTTCTGAGCCGGGATGCTAATAAGGCCCCTTAATGGTGCGAACGCCGGGCTGACGGGTCGTGTGTCACGCGGTGAGGGGGGTAATGGCCGCGGTTAGTGCCGGTAATTACACCCTGTCTCGCCGTATTTTGGCAGGCCTGGTAGGAGAGCAGGGCGCCCCCACCCACCGCGGCTCTGACAGCCAGAGACCCCCCGGCCAGGCCACTCTGTCCTCCCAGAGCGGGGCTGAGGACCCACGAGTGGCGGGTCCTGCCGGTGTACCCCCCCATTCCCCCCGCGGAGAGCCTGTCTGCTCACTCAGGTCTCCCATGAAGCACACACATGCACACGCGTGCACACATCATGCATGAAAACACACATAAGTACGCACCGACAGGCACGCTCACATACAGACATGCACGCATGCAGTACCCATGCAGATCCACACATGCGCACAAGACGCATGCAGATACCCACGCACGCTCACGTGGGCGCACACAGATACACGCGTGGACCTGCAGTCGCACTGCGCTCACATGCTTGCGCCTACACACAGTCAGTCGCAGGCACACATGCCCATCCACGCAGATGCATGCAGACCACAGTAGACACACGAATACAGCCACGTGCAGACACAGACGGGATGTGCGTGCAGCAATACAACACGCGCACACAGGATCCACACAAACACACGTGGGCATCTATACACACGCACGCACTAGGCACGCACATCCACAACATACACACGCGTGCCCCTTAGGCCGACAAACACGGGCGACGCACATGTATGCAGAGGCCACATGCAGGCAAACACATCCATGCGTGTCCACACACGAACACACATGCACGTGCATATCCAGACTCACTCACACGCTTGCACACTCACAATGGGCACAGGATCCGTGCAACACACATGTGCATGTAGAGTCACACAGACACGCACGTGCACACGCCGAGCTGGCCCGGGCCTCCCTCTGGAGACAGCCTGTCATTACTGTCATTCGTGTCCTCACACAAGGTGGCCCCCCGGACACCCGGCTCCAGGGACAGTCCTGCCCCTCAGCCCCTCCCTGTGTACCGGGACCGGCACCCAGAGCTGGCACCCCCTCCCACGCCCCACCCTGGGCGAGTGCGCCAGGCTGCTGACATGCAGTGCCCCGGACCCGCACTCAGACGCCACACACACACCAGGTAGGCCTGAGATGCAGTGCTTGGCGTGGAGGGATTCTCCAGAGCCTGAAACTCCCCGACCCCTGGGGGTCCTTGTCTTAAGAGATGCTGCCCTCCCCCCCCAGCCTGCATTACAGGGATTTGGCACCGTGGACTCCTCTTGGAGCTTCCTGGACCCAGGCCCATTGCTGTGTGTGCTGTGGGACCTTGGTGCAAGTTACTTAACCTCTCTGGGGCCTTTTTTTTTTTTTTTTTTGGTGCCATGCCAGGAAGTGCTCAGGGCTCTACGCCCAGGGATCACTCCGGACAGTGCTTGAGGGTCTGTATGTGGTGCCAGGGATTGAACTGGGGTCAGCCGTGTGCAAGGCCAGCACCTGTGCCCTGTGCTGTGTCTCTGGCTGGGTCTTGTTTGTGCCCTCTGAGAAATGGGGAGTTTATCTGCCTCTCGGAACACCAGGGGTTAATGAGAGGACAGATAAGGTCCTCGGTACCTGGTGTACCTGGCACAGAACAAGAGAATGTGCAGGCTGAGGGAAGGATGCGGGGCATGGAGCACTCGAGCTCTGAGGAAGCAGGCAGGAGTGGGAGCTTAAGGTAGGCATGGTCTGGGAGGACTTCCTGGAGGCAGAGAGTTTTTGGACTGGGCCTTGAAAAACAGTCCCCAGGGCCGAGCGATAGCACGGGGTAGGGCGTTTGCCTTTCATGCAGTGACCCAGGTTCGATTCCTGGCATCCCATTAGGTCCCCCAAGCCCACCAGGAGTGATTCCTGAGTGCCGAGTGCCAGGAGTAACCCCTGAGCATCACTGCAGGTGACCCAAAAAGGGGAAAAAAAAAACAGTCCTCGATGGGGCCGAAGCAATAGTATAGCTGGTAGGGAGTTTGCCTGACACACCTGGTTATGGTCCCTCAGTCCTGCCAGGAGCCAGCCCTGAGCAGAGGGTGACTCCAAAATGCAAAAATTAAAAAAAAGGAAAGAAAAACTGGGGCTGGAGCGATAGCACAGCGGGGAGGGCGTTTGCCTTGCACGCGGCCCAACCCAGGTTCGATTCCCAGCATCCCGTATGGTTCCCTGAGCACCGCCAGGGGTAATTCCTGAGTGCAGAGCCAGGAGGAACCCCTGTGCATCGCCGGGTGTGACCCAAAAAGCAAAAAAGAAAAGAAAAGAAAAGAAATGAAAAGCAAAGCAAAGCAAAGAAAAAAGAACTGTGTGCGCGGTCACCAAGCTCTGTGCGGGTCTGCATGCTGCCCGCGTGGGTCAGTGCTGCGAGGTGCGAGGGAAGCGGAGGGAGAGGCGCGGAGAGGCGTCCCCGCGCAGGCGGAGGGCCTGGGCAGCAGATGGACGCCGGGCCGGGGCCTTCCCTGATGCTGTCACACTTTCCAGGTAATGAGGGACCTGCAGGGGCCTGACCTAATTGCTGTGTCCTCTGCGGCTACACCAGGAACCTCTGTGTGTCTGTGTCTGTGTCTGTGTCTGTGTGTGTCTCTGTGTGTGTCTGTGTGTGTTTGTATATGCATGTGTGTGTCTGTGTTTGTGCATGTGTGAGTCTGTGTCTGTGTGTTTGCGTGTGTGTCTGAGTATATGCATGTGTGTGTCACTGTGTGTGTATCTGTGTGTGCGTGTTTGTATCTGTGCATGTGTGTGTATGCATGTCTGTGTCTCTGTGTGTCTGTGTGTGTCTGTATATGCATGTGTGTGTCTGTGTTTGTGCATGTGTGAGTCTGTGTCTGTGTGTTTGCGTGTGTGTCTGAGTATATGCATGTGTGTGTCACTGTGTGTGTATCTGTGTGTGCGTGTTTATATCTGTGCATGTGTGTGTATGCGTGTCTGTGTCTCTGTGTGTCTGTGTGTGTCTGTATATGCATGTGTGTGTCTGTGTGTGCGTGTATTTCTGTGTGTGTGCGTGTGTTTCTGTGTGTGTGCCTGTGTGTGTGCATGTGTGTGTGCATGTGTGTATGCGTGTCTGTGTCTGTGTGTGTCTGTATATGCATGTGTGTGTCTGTGTGTATGTCTGTGTCTATGTGTATGCGTGTGTGTGTCTGTGTCTGTGTGTTTGCGTGTGTGTCTGTCTGAGTGTATGCGTCTGTGTGTCTGTGTGTGCATGTTTGTGTCTGTGTGTGTGCATGTGTGTGTATGCATGTTTGTGTGTCTGTGTGTGTCTGTATATGCATGTGTGTGTCTGTGTGCGTGTGTTTCTGTGTGTGTCTGTGTCTGTGTGTGTGCATGTGTGTGTGCATGCGTGTCTGTGTCTGTGTATGTCTGTATATGCATGTGTGTATCTGTGTGTGTGCATGTCTGTGTCTGTGTGTTTGTGTGTGTGTCGGTCTGAGTGTATGCGTGTGTGTCTGTGTGTGTGCGTGTGTTTCTGTGTGTGTGCGTGTGTGTGTGCGTGTGTGTGTATTCATGTCTGTATGTCTGTGTGTGTCTGTATATGCATGTGTGTGTCTGTGTGTGTGTCTGTGTCTGTGTGTTTGTGTGTGTATCTGTGTGTGCATGTTTGTGTCTGTGTGTGTGCATGTGTGTATGCGTGTCTGTGTCTCTGTGTGTCTGTGTGTGTCTATATATGCATGTGTGTGTCTGTGCGTGTGTTTCTGTGTGTGTGTTTGTGTCTGTGTGCATGTGTGTGTGCATGCGTGTCTGTGTCTATGTCTGTATATGCATGTGTGTATCTGTGTGTGTGCATGTCTGTGTCTGTGTGTATGCGTGTGTGTGTCTGTGTCTGTGTGTTTGTGTGTGTCTGTCTGAGTGTATGCGTGTGTGTCTGTGTGTGCGTGCGTGTGTTTCTGTGTGTGTGTGTTTGTGTGTGTGCATGTGTGTGTATGCGTGTCTGTCTCTGTGTCTGTGTGTGTCTGTATATGCATGTGTGTGTCTGTGTGTGTGCATGTCTGTGTCTGTGTGTTTGCGTGTGTGTCTGAGTGTATGCGTGTGTGTGTTTGTGTGTGCATGTGTGTATGTGTGTGTGCGCGCATGTTTGTGTCTGTGTGTGTGTGTGTGTGTTGGGGGGGCAGTGCCACGCTGGAGCAGGGGCCGGCTCTGGCATTTCTGCCTCCTGCCCTGGCCTGGGTCTGCCCAGTGAGTCTGTGGGTCCTTCGGGTCCAGGTCCGGCTCCCCGGAGGGGCTGGAGGGCTGTGGCAGCCCCAGGCAAGGGTGCGGGTCTCTGTGCAGCCCGCCCGGAAGCCACAGCCCTGGCTGGTCCCTGGGACCCTTCTTGTGCCCAGGCTCTCCCCAAAAGGCAGCAGGACCCCTTGGGGCCCACGTCCAGTCAAGCCAGGCCAGGCAGGACAGCCGCCACCACACACCCACCCTTGGCCCCAGGAGCGGGGGCTGGACAGTCTGTTCCCCACTGGCCAGACGGCCCCGCCACGGAGGGGAGCCCTGGTGGGCAGGGAGGGGGTCAGGGGCTGTCGGGAGCATTGGTGGGGCCCAGGAGGCCCGAGGGAGCCCCCAGATGCCTGGATGTTTTCCGGGGTGGCCTCCTGACGACCTCTGTCAGGCTCATCTGCACCCCACTTGGGGCCAAGAGGGGAGAAACTTTCTCCAGAGGGGGTGCAGGCTGGGAAGGGCAGAGTTGGGGCTCAGACCCGACCCCAGCAGAGAAGACAGAGTCCTGGGGTCACCGTGGGGGAGGGGCTGCGTGGCAGGGGGCTGCCTGAGGGAACTCACGACCTGCGCTTTTCAGGGTTGAGGTCCGAGAGTCTTTTGCTTGGGGGACGCCCCGAGCAGTGCTCAGGGCTGACTTCCGACGCTGTGCTCAGGGCTTGGGGACTCAAACCAGCCCACCGCATGCAAGGCAAACGCCCTCCTATTGCTCATCCTATGCCAAGAGGACCCCTGAGAGGGCCTCTCCCTCGCCTGCCTCGCCCCAGGGGCTGCCATGTGTCGGCCCCTCAGGCCTCGCCTGCAGCCGGGGCCCTCGGAACTGCCCCGCTTGGTCCTTGCAGGAACAAGCCAGGCACCTGCAGCTCCCAAGGGCCCTTCAGCTGCCTTCGCTCGAAGGTCCTAGAAGGGGCGGGGGAGCGGGAGGCTGTTTCCTAATGAGCAATTAGTGTCGGCTGCGTGGCTGATCATAAGGTCCTGTGTAATTAAGAAGCTAATTAGTGCTGTGTCAATTAAGGTCTAATTAGTCCCTCTTTGGAGAAGCCTGAGAGACCCGTCCTAGAAGCGCCGGCTTGGAGGGGCCGGGAGGAGGAAGAAGTCTGCGTGGCTTGTGCCCTGCAGTCCTGGGGGTGGGACACACCCTGTCACCCCCGAGGTTTTTTTTCTGGACGCCCTGGGTTTGCGGTGGAAGAAAGGCCTTAAAGGGGAGGAAACAGACCCAGAGAGGTTCAGTAACTGGCTCAAGGTCACACAGCCCTTGGCAAGGGGCAGACTCTGAAGATCTAGGAGTGGAGAGCCTGAGAGCAGAGCACCCAACCAACACCACCCCCGCCCCCCCCCCCCAACCTGCCGTTCCCCTCCCCCTGGAGTGGCTCAGGCCTCTGCCCTGCGTGAACAGCGCCCCCTGGAGGTGGGGCACAGGGCAGACCCAGTAGCAAGAAGCACCCCCTAGCAGGAAAGAGGTGGCGAGTCTGTCCTCGTGCCCTTGGTGTGCAGAGCACTGTCCTGGAGCACTGCCTCTGGTCCCCAAGCTGCGGTGGCGTGTGCTGTCAGTGGGGACCCCTGGGGAGACAGGAGGGGACAAAGGTCCACAAAATGTCAGCAAACCAGGGCCGGAGCCACAGCACGGGGCGGGGCGGGGCGGGGGGGGGGATCTCACCTTGCACGCCACCTGGCCGACCCAGACTCAATCCCCAGAACCCCATAGGGTCCCCGAGCTCCCCAGGAGTGATCCCTGAGCACAGAGCCGGGAGTCCGCCCTGAGCACTGCCAGGTGTGGCCCCAAGAGCAAACACTGTTGGGCCAAGAAGACGGTTCAGGGGCTGGTGCACGCACTCTGCACGCAGGGGGCTGGCCCCACGTCCCGCATTGTGTGGCCCTTGAGGACCCGCCAGGTTGGCCCCGGGAAACCCTCGGGTTTGGTGTGGCCCAATCCCCCCCACCCCCCGCAGCTGACCCCGTCCATGCTGGTTGCTGCCCTCGGAAGATCACCCTGTCACGTCTCTGCGGGATCTGAGCTCTCACTTCGGGTGTCAGGGGACAGTCCAGCACCCACGGGCTTCCTGCCGGGAAGCCCAGACCAGGCGAGACAGGAAGTGTGGGTCCGAGGGCACTGCAGGGAGGCAGTCCAGTCCTGGTTTTGCTCTGTTTGGGGGTTCACACGGTGCTCTGTGCCTGGGAGGTGCTCCCTCCCGGTAGAGCTTGGGGCCCGCGTGGTGCTCAGCACTGAGTGCTCAGTCCTTTCACGCTCTCTGGCCCTTTGGGGAGATGTTTCTTTTCTTTTTTTTTTTTATTTTGCTTTTTTTTGGAAGGGTCACACCTGGCGATGCACAGGGGTTACTTCTGGCTCTGCACTCAGGAGTTACTCCTGGTGGTGCTCAGGGGGACCAGATGGGATGCTGGGAATCGAACCCGGGTCAGCTGCGTGCAAGGCAAAGGCCCTGCCTGCTGTGCTATCGCTCCAGCCCTGATGAGATGTTTCTTTTGAAGGGGAAAATAACTTATTTATTTAGGGTTTGGGGATGCCACTCCCGGCAATGCTCAGGGCTCACTCCTGGCTCTGCACTCAGATCGTTCGTGGCACTGCTTGGGGGATCCTGCGGGGTGCTGGGATGGAGCACGGGTTAGGTCCTGCTCTCCCGGAGTCCAGCATCCTGACCTGAGGCCTGCCGGAGTGGGAGGGGCTCGGCCATGCGGCTGCTTCGCCGCCTCTCTTCTCCCTGCCAGCAGGGGGCGTCCTTCCTCTGGGACTCAGCCTGTCCTGAAGGCTGGGCACAGAGCAGCACTGGCCGCGCCTGTGGCCAGGAAGCTGGGGGAGCTGTGGCTGTGCTGGACAGCCATGTGGACATCGCCGTGGTTGTTCTGCAGCAAGTGCTGGGGGGACAGTGATCTCTGGACTGCACTCAGGGCGCGACTGCTCCCAGCACCTGGGTTGTGCCTGGGCCCCCCCCCCCCCCCCATGCTCGTACTGGAGGGGTCCCTTTTCTGTCTCAGTGCCTTGTCTGTGCGGGTCTGGGGCTGTCCAATGCATCACACTAAGACACATTCCTGGGCCAGCGCGTGGTTGACCTGGGTTTGGTCCCCGGCACCCCAAACAGTCCCCAGAGAAACACCAGGGGTGATCCCTGAGTGCATAGCCGGGAGTCAGCCCTGAGCATCACCAGTGTAGCCCCAAACCACAGCCCAAACAACCCAGCCATGTTCCTCTCCTGCCCCGAGCCCCGAATCCCCGCTGGCCCTATTTGTAGCGTGTAGCGGATCACGGACAGGCCAAGCTGCTAAGTGCACACATGCAGGTGGGGCCCATGTTTGACCCCGACACGTCCTCATCCCCTGAGCATCAAGCTGGGATGCATCCCTGAGTGAGCACCCCTAGGTGTGGTCCAATCCCCGCCCCCCAAGGTCACAGTACCCTGGCTTTCTCTTTCAGCCTTCCCCTCTCTGCCTGCTGCCGGGTTCTTTCGGGGGTGCTGGAGGGGGAGGGGTCCTGTGCCTTCTCTTCTGCGTGGGGCTCACCAGGGGGCGCTGTGGCGCTCACACATTTTTTTTTTTAATTTAATTTTTTTTTTTTTGGATTAGTGAAACACCATGAGGTACAGTTGTATACTTACAGTCTCTCGTGCTTGGGTTTCAGTTATACAATGATCAAGTACCCATCCCTCCACCAGCGCCCATTCTCCACCACCAATGATCCCAATAGCCCTCCCACCCCCCCACCCCAGCCCCCCAGCCCCACCTCTGTGGCAGGGCATTCCCTTTTGCCCCCTCCTTCCTTTAGGGTGTTGTAGTTCACTAGAGAGGTATTGAGTGGCCATCGTGTTCGGTCTATGGTCTGCTTTCAGCACGCATCTCGCATCCCGAGCGAGTCCTCCAAACATCCTTGACTTGGTGTTCCCTTCTCTATCTGTGGCGCTCACATCTTGAGCTGTGCTTCCACCCCTGCAGGTGCTGGAGAGCCCCCAGCTCTCGTGACACTGGGGTCCCAGACAGCAGAGCCACCAAGACCGCACTTGTCACGCGTGGGTGGCCCAGGGGCCCGGACACGTGTCTTCATGCCGGGTGAGAGCCACGAGCCATGGAATCACCTCGCGGGCATATTCACGGGTCTTCCTATCCATGCTGAGAGCTGAGTGGCTGCCCCAGGAATGAGCCTCAAGCACCGTCACCCAGAGATGTGCTTACGCGTGGTCGGACTCTCTCTGCCACCTGGGCGCCCGCCCACTGTCATGCTGCCCACAGATTTACTCTTTCTTGACATTTCACCTCAGTGTGATGGTACCCTGCCCCCATCAACGGCCATCCAGAGACTATAAAACCAAGCTCCCGGAAGCACGCGGCCGCATTTGCAGCCACGTGACCTCTTATTCTCTAGTTCTTACTCTCAGAGAACCCAGCAGGCTACTGAGAGTATCATACCCACCTATATGCCTGACTAGGAACACCTGTAAAGGTGATTAGAGGCTGCCCCAAAAGCCTCCATCCATCTCAGAGAGCCCGGCAAGCTACCGAGAGTATCCTGCCCACACTGCAGAGCCTGACAAGCTACCCATGGCTTACTCGATATGTCAAAAACAGTAACAATGAATGGTCCTCATTCCCCTGATCCTGAAGGAGCCCCCAATGTGTCATCGGGCTACACTTGCACATGACAGGGATGAATGGAGACGTTACTGGACCCGCTTGAATGTACTGAAGAACAACGGGGTAATAGTGATAGTGATAGTGATAGTGTTGGTTCCACTCCAGCCCTTGTGACTGGCCCCCCTCTCTTAAACCACCCGCCCTCTCGATCCCATCCTTTTGATCCTTTTGGTGTGGTGGGGAGGGGTGGGTTAAACCAACCCCTGGCTCAGTGCTCAGGGGCTGTTTCTGGCTTGATGCTGTTTGGGGTCCAGGCAGTGTCGGGGATGGAGCCCTGGCCGGGATGGAAAGCCGTGCTCTGGCCCTGAACTGCCCTTGGGACCTACTGTAACTGCATGTGTGTGTGTGTGTGTGTGTGTGTGTGTGTGTGTGTGTGTGTGTGTGTTTGCAGTGCCAGGGATCGAACTTCTGGTCTCATGCATTCAAGACATAAACTTTTTCACGGAGCCACAGACTCAAATGTGGTTTTTCATTTTCTTTTCGCTTTTTTTTTTGTTTGTTTTTGCTTTGGGGTCACACCTACCAGTACTCTGGCGCTACTCCTGGCTCTGTGCTCAGGGATGCTCTCCTTGAAGTGCTGGTGGTGGAAATCAAATCGGTGCCCGGGGTGGCCCCTGGGCCAGACTGTGTATGCGCCAGACTGTTCAGTGACGGCCCCGGCATCTTCCCGCTTCTGACCACACCGTGATTCAGGGCAGGCAACACGCACCGAAGCTTTCCAAGCACATTCCATCCGTTTCTGTGAGGGCAAATCCCAAAGCAGACAGCTAAGACTGAAAGTGAGGGGACTTTTGGTTTGGCTGCTCCACGCCAGCTCTTCCGTGCCCGAGGCCAGAGCCCTTTTTGCCCAATACTTTCCTTCTCTACGTCCCATCTCTCCTTTATTGGGGGGGGGGCACACCCAGCTGTGCTAAGGGCTTACTCAGGGATCACTCGGTTGACGCCTGGGGGACGTTATGGGCTGCCAGAGCTTGAACCTAGTGTGGGATGCAAGACAGGTAACTCAGGGGCTGGAGAGATAGTACAGCGGGTAGGGCTTTTGCCTTGCACGCGGCTGACCCGGGTTCGATTCCCAGCATCCCATAGGGTCCCCTGAGCACCACCAGGAGTAACTCCTGAGTTCAGAGCCAGGAGTAACCCCTGTGCATCGCCAGGTGTGACCCAAAAAGCCAAAAAAAAAAAAAAAAGACAGGTAGCTCAAACCCTGTACTGTCTCTCTGGTCTCCTCTTTTTTTTTTTTTGGCTTTTTGGGTCACACCCAGCGATGCACAGGGGTTATGAGCTACTCCTGGGTCATGCACTCAGGAATTACTCCTGGCAGTGCTCAGGGGACCCTATGGGATGCTGGGAATCGAACCCGGGTCGGTGGCGTGCAAGGCCAACGCCCTACCCTCTGTGCTATTGCTCCAGCCCCTGGTCCCCTCTTAATGCTGCATCAAGCACAGACCAGGCTTCTGCTTGCTTCTAGCAATGGCTTATTCCCCAAGGCTACCGAGAGAAACTCACCCCTTGTGTGTGTGTTGGGGGGTGGGAAGGGGCCCTTCCGGGTCAACAGCACCACCCCCTCCAGCCTCATCTTGGCTTCCTGCACTGCGCCCCCCCCACAAACTTCAGCCCAACCCACTGTCTCATCCCCGCTAGCTTCCCACCTGTGACCCTTGGCCGGGGGTGGGGGGCTCCTTAGGTTTTTCCTCTAGGCCCTGCGGTTCCCAGCCCCCCCCGGGACCCCCCCCTCCCGCAGGCCAGAGCGCTTTCTGGCCCCAGGCGGGGAGATGCCGGGCCTGGGAGCGAGGCGCCCTCTGGCAGATGTGGGCGGACAGGGCGATGAGGGCAACACCGCGACGCGCTGCGCAGTGACCCGTGGTCACTGTAGAGCATCAATGGGCAGCGGGGCGGCGTCTAGAGACGGATCAGGCGAACTGCCCCTCTCACCCCGCCTCCCCAGCGGAGGGAGCACAGGGAAACTCACCCTTGGAAGACGAGGTGGAGGTGGAGAGAGGGGGTGACTTGGGGCCCCGCTGCACCCCCAAATCAGAGCGCCAGGGCAGAAGGCCCAGTGGGGTCGGGGATGAAACAGCGCGATTTGGCGGAGGAGGAAAAAATTGAGCCAGAGTGGGCTAGAGCGATAGCACAGCAGGTAGAGCCTTGCACGAGGCTGACCCGGGTTCGATTCCCAGCATCCCATAGCACCGCCAGGGATAATTCCTGAGTGCAGAGCCAGGAGTGACCCCTGTGCATCGCCGGGTGTGATCCCAAAGAAAAAAATAATAATAGAAAAATAAATTTCTAAAAATGAGCCGTAGAGATAACTGTTCTCGCTTGACAGCTCCTTCCTAATTGGGGACCAATTATGTCCTTGGGTACCAGATTGGGGTCCTGGTAGATTTTCTAATTTACTAGGTAATTTCTAATTTACTAGGTAATTTCTGGCTAGTAATTCTATTAGGGTGTAATTTGGGGAAGGAGAAACATGATTCCAACATTTGGACTTTCAGGATTTCCTGGCCTGGGGCCTTTGCCCAGAAAACAAGAAGGTGCCCTGAGTTCTGTCCCTCCCGGGCAAGGCCAGGCTCTCCAGGTCAGGATGGGCTACCTCCCCCCTCCTCTCTGCACCTCCAGAAACCCTGGCAGCCACGTCCACAACCCAAAGCTGGCACCCAGTTGCAAACCGTAATGTACCAAAGGAGAGAGCAAGGGAAAGGTGTCTGCCACAGAGTCAGACAGCGGGACTCTGAGGCAAGGCCAGTGAAGAGCTTCCTGGGGTGCTGTTTCACGAGGGGGCTGTCACCCCACCTTCTTGCGATGCCCTGCCCACCTCCTCTTCCAGGTATCATATCACTGGGTAATCGGCAAGTGGCACACCTTTGGTTTTTGTTTTCAAGTGTGGGTCACCCCCGACATGACGCTCACTCTGGGCCTCGGGGTGACCCTGACGGTGCTCAGGGGACCATATGCAGTGCCCGGGTTTTGAACCAGGTCACAGCCTTTACAGGCCCATTCCCGGCAAGGGTCTTACCTCCTGGTGACTATTTTCTAGTGACTGATCATGACTAGACCCCAAAAATGTTTGTTTAGAAAGGTTGAGGTGTGGGAATATGTGAAACTTAAAAAAAAAAAACAACGGTGACTAGGGCTGGAGAGATAGTACAGCAGACCGTCAACCCGAATTGGATCCCCAGCACCCCATGGGGTCCCCTGAGCCACCGGAAGTGATCCCTGAGCACAGAGCCAGGAGTAAGCCCTGAGCACCGCCAGGTATAGCCCCAAACCCAAACTAAACCAAACCAAACCGAAACAAACACTTGGACTGCAGAAAAGCAGTTATGACCCTGGTCCAAATCTCAGTCCTGTGAATACTATCACTCTGGAGCAAGAGCCGAGGATAACCACAAGTTCCATCAAACATGGCCCCCAAAACGCTCCCTCAATAATTTTTTTTTTCTTTTTGGGTCACACCCAGCGATGCACAGGGGTTACTCCTGGCTCAACGCTCAGGACTTGCTCCCAGCTGTGCTCGGGGAACCATATGGGATGCTGGGAATTGAACCTAGGTTGGCCGTGTGCAAGGCAAACCTCTTACCTGCTGTGCTATTGCTCCAGCCCTAAATAATTTTTTTAAGCATGCATGAATATAAGGCAAGCTTATTTATGTACGTAGTAATGGATATTTCACTGTGACTTTAATTTTTTTTTTCTTTTTGGATCACACCCGACAATGCACAGGGGTTATTCCTGGCTCTGCACTCAGAAATTACTCCTGGCGGTGCTCGGGGGACCATATGGGATGCTGGGAATCGAACTCAGGTCGGCCACGTGCAAGGCAAACGCCCTCCCCGCTGTGCTTTCGCTCCAGCCCCTGTGACTTTAATTTTCATCCCCACTGTGCGTCATGGCATGTCTTTCCACGCTACTTCCCCTCTGTCCCTTTCCCTGTGGAGAGGGAGTTCCAAGGCTCAAGGCTCTGGCTAGGCTTGTGGGGTGGAGGATTGAGCGTCATTCAGGAGGCAGGGGCTCCAGGGGGCTCTTTCTGCAAGCCCCAGGGCTCTCCAAGTGCATGCTTTAAGTGTGCTCAAATCTGGGCCCAAGCTCACTTTCCTGCA
This sequence comes from Sorex fumeus, assembly GCF_029834395.1. Taxonomy (NCBI): domain Eukaryota; kingdom Metazoa; phylum Chordata; class Mammalia; order Eulipotyphla; family Soricidae; genus Sorex; species Sorex fumeus. The sequence goes on from NW_026606118.1 coordinate 59,477,105, forward strand.
GCTGAAAACCCCAGAGGTTCCAGCCCTGTTGGTCCTCGAAAAGGAAACCTTGTTCTTTCCGATTTCCTTGGCAACTTTGTTGCAAATGGACCCTTGGCCTTGGATTACAAAACTCACGTGACCACAGAGTAGGGAGAGGCGCAGACAAGAAGGAGCTAGGAGAGGGGCTGGCATGGGGCACGTTGTGGGGGGTCCGTTGGGGGGAGGGTACAGGGCTTTGTTCACCAATACCACCTTAGCATGGTCGTGTTAACACTGTTGTCATGTGACCGAGATTATAGTAAGAAATAGATTGGCTGTATCCACACACATACACACCTCTTTTTTGTTTTTGCATTTGGGTCACACCAGGCAGTGCTCAGGGGTTACGCCTGGTTACACTGGCCAGACTCAAGGACTATACAGGATGCCAGGGACTGAGCCTGGGTCAGCTGCGTATCAGGCAAGTGCCCTACCCACTGTATTATCTCTCCAGTCCCATGTACGCAGCCCATGTACAACTTCTTTAAAAATTGCTGTTCTGGGGAGCTGAAGCAATAGCACAGCGGGTAGGTCGTTTGCCTTGCACGCAGCTGACCCGGGTTCGATTCCCAGCATCCCATATGGTCCCCTGAGCACCGCCAGGAGTAATTCCTGAGTGCAGAGCCAGGAGTAACCCCTGAGCATCGCCGGGTGTGACCCCAAAAAGAAAAAAAATGAGGGGCCAGAGCGATAGCACAGTGGGGAGGGCGTTTGCCTTGCACGTGGCCGACCTGGGTTCGATTCCCAGCATCTCATATCGTCCCCTGAGCACCACCAGGTGTAATTCCTGAGCGCAGAGCCAGGAGTAAACCCTGTGCATCACCAGGTGTGATCCAAAAAGAAAAAAAAAAGAATTTAAAAATTTCTATTCCATCTATTTTGGTCTTGATAACTATATTTATAAATTAGATAAATTCTCCAACTTCCTCCTTTCCCCAAACTGGCCATTCTAGCTAGAGAGCCTGCAGCAGAAAGGATGGCTGCCTTGCACACGGCCCATCTGGGTTTCATCCCTGGAACCCCACATGGTCCCCCAAGCCCGCCAGGAGCGATCCCAAAGCCAGAGCCAGGAGTATGACCTGAGCACTGCTGTGTGTGACCAGAGTTTTTAAAAATTGGCTGTTCTGGGTTGTTTCTCCCTCTATAAGAATTTTCGAATCAGTTTGTCAATCTCCACATAAAAGCCTGCTGGGTTGGGGCTACATTGAGTCTGTTGGTTGATTTTTGGAAAGAATTGGTGTTTCAGCAACACTGGCATTCTGATCTTTGAATACGGTTCTCCTTCTATTTCTTCTATTTCTCTCAGCAGTATATTCTTCCTCTCTCTCTCTCTCTCTCTCTCTCTCTCTCTCTCTCTCTCTCTCTCTCTTTGGCTTTTGGGGTCACAAAACCCGGCGATGCTCAGGGGTTACTCCTTGCTCTGAACTCAGGAATTACTCCTGGCAGTGCTTGGGGGACCCTATGGGATGCTGGGGATCGAACCCGGTTCGGCCTCATGCATGGCAAACACCCTCCTCACTGTCCTATCGCTCCAGCCCCAGTAGACTCTCATTTTTTTTTTCAAGATCCTTGTCTGACTGTGGTTTTATTTTTGTTTGTTCGGTTTGGGGTGACACCCAGCAGTGCTCAGAGCTTACTCCTGGCTCTGTGCTCAGGAATCACTCTTGGCGGTGTGTAGTTTTGGGAATTGAAGCAGGGTCAGTCACAGTTGAGGCAAATGCCTTCACCCCTGTATATTCTCTCGAGTCACGGTTTTCAATGCTATTGTCCGTATTTTTCTGGTTATTTGCCCTGATTAGAGGTTGATCAATTTTGCTGATTTTTTTTTCACTTTTGGGGTGCTCAGGACTTACTCCTGGCTTTGGGCTTACAGATCACTCTTGGTGGGCTCGGGGGAAACATATGGGATGCTGGGATTGAACCTGGGTAGGCCAGGAACAAGGCAAACACTCTACCCACTGTACTATCTCTCCGTTCCCAATTTTATTGAATTTTCTTAAGGAATTAGCTTTTGATTTTCATTCATTTTCTCTTCTGTTTTCCTGATCTTATTATGTTTGCTTTTTTTTTGTTTGTTTTGCTTTTTGGGTCACTCCCGGTGATGCACAGGGGTTACTCCTGGCTCTGCACTCAGGAGTTACTTCTTGGCGGTGCTCAGGGGACCATATGGGATGCTGGGAATCGAACCTGGGTCGGCCGCGTGCAAGGCAAACGCCCTACCCGCTGTGCTATTGCTCCAGCCCCATATGTTTGCTTTTTTTGGTGTGTTTTGAAGTCACCCTTGGCTCCGCTCAATATTTCCTCCTTTCTCTGCCCGCAGGGGTCACTCCTGGTGGAGCTCAGGGACCATATATGGTGCTGGAGATTCGAACCCGGGTTGGCCACATGCAAGGCAAGAGCTACCTGCAGTGCTCTCTGGCCCTGAGAATCTCTCCATATGCTGACTCCAGAGTTTTCCTTCCAGCTCGCAGAGTGTTTTCCTTCCACACAGAGCGACTCCCTTGCTTGCTTGGATTGGCGCCTGCGGGGGCTTCCTGTTGTGCTCAAAGCCTGCAGACAAAGGGCTCTGGATTCCTCCCCAGGAAAGCGAGGCTATAGGGAAACCGGTTCATTTCTCTCCTAGGGCAACGGTCGGTCGGTTGGTCAGAAAGGGAGGCAGTTTCATTGCTTTCAGCCGCATATCCCAGGAAGCTAGACTCAGTTCCTTTTAGCCACACATCATTTAAAACCACTTAAATATGTCTCCTGCCCCTGCGCCTGGCTGTTCCTCGCCGGGGTCCCTTGGAGGGGAGCGGGTTGAGCTTTCCTCCCCGCCCCGACCAGGGCTCCGGCAGCCGAAGACCTCCAGGACCAGTCACCACCATGCTGAGACCACTCTCCGCACACATGAAGGTACTGGCAGAGGGACAAAGCCACGCGGGTTCCGGGGCCGAGATCTCCCAGCCTACTTGGATTGGAGTCGAGTGTCCTCCACCCAGATCCTCCAAATTCCCGTAGGCGGGGGTCACACCCACCACCTGGCCCCCTGGCGCAGTGTAATCCCATCAGCGGCCAAGACTCAGAGACTATAAAATCCAGCTCCTGGAACCAAGCGGCCGCATTTGCGGCCACACGACATCTTATCAGGACATCTTTTTATGACATCTTATCTCATTCCTACTTTGGACAAACTTGCAGGCTATCGAATGTAGCCTGCCCACAGGGCAGAGTCTGGCAAACTCCCTGTGGCGTACCAAATATGCCAAATACCAGTTAACAATGATGGGTCTCATTCTCCTAAAAGACCCTTGAATATAATCTCAGGGCTAGGATGAAAGAGACGTTACTGGGGCCTGCTTGAGGCAATCGACGAATAACAGGATGATGAATGAATGAATGAAAAAAAATATGAATGATCACAGGGGGGTGGGGAGATAGCTCAAAGGCTGGAGTGAATGTTTGGCAGACGGGAGCCCTGGATTTGATCCCTGGCACTGTCTGGTCCCCTGAGGGAGCCCCAAGCAGTGAGCCGGGAGAAGCCCCCGAGCATTGCTCTGGAGTATGGCTCCAGTACCAAAAGGAAAGAGGAAGAGGGCTGGAGATGAGGCAACGAGCGGGGAGTAGGGTACTTGCCTTGCACACGGCTCATCCAATCGCAGCCCCCAGCATCCCCTGTGGTCGCCCAAGCATTGCCGGAGCCAAGCCAGAGCCAGGGGCAAGCGTATAGACATCTGGGGGTGGGAGGAGGAGGTGGAAAGGGGAGGAAGGGGAGGGGGAGGGGAGAGAGAGGCAACCCCACCGGCTGTGCGACTGCTCGGACCCCCTTACTATTTCTCTTCAAGTCCCCAGGAGGAAAGATCGTTCCGTGTCTATCTCTCTTCTTCTCACTGACTTCACTGGCCTGAACCCCTCTAAGTTCCATCCTGCTGCGTGTTATAAATTGCAAGTTATAAATGGCATGCTTTTGTTCTTTCTGTTTGTTTGTTGTTTTGTTTTGTTTGGGGGCCAGCCACACCCATCAGGGGTTACTCCTGGCTCTGTGGCTCAGGAATTACTCTAGGTGGTGCTGAGGGGACCATATGGGGAGGTGGGGATCGAACCCGGGTCAGCTGGGATGCATGCGAGGCAAATATAGCTGCTGTCTGCTGTACTATCGCTCCAGCACCTTTTGTTCTTTCTTTTTTAGGGCTACATGGTATTCCATTGTGTATATATACCGCTACAATTGTCTGTTTTTGAGCCACACCCCCAAAAACGTGCTCAGAGATCACTCCTGGTGGCTTGGGGACTACATGGCTTGCCAGTTTGAACCATGCCAGGCAAACGCCCTAGCCACTGTGCTATTGCACCGGCCCTGGGAGACTACAACTTTCTTTAATTTTCTTTCTTTCTTTCTTTCTTTCTTTTCTTTTCTTTTCTTTCTTTCCTTCTCTCTCTTTCTCTTCTTTTTCTTTCTTTTTTAAATTTATTTTTATTTATTTATTTTAATCTTTTTGCTTTTTGGGTCACACCCGGCGATGCACAGGGGTTATTTCCTGGCTCTGCACTCAGGAGTTACTCCTGGAGGTGTTCAGGGAACCATATGGATGCTAGGAATCGAACCCAAGTTGGCTGCGTGCAAGGCAAATGCCCTATCTGCTGTGCTATCTCTCCAGCGCCTTTCTTTCTTTCTTTCTTTCTTTCTTTCTTTCTTCCTTCCTTCCTTCCTTCCTTCCTTCCTTCCTTCCTTTTCTCCTTCCCTCCCTCCCTCCCTCCCTCCCTCCCTCCCTCCCTCCTTCCTTCCTTCCTTCCTTTCTTTTTTTCTTTAACATTGTTATTGAATCACAGTGAGATAGACCCTTACAAAGCTGTTCATGATTAGATTTCAGTCACACAGTATTCCAACACCCATCCTTCCACCAGTGGACATTTCCCAGCACCAGTGTCCCCAGGATCCCTCCCATCACCCCCCAACCCCCCACCTCCTGCCTGCCTCTATGGCAGGTACTTTTCTTCTCTCTCTTTCTCTCTCTCCCTCTTTCTCTCTCCCTTCCACTCCCTCTCTCTTTCTTCTTCTTCTTCTTCTTCTTCTTCTTCTTCTTCTTCTTCTTCTTCTTCTTCTTCTTCTTCTTCTTTTTCTTCTTCTTCTTCTTCTTCTTCTTCTTCTTCTTCTTCTTCTTCTTCCTCTTCTCCTTCTCCTCCTCCTCCTCCTCTTCTCCTTCTCCCTCTCCCTCTCCCTCTCCCTCTCCCTCTCCCTCTCCCTCTCCCTCTCCCTCTCCCTCTCCCTCTCCCTCTCCCTCTCCCTCTCCCTCTCCCTCTCCCTCTCCCTCTCCCTCTCCCTCTCCCTCTCCCTCTCCCTCTCCCTCTCCCTCTCCCTCTCCCTCTCCTTCTCCTTCTCCTTCTTCTTCTTCTTCTTCTTCTTCTTCTTCTTCTTCTTCTTCTTCTTCTTCTTCTTCTTCTTCTCTCTTTCTTCTCTCTCTCACTCTCTCTCTCTCTCTCTCTCTCTCTCTCTCTCTCTCTCTCTCTCCCCCTCTCTTCCCCCTACCTCCTCCCCCTCCCTCTATCTCCCATGGCTTTCTAATCCATTCATCTGTAGTTGGCCATTTGGACTGTTTCCACAGCTTGGCTGCGCACTAAGTTCAGCAGTGAATATATCCGTGTACATCCTTTCAGATTTGTGTTTTGGAGATTAGATGCCAAGGAGCGGCTTCGCTGGGTTCCTTGGGAGGTCTGTGCCTAGTTTTTGGCGGGATCTCCATGTTGCTTTCCAGAGAGATGGAACCGGATGACGTTCCCACTAGCCAACTAATGGTGCGTGAGGGTTTCTTTCTCGGCCCCACCAACCCTGGCTGTCCCCAGACTTTGGGGATGTGCTGTCCTCACGGGCAAGATCTCATTGTTGCTGCCGGAGTCTTCTTGAAGAAACATCAGAGATGAGCCTTTTGCTGTCTTTTCTTCCTGCCAAGAATGTGGGTGCCCCTGCACTGATCCTGTGACCAGAGAGCTGGAAGGAGCCCGGGAGGGGAGACTGTGGGGGGCAGGGAACCGGGCCAGATCACACCCCTCCAAACATGCAGCTGTGCCTGACGCTGCCTGCATGGCCTCAAACATGGACAGGAAGTGACCATCGGGCAGTCAGATGCGGTCCTCTGACTCGCAGGCCCCGCCTACTTTCTAGAAAGTGGCATGTGGAAGGGGCCTGAGCGATAGCACAGCAGGGAGGGTGCTATTTTTCACGCAGCCGACCTGGGTTCGATTTCGAGCACCCCCTGTGGCCCCCCCGAGCACCACCAGGCGCGACTCCTGAGCACAGAGTCGGGAGTAAGCCCTGAGCACAGTCAGGTGTGCTGGTCAACCAAAATTTAAAAAGAGGAGGGGCTGGAGCAATAGCACAGCGGGGAGGGCGTTTGCCTTGCATGCGGCCGACCCGGGTTCGATTCCCAGCATCCCATAGGGTCCCCTGAGCACCGCCAGGAGTAACTCCTGAGTGCAGAGCCAGGAGTGACCCCTGTGCATTGCTGGATGTGACCCAAAAGAGCAAAAAAAAAAAAGAGGAAAGGAAACAATACGGTGAAATGAGATGAGTGTAAGTGTTGAGGACAGAAGACCCCGGGGCCAGACGGGGCACGTGCCTCCCTGGAGCTGTCCTGGAAACATGACTGCATGCCCGCTGACTTATCTGTAGAATGGGCAGGGTTTTTTTTGTTCTGTTTTTCTTTGGGGGCTGGCAGTGTCAGGGCTTACTGCTAACTCAGGAATCACTTCTGGCAGGGCTGAGGGACCACAGGGGGTGTCAGGGATTGAACCCCCGTCAGCCGTAGCCTTACTCAGTGTGCTATGGCTCTGGCCAGGAAAATGGGCAGGATGTCAGCACACAGGCCGAGCCGAGCACTGGAGCCGAGGGGCACAACAAAAGTTAGAAATAGAAACGGAAACAAAAGTTGTTTTTTTTTTTTCCTTTGACGGGGTGGGTTGAGGGGTGGGGCCACAACCCAGAACAGCCCAGTGCTGGGGGTTCCACTACTCTGTGCTAGGGGGTCCCTTTTTTTGGTGTGCTTTTTGGGGTTACACCTGGCGATGCACAGGGGTTACTCCTAGCTCTGCACTCAGGAATCACTCCTGGCGGTGCTCGGGGGACCCTATGGGATGCTGGGAATCGAACCCGGGTCGGCTGCGTGCAAGGCAAACGCCCTACCCACTGTACTATTGCTCCAACCCTGAAAGGCATTTCTTTTTTTATTTTCTTTTTGGGTCACACCTGGCGATGCACAGGGGTTACTCCTGGCTCTGCACTCAGGAACTACTCCTGGCCATGCTCGGGGGACCATATGGGATGCTGGGAATCGAACCCGGGTCGGCTGCGTGCAAGGCAAACGCCCTCATCGCTGTGCTATCACTCCAGCCCCTCGAGGGTCCCTTCTGGCAGTGCTCCTGCCGCCATGCAGGGGACCACGCAGGAGCCGCACACAGAAAACAGCACCATAACCCTCAACTGTCTCTAACTCTCACTCAGGCTTTGGGGTTGGGGTGTCTGCTGAAACTTGGGGGCCACAAGGACCACACCTGGAGGTGCTGGGAGGGGCATTTGTTGCCAGAGATAGACTCCCGGTCCTTGCTAAGTAAAGCAAATGCTCATCCCCCAGAGTCCTAACCCCCTATCAAGGATGAGTGAGAGAGGGTTGAGCAGACTGTGAGTGGGGCAGAGACAGAGCACTGTGGGGAGGGCACTTGCCGTATATGCAGCTGACCCTGATTTGGTTCCCGGTGTCCCGTGTTGTCCCTCAAGCACCACCAGGAGTGATTCTTTTTTTTTCTTTTCTTTTCTTTTTGGGTCACACCCGGCGATGTTCAGGGCTTCCTCCTGGCTCTGCACTCAGGAGTTACTCCTGGCGGTGCTCGGGGACCCTATGGGATGCTGGGAATTGAACCTGGGTCGGCCACGTGCAAGGCAAACGCCCTCCCCGCTGTGCTATCGCTCCAGCCCCAGGAGTGATTCTGAAGTGCAGAGTAAGTCCTGAGCATTCACACGTGTGGGTCCAGCTCCAGTCAGCATGGCAGACAATGGTGGGTGATGCCGGCTTCCTGGGCCCAGGGGTAGTGGCCGCGTGTCCCTGCCCCACTGCACAGGACCAGCAGCAGGGCCAGGGAGCCAGCAGGGGGCAGGGCCAGGGCCAGCCTGCTCCGTGGCCGAGGGCTCTGGCTCTGGGAAAGTGGTAAGTGCCACCTGCCAGGCCCCAGCTCCCTGCTAACTGGCCCTTCCCCAGGTGGACGTGCCTGGCCCGCAGCCTTGGGAGAACCCCCACCCAGAGCCCGCCGTTCAGCTACATCCGGGAACGCGCTGAGAGAGAAGGAACACTCACGGTGGTTTGATGCAGTCGGGTGTGGGTGTGTTTGTCCTTTTCGCAGGAGAGAGCAAAGATCGCATGGGGCCCAGAGAGAGTGGGCAGTGGGGGAGACACTTGCCCTGCCCGTGACTGACCCCAGTCTGATCTCTGGGATCGCAGAGGGTCCCTGGAGTGACCCCTGAGCATAGCTGGTGTGTCCCTAACTCCCCCAATTTTACCACAGTGTTTATTCGCTGCTAATAAGTTCCCTCTTAGGGGCTGGAGCAATAGCACAGCGGGTAGGGCGTTTGCCTTGCACGTGGCCCGACCCGGGTTCGACCCCCAGCATCCCATATGGTCCCCTGAGCATGGCCAGGAGTAGTTCCTGAGTGCATGAACCAGGAGTAACCCCTGAGCATTGCCGGGTGTGACCCAAAAAAAGCAATAAATAAATATATAAGTTTCCTCTTCTTTCTGTCCACAACATTCTCTTCTGCTCTCCCTGCCCTCCCCGGGATGCCCACTGCCCAGAGATGCTGTGGCAGGGCTTAGGGCACAGAGCAGACCTCCAGGAGGGAAGATGCCCCCGTCACCATGAGCCTTGTCTGCCTTGTCCACCAAGCTCCTGTTTCACACCCCCTGCAGGGCCTGGTGACCCCAGTCTGATGTTCCCAGAAGCACGACCCTGCCACCTCCTTGTCATTCTTGTTAACCCTGACCCTGCACTCAGGAATCGCTCCTGGCGGTGCTTGGGGACCACAATGGGATGCCGGGGATCGAACCGGGTCGGCTGCATGCAAGGCAAGAGTCCTCTCTGCTGCCCTATGGCTCTGGCCCTGCTTCCTTTGTTTCCCTTGAAAACAATTTGGGGGGAAGGGGACTCCGGGGGGCTCAGGGCTCGGGGCTGCTCCTGAGTGCAGAGCACTGGCAGGCCCGGCGGGGCGGGGGCCACCAGGAGAGACATCTGCTCCAGGGCCGAGCCTCAGCCTGGACTCTCTCCTGCCCCCCTCTGCCTTTTGTCAGACAAGGGGGCACCTGGGGACTTCCTGCCCCTCTCGGGTATGAGTGAATTTGATGATCCGGAGGAGGCCAGGTTCTCCAGGCTGTTAGAAATGGTGTCGCTAATTGGACTGGAGCCATAGCACAGCAGGGAAGGCGTTTGCCTTGCACGCGGCCGACCCGGGTTCGATTCCCAGCATCCCATATGGTCCCCCGAGAACCATCAGGAGTAATTCCTGAGTGCAGAGCCAGGAGGAACCCCTGTGCATCGCCAGGTGTGACCCAAAAAGCACATACACACACACACACACACACACACACACACAGATTAAGGAATCATGGGGCTGGAGCGATAGCACAGGGGTAGGGCATTTGCCTTACAAGCAGTCAACATGGCCGACCCTTCTGTATGAAATCATTTTTAAATGTTTGAAACTTCTTTTTCATTAATTAATTTAATTTTGCTTTTGAGGGTCACACCCGGCGATGCACAGGGGTTACTCCTGGCTCTGCACTCAGGAATGACTCCTGGCAGTGCTCAGGGGACCAGATGGGATGCTGGGAACCGAACCCGGGTCAGCTGCGTGCAAGGCAAACGCCCTCCCCGCTGTGCTGTTGCTCCAGCCCCATGTTGGAAACGTTTATTTTATTGAATCACTGGGATTATGAGACTGACGCGCTGCCTACTGCACTAAGGTAGAATTGCTGGAGCGATAGCACAGCGGTAGGGCGTTTGCCTTGCATGCAGCCGGCCCGGCCGACCCGGGTTCAATTCCTCTGCCCCCCTCGGAGAGCCCGGCAAGCTACCGAGAGTATCTCGCCCGCACGGCAAAGCCTGGCAAACTACCCGTGACGTATTCGATATGCCAAACACAGTAACAACAAGTCTCACGATGGAGACGTTACTGGGCCCGCTCGAGCAAATCAATGAACAATGGGAGGACCGTGATACCGTGATACCACTGGAATTACAGAGTGCCAAGGTTACTGATGATAGTTTCCACCAAGCCCCTCACTGACGGCCCCCTTCCCTCCACCAGCGTCCCCAGTCTCCCTCCTGCCCCCCCCCCCCAGTCTTCCTCTTGGCGGGCACTGTTTTCTTTTATCCCCTTACTTGTTGTTTCCCTCTTAGGAAAACGCTGTGGTTTACCCGACTGTCACTGAGAGGGACTCGTGCGCGTCACTCCACCCCCCTCTCAGCACCCAGCCCTTGTCCGGAGTGACCACGTCCTTTTGTCACTGTCATCAAGGTCCTTCTCTTCTGCCCTTCCCCAGAGGCAAGCTTCCGTCTGAGGACCAGTTCTCTAACTCTCTGTTAGTCATTCCTTGAGTGCATTTCTTTGTGCCTCATACGAGTGAGATCATTCTGTGTCTGTCCCTCTCCTTCTGACCCATTTCGGTCAGCACCTACACTCCAGGCCCTCCCATACAGCAGCAAATCGCATGACCTCCTCTTTGCTCAAGGCTGAGTAGTATTCCTTTGTAGTAGATGTGCCATCGCTTCTTTATCCGCTCGCCTGTTCTCGGGCCCTTGGGTTGTCTCCAGATTCTGATCTGGAATGATCCGGAGGAGGCTAGGTTCCAGGGGCTGTTAGAAATGGTGTCGCTAGTAAGGTGGAGTTCATGCCCAATCCAATCAGCTAATCAGTGGCTGAAAAAACAGCAGTACTCCTACATAAAAATAAATAAATAAGTAAATAAAAAAAGAAACGGTGTCATTAACGGGGCTGGAGTGATAATACAGTGGTAGGGTGTTTGCCTTTCACGTGGCCGACCTGGGATCGATTCCCAGCATCCCATATGGTCCCCTGAGCACCGCCAGGAGTGATTTCTGAGTGCAGAGCCAGGAGTGACCCCTGCGCATTGCTGGGTCTGACCCAAAAAGTAAAATGAAAAAATAAATGTGAATAGTGAACAGTGCTGCAGTGAGCATAGGAGTGCAAATGGCTTTTCTGTGGTGTGTTTCTGGGCCCTTGGGGTATATTACAAGAAGCGGGATTTCTGGGTTGTATGAAAACTCAACTCCTAGGTTTTTGTTTTTTTTTTTTTTTTTTTTTTTTTTAGAAATGTCTGTGTTGGGGCTGGAGCGATAGCACAGCAGGGAGGGCATTTGTCTTGCACATGGCCGACCCGGGTTCGATTCCCAGCATCCCATATGGTCCTTTCGAGCACCTCCAGGAGTGATTCCTGAGTGCAGAGCCAGGAGGAATTCCTGTGCATCACCGGGTGTGACCCCCCCCCCCAAAAAAAAACCCGAAATGTCTGTGTTGTCTTCCCCAAAGAGGCTGGGCCAGGCAACATTCCCAGCAGCAGTGAACAAGGTTTGGGGGCCACTCTCCGCTTTCTCTTCAGCTGGGCAGGTGGAGGCAGTAACCCCACTGGCCGTGACTCAGCTCACGGGCTCACCCCGTCTTCCCTCTGTGGGATTCGTCCCAGGGTGGGAATCACTCACCCGCCACTGCCTGTGGGGACAGAGTTCAAACGAGGGTCCCCAGGGGGGCGGGGGCTCTGTGCAGACCCAGAGGGGCCTTGCTCCTTCCCCACGGAGACTGGGTCGCTCTGACCGCTGGGCACTGCCCACTTTGGTTCCCATGGCAGGGATGGGCCCACCTGCCCCCGGCCGTAGCGGCGTGACTGGCCCCTCTGCCGGCTGCATCTCTGTCCCATCAGCTGGCAAGAGCCAGAGAACAGACGCTCCCTCGGAAGGGCCCCCCAGTGGCCGTGAGTCTGGGGGACAAGGACTCGAGGCTGTTCTCCAACCTTGAGTCCCAGTCACCCACGGGGGTAACCACTGGGCTAACATGCTCTTTCCTTTACTAACCCCAAGGGGCCTGTGGCCAAGGAAATACCATCTCTGGGCGGGGGTGTCGGTAGAAGCTTGCCAGGAGCTTCTGGAAATGTCCCCCTCTCGCCTCTGGTAGAAGCTGCAGGAGAGAAGCCTTTCTTTCCCACATGCCTATGCCGATGTTCCGTGGGGGATGCTGTGTGTGGACTCGATGGCTGGGGCAGCAGCAGACACTTTGTGACCAGGAGACCTTACCTCTAAGATGGATAGAACAGAAACTTCTTGATGACCTCTTTACTTTTTTAGATTTTTATCTAATTTTATTTTAGTTTTAAAAATGTATTTCTTTTCAATTGAGTCACTATGGGATACACAGTTACAAGGTTGTAACTGATTGAGTTTCAGCGATACAATGTTGCACTCCTGTCCCTTCCCCAGTGAGGATTGAGAGCACCTTTGGACTGTGCAGCAGAAGCCCTCCTTCTTGTGGACCTGTGCCCTCCCTTCTCTTCTTCCTACCATGGTCCCCGTCTTCCTGTTGGCACTCACTCCTTGGTGGCATCTTTGAGTCTCCTGACCAGCTTGGGGGCATCTACGTGTGTGTCTCACTTAGGACACAAGAGTGTCCATTTGGATGAAGGCACCTTTACTTGCCAGTGAAGTACATCAATTTTATTTATGTACTTATTTATTGGGCCGGAGTGATAGCATCGCGGGTAGGGCATTTGCCTTGCACATGGCCAACCTGGGTTCGATTCCTCCGCCCCTCTCGGAGAGCCCGGCAAGCTACTGAGAGTATTCCGCCCTCACAGCAAAGCCTGGCAAGCTCCCCGTGACGTATTCGATATGCCAAACACAGTATCAAGTCTCACCATGAAGACGTTGCTGGGCCTGCTTGAGCAAATCAATGAACAATGGGAGGACAGTAACAGTGACTTATTTATTATTTATTTATTTTGGGGGGGGAGGCTGGAGCGATAGCACAGTGGTAGGGCGTTTGCCTTGCGCGCAGCCAGCTCAGCCGAGCCAGGTTCAATTCCTCCGCCCCTCTCCGAGAGCCCGGCAAGCTCCCGAGAGTATCTCGCCCGCATGGCAAAGCCTGGCAAGCTCCCCGTGATATATTCAATATGCCAAACACAGTAACAACAAGTCTCAAAGTGGAGACATTACTGGGCCCACTCGAGCAAATCAATGAACAATGGGAGGACAGTGACAGTGACTTATTTATTATTTATCTGGGGGGCCACACCTGGCTGTGCTCAGAAGTCAGGCCATACTCGTGTCTCTGTGCTCAGAAATTATTCCCGGCAGTGATTGGGGGACCATATGGGGTGACGGAGGTTGAGCCCAGGTCAGCTGTGTGCAAGGTAAATACTCCCCCCACTGTGCTATCACTCCAGCCCCCACTCATCAATTCCTGGCCCAGGCCTATCCCAGAGGCCTCTCCCTGGGCCTCCCCCTGTCTGGGTCCCCTGAAGCTCTGGTTCATGCTGAGAGGAGGCTGAGGGGCTTGGGAGTCCACAGGTGTCAGCAGAGAGCCCGGGGCTGAGGTCCTGGGTTCCCAGAAGGAAGCAGAACACAGGGGCCCAGGTAGCTGGGGTCCCAAGGACAGGGCCTGGCAGGATGAGAAACAGTCCCCGCTCAGTCTGCCCGAGGTGCTGTTGTTATTGTTATTATCGTGAAGCACCTCAAGGCTCACAGTCCTTTTGGCCTGGTCAGGCCCCAGTAATGGCCCCATAAATCCCAGCCATAAAGAGTAATGGGGAGAGACAAATGAGATAATTAGGAATAAATCTCACCGAAGTCTCGACTGGGCAGCATCCCTGGAACTCGCCAATCTTCCGAGCCATTAGCTGGGGCCCTAATTAATGCAGAGCGGCCCAGCAAACGCCCAGCCCAGGAGGAGCAGGCTGGGGCCGCCCTGTCCCCGCGCCCGTGGATGTGACCTTGGGAGGAAGTGAGGGACGCAGGCCCACAGCCCGTCCCTGGGCTTCCCCGTGTCCCCAGGGTGGCCCTGCTGTCCATTTGCCCCTTTCCTCCTGTCCTCCTCCCGGTGCCCGGCGTGGATGCCAGGCAGAGCCCTAGCAGGCCTTCTGGGGGACCCACTCGGGACTCCTCCTGATGTCGGTGAGCCCCACGGGAGACTCATGTGAAGTGGGGAGGTTACTTTCTCCCCATCTGCCTGTGTTACTGGGCTCTTTTTTTTTTTCCTTTTTGGGTCATGCCCAGCGATGCTCAGGGGTCACTCCTGGCTCTGCACTCAGGAATCACTCCTGGCGGTGCTTAGGGGACCACGTGGGATGCTGGGAATCGAACCTGGGTCGGCTGCGTGCAAGGCAAACGCCCTACCCACTGTGCTATTGCTCCAGCCTCCTTATTGGGCTCTTGTCTCAGCTCACAGAAAAGAATTTCAGGAGTAGCAGTGAAGTTACACAGTTTATTTGGAGGTTTTGAAGGGCAGGAGGGAAAGTGGGAGAGACTGGAGAGTAACCGGCTCAAGAGAGAGCCCGGGCTTCTCCTAGGGCGGAGAGAGCCGGGACACACACCCTCGCATTAGACATGGAAGCATGAAGGTACACATCTCAAGAGGGGAGATGCGGGCAGCACATGTGCTCAGGCACCACATGTGCTCGGCCACATGGGCGCAGGCAGCACATGGACTCGGGCAGCAGACGCGTGCGTTTCCTTTGTTCAAGGTGGCCTTCAGAGGGTTTCTCCAACCTGCCCCCATGTGGGGCTTCTTCTTCCTAAGTCAAAGTCTGTTGCTAGGGCCGTTACCAGGGAAATTGGGAGTAGTGGAGGTCTTCTTTGAAATTCCTTTCCTGGTCTTTTGTTTCTGCAGGAGCTTCTCTGGGTCTGTTACTGTGGATGGGTGAGGGTCTTATCGGGTCTTAGTTCCTGTGTTTTTTTCTTGTTTTCTTCTGAGGGTCTTATCAGGCTTTTGCAGCAACTTCGGGACTATTTCTTCCTGGGAAATCTTTGCCATTGCCTCGAGAGGGGGCCCTTCCCTATCCTGCCTACATCACTCCTTCACAGTCCTTGGGAACCCCCCACACCCCAGCCCACTACATCGGCCGTTCTAGAACCTTCTCTGCAGCGTAGAGCGGGAAGTTCTGTCAGACCCTCCCCGGCCTTCTGGCTCCACTCCGCAGGGTGGATGGGCCCATCTCTACTTGACTTCTCCAGCTCCAAGCTGCTGGGTCCGGTTGCTCTGCAGTGGCTTCCCTTGGGGTCGCTCCCCGCCCCCCAGCCCCTCCTCCTGCTCCTCAGACCCCACAATGCCTCCCTCTGTTTCCATCTGCCAGTCCCTCCTGAAGGGACAGCAGCCCACACCCTGGGGGAGCTTCCTCTCTGAGACCTCCTGCTTCTGCAAGCTCTCCCACCCCCAGCCACCAGGCCCCTCACCACCCTCCACCCCAGGAACCAGGATGCAGCCGGGGAGGCCCTTCTGGGAGCCCTGAGCAGCCAAACCAAGAATGATTTTTTTCCTTTTATGGGCCTCGAGCAGTGCTCAGGGCTCACTGCTGCCAGTGCTCGGGGCTCACTCTGGGCTTGGCACTCAGGGATGACTCCTGCCAGTGCTCGGGGCTCACTCCAGGCTCTGCACTCCTGGCGGTGCTCAGGGCTCACTCAGGGCTCTGCACTAGGGCTCACTCCTGGCAGTGCTCGGGGCTCACTCTGAGCTCTGCACTCAGGGATGACTCCTGCCAGTGCTTGGGGCTCACTCTGGGCTTGGCACTCAGGGATGACTCCTGCCAGTGCTCGGGGCTCACTCCAGGCTCTGCACTCCTGGCGGTGCTCAGGGCTCACTCAGGGCTCTGCACTAGGGCTCACTCCTGGCGGTGCTCGGGGCTCACTCTGAGCTCTGCACTCAGGGATGACTCCTGGCGGTGCTCGGGGCTCACTCCAGACTCTGCACTCAGGGTTCACTCCTGGTGGTGCTCGGGGATCCTATGGGGTGATCACATGCAGGGCAAGGGCCTGACCCACCATCCTGTCACTGAGGAACCACTCCTGGGAGTGCTCGGGACCGTATGGGATGCTGGGGACTGACCCAGATTGGCCGTGCGCAGGGCAAGCACCCGACCCGCTGGACTATGGTCCCGGCCCATGCCAGGGCAGCTTGACCTGCCTCACTCCCTTCTCCACCCATCAGTATTGCCAGGCCTGTGGGCTGGACACCCTAGGAGTGTGCCCTCTCAAGTTCCCTGGGCAAAAGCAGGCCGGGGGGCAGTCCCGAGACAGAGAGTGGTCCCCAAATGTCTGGTCCCCGAATCTCACTGGCACGAGGAAAACAGGCCTGGAGAGCAGAAGTGGCTCTTCCAGGAGTGCTCCCCAGGGCTGGGGCATGTGTGTGTGTGTGTGTGTGTGTGTGTGTGTGTGTGTGTAGGTGACAGTATGGGGAGAGTGAGTGTGTGTGTGTGTGTGTAGGTGACAGTTTGGGGGAGAGTAAGCATGTGTGTGCGTGTGTGTGTGTGTAAGTGACAGTTTGGGGCAGAGTAAGCATGTGTGTGTGTGTGTACGTGTGTGTGTGTAGGTTGCAGTATGGGGAGAGTGAATATGTGTGTCTGGGTGCGTAGGTGGCAGTACAGGGGGAGTGAGCGTGTGTGTATGTGGGTGTCGATATGGGGAGAGTGTTTGTGTGTGTCTGTGTGTAGGTAACAGTATGGGCAGAGTGAACGTGTGTGTGTGTTTAGGTCTTAGTACGGGCAGAGTGAGCATGTGTGTGTGTGTGTGTGAGTGTGTGTGTGAGTGTGAGTGTGTGTGTGAGTGTGTGTGTGTGGGTGACAGTTTGGGAGAGAGTAAGCATGTGTGTGTGTGTAGGTTGCAGTATGGGGAGAGTGAATGTGTGTCTGGGTGTGTAGGTGGCAGTATGGTGGGAGTGAGCAAGTGTGTGTGTGTGTGTGTGTAGGTGACAGTTTGGGGGAGAGTAAGCATGTATGTGTGTGTGTGTGTGTGTCGACATGGGGAGAGTGTTTGTGTGTGTCTGTGTGTGTAGGTAACAGTATGGGCAGAGTGAACGTGTGTGTGTGTTTAGGTCTTAGTACGGGTAGAGTGAGAATATGTGTGTGTGAGTGTGTGTGTGAGTGTGTGTGTGTGTGTGTGTAGGTGACAGTTTGGGGGAGAGTGAGCATGTGTGTGTGTGAGTGTGTGTGTGTGCGTGTGTGTGTCCCCGCACATAGGTGACGGTACGGGCAGTGAGCGTGTGCAGGGAGCTGGCCTGGCCGGCTGTCCCCCTGCCTGGCCCCTTCTCTGGTTTCAGCCAGGCCTGCAGCAGGAAACGGCTATTTGGATTGCAGAGTCTCCTCTTCCTGCGGAGGCCCCGCTGCCCCCACTGCGGGAGAGGCCGGGGAGGGGGCCTTCCTGCCCACCTGGGCCAGGCCTCGGGCTGCTGGGCGCCTCGGAGCCCACCCGCTGGAGATGGGCTGCGCAGGGTCTGGCCGGAAGCCGCGGTCCCGTCATCCCAGCTGGGGACAAAGGGCTAGAGGAGGGTCGCTGCCGTTGTGGCCTGTGAACCTCCATCCCCGCCACCCTGGGGACACGGGCCAGCCCCCTCGCAGGGCCCGCCTCCTCTGAAAGCCCCGCCTCTTCCCCTGCACAGGGCGCCAGGCGGGAGGGGGCTGTGACACCTGGCACTGACCCTGCTCTGCCAAACAAACAAGAGGGCACGCAGGGCCAGCTGGGGACGGTCACCACGGGGTGCCGTGTCTGGCTTTGGGCGTGGGGTACGGTGGCTGCAGGGTGCTGGACACCGGACAGCGGGCAGGGGGCTGGCCTTGCATGCAGAGGGTCCCCGAACCTGCCAGGACTGACCCCTGAGCACTGAGCCAGGGGCAACCCCTAAGCATCGCTGGGGGCTCAAACAAACAAACTAAAGATCCTATAGGATCTTGGACACAGGAGCCTGACATTTTTGCAAAAAAGAAGGAAAGGAAAAATTCAAACAGGTGCTTGTCCAAGCACAGTGAGACTTTCAGACTTCGGGTATTCGAGGCGGGACAAAGACCCACAAGCTGGAGAAGCTAATGTGGGGGCCAGAGCCGCCGCCTCAGGGGTCTCGGCCAGACCGCGGGGCTTCCTCCTCGGCCCAGAGGTCAGGAATCCTTAATGTGGTAAAGGGAGGCCTGTGAGTGCACGCGAGGGTCAGAGGAGCTGTGTCTATGCACGCGCGCGTGTGTGTGCATGTGTGTGCAAAGGTGGGTATGTATGTGGCTATGTATGTATGTGTGTGTGCCGTGTGTATATACATGCGGGTGTGTGAAGGTGTGTATATGCATGTGTGTGTGCACGTGATGTGTGTGCGAGCGTGTGTATGTGTGTGTGTGCAGGTGGGTGTGTATGTGGCTATGTATGTATGCTATGTGTGTGTGCCGTGTGTGTATGCATGGGGGAAGGTGTGCATATACACGTGTGTGTGCGGGTGTGTGTATGGGCATGCAGTGTGTGATGTGTGTGCGAGCGTGTGTATGTGTGTGTGTGTGCAGGTGGGTGTGCAGGTGGGTGTGTATGTGGCTATGTATGTACGTGTGTGTGCCGTGTGTGTATGCACGCAGGTGTGTGAAGGTGTGTATATGCATGTGTGTGTGCACGTGTGTGTATGTGCATGCAGTGTGTGATGTGTGTGCGAGCGTGTGTATGTGTGTGTGTGTGCAGGTGGGTATGTATGTGGCTATGTATGTATTGTGTGTGTGCCGTGTGTGTATGCATGGGGGAAGGTGTGCATATACACGTGTGTGTGCGGGTGTGTGTATGTGCATGCAGTGTGTGATGTGTGTGCGAGCGTGTGTATGTGTGTGTGTGCAGGTGGGTGTGTATGTGGCTATGTATGTACGTGTGTGTGCCGTGTGTGTATGCACACAGGTGTGTGAAGGTGTGTATATGCATGTGTGTGTGCACGTGTGTGTATGTGCATGCAGTGTGTGATGTGTGTGCGAGCGTGTGTATGTGTGTGCGTGCAGGTGGGTATGCATGTGGCTATGTATGTATTGTGTGTGGACCGTGTGTGTATATTTGTGGATGTGTGAAGGTGTATATATACATGTGTGTGTGCATGTGTGTGCATATGCATGCGTTGTGTGATGTGTGTGCGAGCGTGTGTATGTGTGTGTGCATGCTTGTGTGCAGGTGGGTATGTATGTGGCTCTGTATCTATGCTATGTATGTGCCGGTGTGTACGCATGGGGGGAAGTTGTGCATATACACGTGTGTGTGTGGGTATGTGTATGTCCATGCAGTGTGTGATGTGTGTGAAAGCGTGTGTATGTGTGTGTGTGGGGTGTGCGTGTGAGGGTGTGGGGGTGTGTGGAGGTGTGTGGTCCTCACAGCTGAGAGTCGGCTCTCCCACCAAAGCCCAGCTCAGGGTTTGCAATTTCAGCTCTGCAGGAGGAGGCCGGTGCCAGTGGGGGCCGGACGGTTCAGCTCTCGGCTCGCACGCAGGAGGCCTGGGGCTCGTCCTCAGCACCAAAGGGGAAAGAGAGAAAGAAGAGCCGAGCCCCTTCCTCCCCACTGGGCACCTGCCCCCATCCCCCACCCGAAGTCGCCCCAGGGGAGACAGGAAGGCCCGATTCCTGGTTGCTCTCACGGGGGTGCTCTCTCTGGTGGGTGGCCTGGGGCCTCCGAAGCTTCTGGTTTGTCTACACCTGCCTCTGGGCCTGGAAGAAGCTGGTGAGAGGCAGCAGCCGGGGGGTGGGGGGGGTGGGGGGGGTGGGCTGCTCTGGGTGCAGTGAGGGCAGGGGGCCTGGGGTGCGGGGTGGGGGAGACTGCTGGGATCCAGGGGGTAGGGCATCTGTGAGGAAGAGTCCTGAGGTACAGAGGGGTTGGGGTGTCTGGGAGGGACAGTGCTGGGGTCCAGGGGGGTGGGGGTGTCTGCTGAGGCCCATGGGGGTTGGGGCGTCTGCTGGGGTCTGGGGGGTTGGGCGTCTGCTGCGGTCCAAGGGGTTGGGCATCTGCTAGGGTCCAAGGGGTTGGGGCATTCTGCTGGGGTCCAGGGTAGTTGGGGCATCTGCTGGGGCCCAGGAGGGTGGGGGCGTCTGCTGGGGGTTCTTGGGCGCAGATAAGGGCTGGAGACAGCTCTCTGGGCCTGGTGATCGTCACTCATGACGTTCCTCTTGCCAGAAGCCCCCCACAGTGCCCCTCCATTCCCCTCCCCCCCTCCCATCCAGGTCCTCTCCACCACAGCCCCAAGATGCCCTCCCACCCACCCGACCCCTCCTGCCTCCTCC
Source organism: Sorex fumeus (assembly GCF_029834395.1). NCBI lineage: Eukaryota > Metazoa > Chordata > Mammalia > Eulipotyphla > Soricidae > Sorex > Sorex fumeus. Next base: position 59,497,414 of record NW_026606118.1, read on the forward strand.
AGGTCAGGGTGGAGGACAGGGCTCAGCCGCCACGCGCCCGTGGTCCAGGCCCCCAGGACACCCCCCTCTGCACCTCCAGATAGGCTCCTCTCTCAGGCCAGCTGCCAGGTGCCCACAAAGGCGGCTGGGCCAGGTCTCCCCTGCTGGCCCCAAGCTCGGCCCCCGGGCCGGGTGCCCCAAGCCCTGGAGCCATCTGGCCCTGAGCAGCCCAGTTGGCGGGCGGAGCCCTTCATCAGAGCTACACATCTGCTGTCAATGAATATCTGCCCACCCCCTCTACCATCTCCCTCCCTGGGTGGGGAGGGAGGGGGGCAGGGAGCAGCTTTTGGGGTAAGAAATGAGAAAAGGTGAAGGACAGAAGGCAGAACCCTCAAGCCTTTGTGTGTGGGGGGGAGGTGGGGGAGGGTCTGTGGAGAGGAGACAGGACGTGCTTGCTTTTTTTTTCTGGGTTTTTGGGTCACGCCTGGCAATGCTCAGGGTTCCTCCTGGCTCTACACCCAGGAATCACTCCTGGAGGTGCTCAGGGGTCCTTATAGGGTGCCTAGGATGGAAACTGGTCACGCATGTGCAAGACAAGCGCCCTACCCGCTGTCCTGTTGCTCCGGCCCCCAGGACATACTTTTTTCTTTGGGCAGGGGTCACAGTCGGCCGTACTCAGGGCTTACTCCTGGCTCTGCACCCAGGGACCGTTCCTGGTGGGGTTTGGGGGACCATCTGCCCTGGCTGGAAACCCAGGTTGGCAGTGAACCAGGAAGTGCCCTACCCACTGGGCTCTTATCGGGTCCCAGAGGACTTGCTTCTAGTTTTGGTTTCTGGGCCACACCCAGGGATGCTCAGGGCTTACTCCTGCCTCTGCCCTTAGGAATTACTCCTGGCGGTGCTCCGGGGACCACCCGGAGCTGGAAGCTGGGTGGGCTGTGCGCCTGCTGTATTATGATGGCGCTGGTCCCAAGGAGACTGGCTTTGGGGAGCTGAAGTGATTTTGCACACACAGTCCGCAATGGACAAGTCTCTTTATTTACAGCCACAAATAAAAGGGACCCTCCTCCACGCCCTCCCTCGCCCCTTCCAGTCTTACCATCAAGGGGCCCTTTCCGCCCTGCCCCGTCCATGCCAGCCTGCCCTCTGGGGTCCCTGGGTGGGTCAGGACCCCCCGGGAGTCCCGGAAAGGAGGGACAGGGGGTGACTATTCACATTTTGCCGCCGCCCTCCCTGGGAAGTCTGGGGGAGGGCGAGGGGGCCCCAGCCGGGGGGCTTTCACAGTGAGCCGAGCCCCGCGCAGCGCCCCCTGCCGGTCACGAGGAGAAGCAGAGCCCGCAGCACTCCATGCAGATCTCCAGGCAGTCGGCCGACTCGCAGCACGCGTCCAGGATGCCGCAGTCCAGGTCGCAGGGCAGCTCACAGTCGGAGCACTCGGCCTGGCCGCAGCAGCAGCACAGGCACGAGTCCTCGGAGCTGCAGGAGCCGCAGGTGGCGCAGTCCAGCACGATGTTGCACAGCGTCAGGAACTCGCAGAACAGGCAGGACAGGATGCAGTGCACGCAGCAGTCTGGGCGGGGGAGGGGAGCGTGGGGGCGGGCCCAGGACCAGGCATGGGGGGTGGTTGTGTGTGTGTGGGGTGGGGGGGGGGGCGCTCATGCAAGCCTCTGTGCTCGTTTGACTTTTTGGCTTTCGGGGTCACACAGGTGGTGCTCAGGGGTTCCTCCTGGCCCTGCACTCAGGAATTAATTACTCCTAGCGGTGCTAGGGGGACCCCTTGGAAGGACCTCCCGGGATCGAACCCGGGTATGCCTGGTGCAAGGCGAATGTCCTCCCAGCTGTGCTATGGCTCCGCCCCTCATGCAAGCCTCTCTGACAATGGGGATTGAGGGGTCCGGTGGAATGCCTCTAGGACCACCGTTGGCGGGGCTGGACCCTGCGATCCCCACATAAAGCATCTGCTCCAGCCCCCAAAACCACCACCTCAGCCTGTGGTTTCTTCGTGGTTCCTTCCCTTCCTCCTCCCCTCCTCCTCCCTCCCTTCCTCCCTCCCTCTCTCCTGGTAAGTATGAGGCCATGAGCCAATGCCTGGCACCCCCAACCTGAGCGCGATGCCCAGGGCCTGCTGGTGGAACTGCCAGGTGGCACCATAGAGAGGGTGCCGTCTGGGGCTCCAAGGCCAGGTGTGGGCTGGCCCCAGCCCTTAAGCGGGCGAGCCTGGGAGCATCACGGGCAGGTGTGCGTCCCCCATCCTTGGGCGAGAGCAGAGCGGTGGGGGACGGCGGGTGGAAAGGCAGGGGGAATTAAACGAACAGAAGTGCTGAGGCCGGAGTCATAGTGTAAGGGAGGGTGTTCGCCTTGCACGGTCCCCGGCATCTCGATGGCACCACCAGGAGTGACTCCTGAGTGCGGAGCCAGGAGGAACCCCTGAGCGTTGCCGGGTGTGACCCCAAAAGAAAACTACCGCAGGGGGCCGGAGTGAGAGCACAGCAGGTAGGGCATTTACTTTGCACATGACCAACCTGGGTTTGATCCCCGGCACCACACCTGGGCCTGGTGGGGATCCCTGAGCACCCCCAAGGGTGGTCTCTAAGTAGGAAGCCCCGAGAACAGGCCCTCAAACAAACCAACAAAAAGACTTGAATTTGTGGCTGCCTCCATCTCCCCCAGGGCTCCTCAGCTTCCTGATGACCCACAGGGAGCCTGTCGTAGTGGGTGCTGAGTGAGGGTGTCCCTGGACCCACCTGGGCACTCGGCGCGAGCCACCAGCCCTCCTGCTTGTCTTCTTCCTGGACCAGGTGGGCCCTGAGCACAGGCTGTGGGGCTGTGGGGGTCTCTCCCGCCACAGGGGCCTGCATTTCCCTCACCCCATTTCTGCAGGGAGGCACTGGGGTCCCTCCAGAGCTGGACCCTGCAGTCTCTCAAATGCATATCAGGCAAGGTCCCTGCTTACTGAAATCTCTCTTCTGTGGCACCCAGCACCTCCAGACAGTCTTCCCCACCCCCACCCCCACCCCCACGCCTGCCTGCTCACACCCGCCAGCCACTGGTCCCTTGGGCCTTCACAGTACAGTCACAACAGCCACCTCTGCCCTGCTCTGCCCCGTGACATCCACCTATCACCCCTCTAAAGCCTTCCCACTTTCCATGGTTTTTTTGGGGGGGGGGGGCGGGGCAGAGGTTGACAGTGCTCAGGAGTCACTCCTGGTGGTGCTTGTGGGCCATGGCAGGGTGTGTGCTCAGCCCACCAGATGCTTCCCTGGGCCCTGCCGCCTGCCTCTTGGGGTGCCTTGTCTGCGCCCTTGACCCCCTGCCTAGCTGCAGAGCGTGTGGTGATGGCCAGTTGATCTGGCCTGGAAGAGCTTCCTGGGGCGCCCTGAGGCCCTGGACTGGACCCCCGGCAGCAAATGGGCCAGGTACAGAGCAGGAAGTTCTTGCCTCCCACCCGCTCTCTCTGCTGGTGCCAGAGGTGACACCCGGGGCCTACACAGGCAAGGCCAGTGCCCGAACGCTGAGCTGAATCCTCAGTCCCACAACAAACACAAAATTTTTCTTACATGTTTTTTCTTTTTCTCTTTTGTGGTGCTGGGGATCATGTCTCGTGCACGGAAGGCAGATTCTTTCTATTTGGGGCCCAGACCACAGCAGTGCTCAGGACTTCTTCCCGGCTCTGCGCTCAGGAATCATCCCTGGCAGTGCTGGGGGACTGGATGGGGACCCGGGAGCGTACGGGTTGACACGTGCTCCGGCCTGGGACCGGGGAGTATATGGATTGGCCTGTGCTCCGGCCTGGGCTGGTCCCATTTGAGCCTCCACTAGACTCCCTGGTGGCCGGTTAGACTGAGGCTCGCAGACCCCCGTGCCTTGGCTGGGGAGGGCCAGAGATGGCACTTTCTGGGGGAACGGAGGGCGGGAGCATCGACACACCCGTGCCTGGGGCTGACTCCCACTGCAACCTCCCCGGACCATGCGGTGCTGGGGATTGAACCAGGTTCCCCGCATGCAAATTGCGTTAAGTGCTCAGCGGACTAGGCGTCTCCCGGCCCTGAGATTGTATTTCTTTTGTTGTTGCTCTTTCTTGGGGGGGAGAAGGGTCACACCCAGTGGTGCTCAGGGCTTATTCCTGGCTCTGTGCTCAGGGGTCGCCCCTGCTGGGGCTCAGGGGGAACGTACGTGGTGTGGGGGATCAAACCCGCCAGCTATGGGCAAGACCAGCGTCCAGCCGCTGTCCTGGGGCCCCCTCAGGTGTGTGCGAAGCAGCCGCCCGGGGTGAGGCAGCGAACAGCCAGCCGGACTCACCTTCCTGGGCCTGGAGCGGGATCTGAGAGGTGGCGGACTTGGCACTGCTCTTGCTCTTCCTGCTGCCCTGGCTGGCGAGAGATGGGTGCGTCTGCAGCTTCCGGTGGGCCTTGGGGCCCCCCAGGGCCCCGTTGCCTGCCCGCCTGGTGCCGCCCAGCTCTGAGGGTTGGCCAGAGCCGTTCACCAGTAGTGGGGTGCCGCACAAGGGGTTCCCCTGCGGCTGGCCTGGAGAGCAGAGGAGAAAGGGTGATGGGGGGAGTGGGGGACAAGCTCCCGGACGTCCCCGACGGCAGAGCTGACCAGCCCCACGGCACAGTTGGGAGCAGAGGCACAGAGAGGTCCTGCTCCCGGGCAGCCCCAGGTAAGACTGAGGGGTGGCGGGGGGGGGGGGGGCTCTGACCCTCGTGCAACCCACCCTCCTGCGGTTTTGTTGGGGGCCACGTGACCGCTGGCACTCGGGGGCTCCTCCCGGGTCTGATCGGGGGTCACTCCTGGAGAGGCTTGGAAAACATCCATGCTGGGATCAGACTCAGGCCCGGGGCCACCGTGTGCTGGGTGATTTATGGGAAACATCTGTTTGGAGACGAACGTCCAAACCCTGGAACTGGGGCTCCGCGTACAGCCCTCTGCTGGGCTCCCGCCTCAGCCCACCCCCCTCCCCAGGCCAGCTTTTGTGGGGTGCCCTGGGCAGAAAGAGTTTGGGGAGGGGCCTCTGGGGTCTGGCTCAGGAGAGAAGAGACGAGCAAGGCCCCTGGAGAGACCCCCGATCAAGGCAATCCGAACCCCCCAGAGAGAACGACCTTCAGCACGCCCTGCCCCTCTCTGGGCTGTGGGTGGGGACAGCTCAAGGCCTCTGACCCCTGGACTTATACATGGAGGCATGTTGAGGCAGAGCGAGCGTGCGGGTGGGGCGTTTGCCTTGCACGTAGCCGGCCTGGGTTAATTCCGGGCGTCCCAGAGGGTCCCCTGAGTACTGCCAGGAGTAACCCAAGCCAAAAAAAGCAAATAAATAAATAAATAGAAAGGCGTGTTGGTCTCCCGAGGCTGGTGGGGGTGGGGGCCTGTTCCCTCCGGGCCTGGTCTCGGGGGTCTGCAGAGAGGCAAAGGTGGTCTTGCTGCTTCCGTGGCTGAGGGCTGGTGGTCGTGGTCCCACTGGGGCGCTCGCTGCTGCCCCAGCCACTGCCCTCAGCGCTGACAGCTTGGACCTCAGAGAGGTGCAGCCACTGCCCAGAGGCCACACAGCAGATGAGTGTCAGAGCGGGAACTCCCCTGAGGCTCAGAGGCCGGGAGACAGGTGTGGGGGGGATAAGTTGCTTAAGCACTTGCTATTTTTTTCTTTTCTTGTTGTGGGGGCCTGGTGCAGGCAGTGCAGGCCTCAGACTCATGGCCTCGCGGGTGCTCTTACCCACTGAGCCACATCCCTGGCCCTCGAGGCTCACAGCTTCTGTGTCTGGGGCTGCTGTGTAGTGATAAGAGTTTTCCGTGCGGTCACTTCTGGGGGCCGTGTGATGGACATAGTCTCCATGGCCCCGTTATTTATTTGTTTTTAAAATTTATTTATTTTTGCTTTTTGGGTCACATCCAGCAATGCGCAGGGGTTACTCCTGGCTCTGTGCTCAGGAATTACCCCTGGCAGTGCTCAGGGGACCCTATGGGATGCTGGGACAAACAGGCCTTTGGTCACTGTTTGTGGTATTTTTGTTTTTTTTTTTGTGTGTGTGTGTGAGCTTTTTTGTTTTTCTTTTTGGGTCACCTGGCGGTGCACAGGGGTCACTCCTGGCTCATGCACTCAGGTGCTCAGGGGACCATATGGAATGCTGGGACTCGAACCTGGGTCAGCCGCGGGCAAGGCAAACGCCCTCCCCGCTGTGCTATGGCTCCAGTCCATGGCCCCATTTCACAGATGACAACACTGAGGCCTGAGGATACCAGCTGGGAAGTCGTAGGGGTGAGGGGAAGGAGGTGGGGGGAGGATCCAGAAGTCGTGGGGGTTGGGGGAGGGAGGAGGCAGGGCTTCAGGCTGCTCCAAGCTGGGATCCCCAGCCCCTGAGGCATGGCTGGAGGCCAGGGGAAGAGGCCAGGTCTGAAGCATCCTGCCCCCCCCCCCCCGCCCCCCCACCTGCCCCTCATGGCCCCACCTGGGCCACTGTGCTGACTCACTCTGAGTCACAGAACAAACGCTCAGGAAAAACAGCAGAGCCTGTCCGTCCCTGTCCATGGGGCCCCCACGGCCTCCCTGCCGTCCTCCCGGAGGCCAGCGGCTGGGCGCGCACGGAGCCGCAAGCCCGGCTGTCCGGAGGTCAGTTAGCCAGATGCCCTGTGAAGGTGGTCCCGGCTCAGCCATGCCAGCTGGGCCAGGGAGATGCAGGGTGCGGAACGCCCAGTGGGAAGCCAAGTGACTCAGTTTCCCTGTCCTGCTGTCACTCAGGCTGAGCCGGCTGCAGGAAGGGGACGGGCACTGTGCAGAGGTGTCGCCAGTCTTATTGATTTGCTCTTGGGGGCAGCCCGGCGGTGCTCAGGACGCACTCCGGGCTCTGCGCTCAGGCACTCTTCCTTGAGGTACTCGGGGGACCATGCAGGGCATCAGGGGTCCAACCTGGGTCGCAGCACACAGGCCTATGCCCGAACCGCTGCACAGTGCTCTGGCCCCGTCGGGGATTCGTTTTGGTTTGGCCTGGGGCCATACACGGTAGCGCTCAGGGCTTCCTCCTGGCTCGGCACTCAGAGATCACTCCTGGGGGGCTGGAGATGCCGGGATGGAGCCTCTCCCAGAGCAGCTGCCCCCGGACCATCCCTGTCTCGCCCACCTTCTGCGTTTCAGTGCTCACAGCTGGCCTCTGGCAGGGAAGCCCCCTCTCTGATCTTCAGGGTCCCCCAGAGACTTGCCCAGCCGGGGATGGACCGGCCCTTTGTGCCTGCCTTCCGTCAGTCTGTCCTTCCATCCTTCTCCTTCCTTCCTTCCTTCCTTCCTTCCTTCCTTCCTTCCTTCCTTCCTTCCTTCCTTCTCACTCAGGGAACCTTTGTGCCTGCCTTCTGTCAGTCTGTCCTTCCATCCTTCCTTCCTAACTTCCTTCCTAACTTCCTTCCTAACTTCCTTCCTTCCTTCCTTCCTTCCTTCCTTCCGAATCACTCCTGATGGTGCTCAGGGAACCTTTGTGCCTGCCTTTTGTCAGTCTGTCCTTCCATCCTTCATCTTCCTTCCTTCCTAACTTCCTTCCTTCTTTTCTAATTTCCTTCCTTCCTTCCTTCCTTCCTTCCTTCCTTCCTTCCTTCCTCCCTCCCTCCCTCCCTCCCTCCCTCCCTTCCTTCCTTCCTTCCTTCCTTCCTTCCTTCCTTCCTTCCTCAAGAATCACTCAAGAATCACTCCTGATGGTGCTCAGGGAACCATACGGGGTGCTGAGGATTGAACCGGGGTCGGCCGCATGGAAGGCAGATGCCCTCCCTGCTGTCCTGTCACTCCGGCGCGCCCCCTCTTAACTTTCTGCCAGAGCTCCTGGCCCCCGAGGCCCTGCAGGACAAGGCTGTGTGCTGGGCTCTCTACTCACTGTCTCCATCCTTCCAGGAACAAGGACTGCCCTGCGCCAGGCACCTGGCCACTGCCCACAGGACCACCCTCAGGGTCCTGCCACCCAGGGGCACCCAAGTGCACCCACTGCTTTTCCCTGCCACGCCTTCAGGGATTAGATTTCCTCATGTGGACCCACCTATCCCCCCTCCCTCCCCCCACCCCAATCCCCCCATCCCCCCTCCCTTCCCCCCTCACCCCAATCCCCCCCCCCCCCCCCCCCCCGCCCCTGGGACTCACGTGTCACAGCTTCTATGGGGATATTGAGGTCAGTGCTGTCCGGGCTCTGGAGGGCCCCGGAGGAGTCCTTGTCTTGAGGCATGGGGGGTGCTGCCTCCTCCAGGGAGCCCTCCTCCAGCACCACCTCCACGGGGCAAGCGGGTTCTGTCACTACCTCCAGTTCAGGCGGGAGGGAAGGGGTCGGGGCTGGAGAAAACAGAGACCGAGGCTCACTTTGAGGTTCACCTGTCCACCCCCGGGGGTTCTCTCCCCCACCCCCCTCTGGGTCTCATGGCACCAGTGACCCAGTCTGACCCCCTCCCCCACAATGCAAAGTGTGTGAGTGGGGGGTGGGGGGTGGCAGGAGGGGAGGCAGAGACCCGAGAGGGCCCGGGGCCCGGCAGTCAGGATGGAGGGTGGCAGGAGACGGGTGGAGTGGGGGTCCGAGGCGGGGGAGAGTGGGTCCGAGAGAGCGAAGCCAGAGAAGGCCAGAGACATGTGAGCAGGTGAGGCTGGGCTGGGGTGGGCGACTCCGTGGGCAGGGAGCAGGCGTCATCCCGGGCTCGAGGCCCCTCTGCAGAATCCCACCCTCGGACCCGCAGCTCTGGGGGAGCATGGGACAGACAGCACTGGCCCTGCTGATCTTAGTTGACATCCTGGACCCGCACACGTTTCCCTGAGCACTTTTTTTTTTTTTGAGTCACACGCAGCGATGCTCAGGGGTTACTCCTGGCTCTGCACTCAGGAGTCACTCCTGGCGGTGCTCAGGGGACCATATGGGATGCTGGGAATCGAACCCGGGTCGGCCGCGTGCAAGGCAAACGCCCAACTCGCTGTGCTATTGCTCCAGCCCCTCGCTGAGCACTTTCAGGGGTCACTTCTGAGCACAGAGTCGGGAGCAGCTCCTGAGCATTGCTGGGTGCCCTCCTCCAAGCAAGCAAACAAACAAAGCCCCAGGACCCCGAGACCCCTGGAGCAGGTGGGGGGCGGGAAGCAGACGGGTCCCACTCTTGGACCCTCAGGTTCGGAACCGCAGGGCCCGGCAGGAAACTGTGGGGTGCAGGTTGTAGAGCCAGAGAAGACGGGGGCTTTGAAGTGGGGGACCCCCACCTCCTGCCACCCCAGAGCCACCTGGGGGGCAGGAGAGACACAGAAATGAGGGGGGGCTGTGACGCCCAACAGGGGCAAGCAAAGGGAAAAGGGAAACCCGGGTTCGATCCCTGGCATCCCATACAGACCCCCGAGCACCGCCGGGAGTGATTCCTGAGCACGGAGCCAGGAGTAACCCCTGAGCATCACTGAGCGTGGCACAAAACAAAAAGTGGGAGTGGATAGGAGTCCGCTGCAGTCGCCCAAGGGAGAGCGGAGGTGGAGGGAGACCCTCACTCTGCTCGTCTGGCGCCCAGGGCGAGAGGAAGGGCCCTGACCGGCAGGATGACCAGAGGGGCCGGGCTGGAGCGCGCCTGTGGTGGCAAGAACAGGCGTGTCCTGGAGGGAATATTCCAGAGCTTGGTTGGGCCTGAGAACCCCCCACCCACCCCCGCAGGGACCCCTCATCCTCAGGACAGGGCGATGGAGCCCTGGAAGCCCAGGGGTAGCTCTGGGCGACCCCAGCCCAGTGGCGCGGGTGGGGGAGGGGCTCCCCAGGCGGTGCGAGTCGTCTGTCAATCACCGGGCAGGGCTGGGAGGAGGGAAGCTGCGGCTGCCAGCCCCACCTCTCAGCCCCTGGGGGCCGCGACCAGGAAGGAAGGAGGCTTGGCCTGGCCCACATCCTAACTCCCCAGAGGGTAAGGGCTGGCCAGTCCCACTCTGGCCACCGCCTCACCAGCTCTCGGGTGTGGGGTCATGAAAAAGGCCTGAGCCAGCTGCCGATCCCGGCTCGGTCACAGGCATGAGTGGGCCCGGGAGGGGGAGGGGGGAGGGGGGAGGGGGCCTGATTTTTCTGCAGCAGAGCAAATGGAGCGCTCAGCACTGCCCTTCAGGCCACTCTCCACGCTGCCTGCCCACCTCCTCCCTCCCTCCGTCCTCCTTCCCTCCTCCCTCCCTCCCTCCCTCCCTCCCTCCCTCTCTTCCTCCTTTCCTTCCTTTTCCTTCCTCCTTTCTCTCTTCCCCTCTCCCCCTTTCTTCCTCTCTTCCTTCCCTCCTTCCTTCCTTTCCTCCCTTTCTTCCTTCCTTCCCTCCTTTTTCTTCCTCCTTCTTTCTCTCTCCCCCTCCCTCCTTTCCTCCCTCTTTTCCTCCTTTCCTTCCTCCCTCTCTCTTCCTTCCTTCCCTCCTTCCCTTCCTCCCTCCCTTCCTTCCTCCCTCTCCTCCCTCCCTTCCTTCCCTCCTTCATTCCTCCCTCCCTCCCTCCTTCCTTTTGTTAAGCTCTTAATAATAAGCCAAAGTGACAAGTCCAGTGAGTGTCTGGGATGGGGTGGGGACAGTCTCACACACACACACACACACACACACACACACACACACACACACACGACACAGAAAGGCAAGTCACAAAAGGGGCATCTATGGATGGAGGCACAGAAATGGCATAGAGGCACATGTGTGTATGAGTATGTGTACAGATGTGTAGGGTGAGTGTGTCTGTGTCTGTGTGAGCATGTATGTAAGTGTGGGTGTGCATGCAAGTACATATATGAACATGCATGTGTGTGTATGATACATGCATGAGTGCATGCCTGTATGTGTGCACAGGTGTGTGTATGTGTGTGAGAGCATCTATGTGCATGTCTAAATGTGCATGTGCAGGAGTGCACATCTGCAGGTGTGTATGTGAGCATGTGTGCTTAGGAGGTTCTGCAGAAACACCCCCAAATTCCCCTGAAGAAGGGGTGAGCCAGTTCTGGGAGAGCAGAAACCCGCACCCCGCACCCACAGTGAGGCACCTGGGGCTGCTCCCCTCAAAGGCTGGGGCAGGCCGACCTTGCAGCCACCTCCCAGGTCTCCTTAGCTCATGGGGTGGGCAGGGGAAGCAGGGGTGTCACCTTAGTCCCCAGACCACCCCCTGGGTGGGAGAGGGAAGAAGGTGAGAGAGGGTCTAGGGCACCGGCTGGGGCAGGTCAAGCCTGGGAGCAGGAATTATGGGCACAGGGCTGGAGTGATAGCGGGTAGGGCGTTTGCCTTGCACGCAGCCGGACCGGGGTTCAATTCCCAGCATCCCATATGGTCCCTTGAGCACCGCCAGGGGTAATTCCTGAGTGCAGAGCCAGGAGGAACCCCTGTGCATCGCCAGGTGTGACCCAAAAAGCAAAAAAAAAAAAGGAATTATGGGCACAGATGAGAGTCCTGTGATGAGAGCCCAGCCCGGGGGTATTGGGGGAGGGGCGTGAACAGTGAACACAGCTCAGGGGCTGGGGTTGAAACATTGTATACATGAAACTCAGTCAAATATATTTGTAACTTGTAGCTTACGTAATAAAAAAAAAAAGAGTGACTGTGCAGGCAGGGCAGGGCAGAGCAAGGGCTGCAGGGGGCGGGTGGGGGGGTCGTCTACTCCCCCAGTTGCACTCCTGCGCCCTTTCCTCACATGCCGGGGAGGACACAGACGAGCCCCCACCTGGGTCCCCACGCACAGGTGAAAGTGCAGAAGGCAAAACCCCTTTGCCGGACCACTCTGACCCCCAGCACGGTCCCCAGGAAGTGTCGGGAAGTCAGGTCGAATCCCGCAGCCCGAGGGATGCTGGGAAACTCTGTGGATCCCGCTGCCTACCAAGGGGAGGGCACTCTGGGATTGTGGACAAGTGGACACCTCTTCTCTCGGGGGGACAGGTCAGCCCAAGTGCAGGGCCTCTGGCCATGGGCATTGACCATGACCTCGGGTCTGCGCATGGGCGATGCGTCCAGCCCTCCCCTGAGATCTGTAAGAGGGGACCAGGCCTGACTGCTCACACAGGGTAATCCTGGGGCCCCCTCCAGCCTCCCAGACCCCAGCCCAGAACTTCCATCCCATTCATGGGCCAAGGGGGTGTCATCTGAGTCTGTGTGACCCAGGCCTCTCTGGCCAACCAACACCTCTCACTTCTGCGCCTCCTGTTGCTTCCAATATCCTGCCGCCTCCAGGAAGCCTTCCTTGATCCCTGGCACAGCAGCCCCTCCTCCGAGTGACCCTTGTTTGTTTTGTCTGGGGGCCACACTTGGTGGTGCTCAGGGGTTACCCCTGGCTCTGTACCCTGGAATCACTCCTGGTAGGACTCGGGGGACCCTCTAGGGTGTTGGGGATCAAACCCGGGCCAGCCACCTCAAGGCTAACAGCCTATGGCTGTCCTATGGCTCCGAGTGTCCCTTTTATCAAAAGCTTAGCACTGCCCTTCCTCCCTGGTTGATTCCAACTTGGGGATCCAGTCCTGGTTCACCGGTGGGGTGTCTGGGGCCATATCCATGCATCCCTGCACGCCAGGGGCCCTCGGAGGAGGAAGCGAACAGCCTGCTTCCTGCACACACGTGACCCTCTGGTCTGTTCCCAGGCGGCCAGGCAGGGGCCGGGGAGGGGAGCTTGAGCCAGTGTCCGGTGAGGTTGGTTCTGTTGGTTTTATTTTAGGTCCGAGGGCTCCAATTCCCCAATTGGAATTCAATTTAGAGCTGAGAGCAGGAATGTGACGCCCCAGCGCTGGGCAGAGTTATAGGGAGCTGGGCTCTGGGGGGAGGGGGGAGGAGGGAGAGAGGAGGGGGAGCCCAGGGGGGGGAGTACAGGCCCACTGCCCCCCCCAGGGCAGCCCTAGGCACCCGCCCTTCACCCCAGGGCCCCTTGGGTTACTGCGGGAGGGGCTCCTTCCTGTCCCGGGCTCGTGGGGGTGCTGGTCCCGGCAGGCGTCTGTGGGGTTTTGGCTGCTCTCCTGCGGTCAGGCTCCCTGGGCAGCACGCTCAGCTCCCAGGCCTCCATGGATTATGAAAGCCACATTGTCTGGCCCAGCCCAGACTGGGGAGGGGGTCGCTGGGGTGCGGCGGCGGCAGCGGCTGTGGTGGCGGTGGGGGCCGGGGGGTGGGAGTTCAAGGGACAACCAAGGACTGATCCTCCCAGGGGCCGCCCCAGCACAAGAAGCACAGTCCCCCACCGCCCTGACCACCCTGGAAGGAGGTCAAGGAGGAGACAGCCTGGAACCGGAGAAACAGAGGAAACAGGAGGCTGGGGGAGGGGGCGCCCGCGATCCCCCACTCTCTGGGCTACAGGAATTCAGTCTGGGGGCCCACTCCCCAGAAACTCCTGCAGCCGCCTCCCTCTGGGACAGAACTTGAGGGGGGCGCAATGCACAGCCGACTCATCTGTCCACCTATGGGCCCTGGCCAGACCTCTCCCCTGCCCCCCACTCTGGGCTGGCCACCCCCTTCTCCACCTCTGCATCCCCGGCCGAGCTGGGCGGCTGGAGAGGGCCCAGATGGACAGAGAGGCAGGAGCCTGCCCAAAAGGCCATGCTGGGCAGCGCCAGAGGTCCAGGCCCAGACCCTGCGGGCAGAGCGCGGACTTGGGAGAGTCACGAAGGAAGACTCATGGGCTTGAGTCCTGAAGTCGGGGCCTGCACTCGCTCGGGCAGCAGCCAGTCCCTGGAACCAACCCAGCCGCTGGGAAGTGTCTGGACCCAGAGAAGTAGTGGGGGGCAGAGGGAGGGAGTGTGGGGGCTGCTCAGGGAACCCGTCCCCCAAGATGACAAACCCCCTTGAGCTAGGGAGCCGGGCAGCTCAAGGCTTGCGGGTACTTGGTTGGGGTCTTTGTGTATGTGTGAGTGCGCGCTCCCGTGAGTGTGCAGTGCATTCTCTTGCACAGGGGAGAGAGAGCCAGAGCCAGAGAGCGAGATAGAGGGAGAGGCAGGGAGCGGGGGGCCTTGCAGGGCTGGAGCCGAGGGGCTGGCCAGGCCCGGGAGCAGGCGAGGAGCTGGGGATGGCAGGGAGGGGCGGGGCCGGTCCCGCCGCCTGTGGCCGACCCAAGTTTTCGGGAAGAGCTCGGCTCCGCTGGGTGGGGGGAAGGGAAGGAGAGCCGCCGACACCCTCAGCCCCGCCGCGGCCCCCATAAATATTTACACACTGGGCAGAAACGGTCGAGACGCAAGCCCCAGACGGACGGACAGACAGTGAGGGGTGTGTGCGGTGCCGGGACGGGGGCCCAGCCAAGTTGGCGCGGCCGCCGGCGCCGCGCTGGCCCTGCCCCCACCACCACCACCACCCCCACCCCGCCGTCCACTCCCCTCCCCGCGGCCCCCGATCCCCACACTCCGCGCCCCCACCCCGCGCTCCCCCGGCCCGGAGCCCGCACCCAAGGCCTCGCGGGCTTCCCGGAGGAGGTGGCGGGGCCGAAGAACGCAGCCCCTCCGCCGCCCCCTCAGTTCCCCGCCGCCGCCCGTCCAGCCCCGCTGTCCAGCCCGGGTCCTACCTGGGCCCGGGGCAGCGCTGGGGGTTCCATGGGGCGCGTCGCAGTCGGCGGAGCGCTGGCCGCTCACCTGGGACATCGGCCCCGGACCTGCGGACGACAGGGCTGAGCGGGCGCGCGGGGGGGCATGGGGACGGGCAGGGTGGCCCTGGCCCCGCGGCCACCCGCGGACTTACTGGCGCAGGCTGCGCGGGGCTGGCGGGGCGCGGGGCTCAGCGCGCGGGCAGGGCCATGCGCGCTACTGCGGGCGCCCCACGCGGGCCGGCGGGGCTCCTCGGGGCTCGCGCGGGGCCCCGGCTCGCATCGCGCCGCCAGCTCGCGCCTCTCGCCCCCTTCCTTCTTCCTCCTCTCCCTGCAGCCCCCCTCGCTCCTCCCCTGCCGCCTCTGCCCCTCCCCTCTCCCCGCCCCCTCCCCGCCCGGCCCGTCGCCCCCACCCCGCCGCCCCGGCCCTCCCCCCGCCACCCCGAGCGCGCGGGGCTCGGCGCGGCGCGGCCCGGGCCGGACACGTCTGTCCGCGGGGCGCCCGGCCCGAGCCCCCCCACAGGAAGCCGGAGCGGCGCGTTTCCTCCGTGCTCCCCAAACCTCCGCCCGCCCCAGGAGGCCCCGGCGCCCCCGGCGCGCGGGAGGGGGCTGCGCCCGCCCCAAACTCTGGTCGAGTTGGCGCACGGTCCGGCCACGGGGGACAGAGACCCGTGAGCACGGCGGCCGCCGGCGGGACCACCCTGAGCCCCCCCCACACCTCCCCCACAGGCCGCCGACCCCCCGAATAGGCGCGATCGGGCTTCCAGGCAGGCCCTCTGCCCACTCGCGGTCTGCGCCCACGCGCCAAGCCCAGCGCCTGGGAGCGGGGGTGCGGGCGCGGGCGCGGAACTTGGGGGCCGGTCAGCCAAGTCTCCTGTCTCAGGTGGCCGCGGGCAACTTGGACATCCCCCGCCCCGCCCCGCGCCCCATCCTAGCCGCGCGTGGGGATTCGAGTCCGAGAAGCGGCAAGTCCGGGGCGAAGAGTTTCTCCAAGTTCAGTCCTCCCCTCCCCCCCCTCGCCCCCGACCCGGGACTGGATTGATCCCAGGTCTCCAACGCTGGGCTGCGGCAGAGCGCCCCTGCATCCAGGCTGGAGTAGCCGATGGCATATCTGGAACTGGACGCCCACACCCCTGGGGGGTCCTGGGCGCGGAGCAAGGATCCTCGGCGTGCCGTGACCCCGGGGGACAGATCCCGGAGTGCCCCGGCGCCCCGGGAAGGGCGGGCCTGGCTGGGGGCCTGGCCAGCAGCCGACCCTCAGGTGGGCCCGCGGCACAAGAAACCGCGTCGGGGCCCTCCCTGCCCCCCAGCCCCCACGAGGATCAGGGAGCAAAAAGGCCAGTTCTCCCGGTCCGCCGGGTCTGGGAGCGGGGGACTGAGGCAGGGGGCCGCTTTGCTGCCCCTTGCTCCCTGCCCACTCACCACGCTTGCAGGTCGCCGCGGCCCGCGCCGTCGGGTGGCCCCCCCGCGGCCGCGTCTCCGCGCTGGGCCCCGGGAGATGCCGGCGCCTGGGGCCCCCGGGGCCGGCCGGGCTGCGGGCTTCGAGGCCTGGCCGGGCACCCCGGGAGCCAGCCCGGATCCCGCTGCCGGCCGTCCCCGGGCTCCGGGGAGCGGGGCGGACTCGGGTTCCTGGCAGCGGCTGAGTCACCGCGACGCGCCCGCGCCCAGGATGGGCCACCGAAGCATTCTTACGGGCTTACCTGCGCCCGCGGGCTGAGCCGCACCCGCCCGCCAGGCTTGGAGGGGGGTGGGTGGGGGGCTGGGGGAAGGGCATGGTCTCCCGGGGCACCCTTACCCCAATCTTCTTCCACGCCTAGCTCTAGGGCTTCCTCTCAGTCACGGCTACTAGGTGTATGCGGGTGGGGCGGGGAGGGGGTGTGGGGGGGTTCCTACTCTCTCTCGGGACCCCTGCACTCTGGATCAGGCTGGATTCTCTGAGCTGCCCCGAGTCACCTGCTTGATCTCCAAAGTCTTTTGAACGTGGCCCAGCACCAGCTTATCTGCCTGGTTGGTTTGGGGATAGAAAACAGCTTTAAGTTAAATCTCACGTGTTGGATGAACAGCTCTTTTAATGCGCTCGCGGCATTAAAAGTACACACCCCGGGCTGGAGTGATAGCACGGTGGGGAGGGCGTTTGCCTTGCTAGCGGCCGACCCGGGTTCGATCCCCAGCATCTCATAGGGGCCCCTGAGCACCGCCAGGAGTAATTCCTGAGTGCATGACCCAGGAGTATCCCCTGTGCATTGCCGGGTGTGACCCAAAAAAGGAAAAAAAAAATAAATCTTTTGGGCTGCAGCGATAGCATAGCGGGTAGGACGTTTGCCTTGTACGTGGCCGACCCGGATTTGATTCCCAGCATCCCATAGGGTCTCCCTGAGCACCTCCAGGAGTAATTCCTGAGTGCAGAGCCAGGAGGAACCCCTGAGCATCGCCAGGTGTGACCCAAAAAGCAAAAATAAATAAATAAATAAAGTACACACCCCTCCTTTCTATATGACTATGGTACGTTATCTTATTTTATTTATTTTTATTTTATTTTTGCTTTTTGGGTCACACCCGGCGAGGCTCAGGGGTTACTCCTGGCTCATGCACTCAGGAATCGCTCCTGGAGGTGCTCGGGGGACCATATGGGATGCTGGGAATCGAACCTGGGTCGGCCACGTTGGCTGCGTGCAAGGCAAACGCCCTACCCGCTGTGCTATTGCTCCAGCCCCTTTATTTTATTTTTTTTAAGGTTTCTTGTTGCCATGTCCCGTGGTCTTTGCGGTTGTCTGGGCTCTGTGCTCAGGTGCCTCCCTCTCTCCTGGAGATGCTGGGGAACAGACCTCCCTTCTCTCATGCAAAGTCTGCGGGCAACACTCGGAACTTTCTCTCTGACTAATCAATCTCTTGTAGCTGACGAAAAAACTTGAGCAAAGAGGCACATCGAAGCCACGTTTGGGGAGGTGGGTGTGCTGGCCAACTGGGAGCCTGGGCCTGGGTTCAGGTCCCAGATCCCACCCCCGTTTCCGAGGGGAAGTGCCTTTATCCCTCCCAGTTTGACGAGGGACCAACACACAGGGCCTGGAGATAAAACCAATCCTCTCATTGTTACACAGAGCCGGGACTCAGGTGAGGTAATCAGGGTGCACAGTGTAGGCAGGTGCCAAGAGAAATAATTTATTTAATCCAATATTTAAAAATAAAAGCAAACAAAAGTTAAAGCAGCAAATTATAGTCCTGCCAGCCAGATGCCTATTTCTGTAGTTTTATTGTAACCAAGACTGGGATTAGGATAAAGTCAATAAGAGAGGCTCAAACAAGTTCAGGTTTAGACCTTGTCATTATTTCACGACCATCCTGTTATTTGTCGATTGCCTCGAGCAGGCCCCAGTAACGTCTCCTTCATCCTAGCCCTGAGATTTTTAAGAAAGTGCTATACTCAAGGCTCTTTAGGAGAATGAGACCCATCATTGTTACTGGTATTTGGCATATTGGGTACGCCACGGGGTGTTTGCCAGACTCTGCCGTGTGGGCAGGTTACGTTCAGTAGCCTGCCAGTTTGTCCAAAGTAGGAATGAGATAATAAGATGTCATAATAAGATGTCAAAATAGATGTCATAATTTAATTTAATTTATTTGTTTTTGGGACAGTCCCAGTGGTGCTCAGGGCTTATTCCTGGCTCTGTGCTCAGGGGTCACTCCTGGCGGTGCTCTGGGGACCATGTGCCATGCTAGGGGTTCTAACCCAGGTAGGCGACTTCAAGGCAAGTGTCTTATCCCTGTACCCTCTGCCATCCTTTTAAAATGTGCCCTAGGGCTGGAGCAATAGTACAGGAGCGAGGGTGCTTATCTTGCATGTGGTCAAACCAGGCTTGATCCCCGGCATCCCATATGGCCCTGCAAGCACCAGCAGGAGTGATTCCTCAGTTCAGAGCCAGGAGTAACCCCTGAGCATCCCCGGGTGTGACCCCAAAACCAAAGAAAAACAAAAAATAAAATAATGGATCCGGAATGATAGTACAGCAGGTAGGGTACTTGCTTTGCATTCGGCCAACCTGGGTTCTATCCCTGGCATCCCATATGGTTCCCCAAGCACTGCCAGGACTAATTCCTCAGTGCAGAGCCAGGAGTAAACCCTGAGCATTGCTGGGTGTGACCTAAAGAGCCAAAAAAGAAAGTGATAATAATAATAAAATAAAATAATGTGTGGCATATTGTTCATCCTGGATTTTTTTTTTTGTTTGGGGGCCACACCCAGAGGTGCTCAGAGCTTACTCCTGGCTCTGTGTACTCCTGCTGGTACTCAGGGAATCAAACCCAAGGACCCTACCCACTGTACTAACACTCTGGCCCTCATCTTGGATTTTTTTTGATATTAATTTTTAGGTATACATTCATGTCTATATTTAGATATGATAAATATACTGTTTAACTTAATTACTGAGGTTTTGTTGTGTTTGTTGCTGGCTGGACCATTCAGTCACTTCCCTTCTTCCTTAATTACTCAGTATTTTGTTTGTTTGTTGGGGGGCCACACCCCGTGTGCCCAGGGGTAATTCTGGGCTTGGTTCCTGGAGGCTGCTCCCTCGTACTGGGGGACTGTTTCAGGCTGGCCTGTGCAGAGCGTGTGCTCCAGTCCTTCGGGCCGTCTTTCTGCTCCCAGTGGAGAACTTGCAAAACCAATAGTTTTTCTTGCCGGAGCAGGACTCAGACTCTCAGGACTCAGCTCTGGACACCTACTGTCGTACTGTCTTTGATGCCCACTTCTCTGCCTGTGCCAGGCAGTGCGCTTGCCTGGGCCTCACCGCCCCTCCCTTCCCCCGAGTGTTTCTTCTTGAAGGCCAGACCATAGCAGAAAGAAACTGAAGTTCCTCCTCCTCCAGCGCCAGCCGGGCTCTGCACCCAAGCCCGGACGTGGACTCTCCCAGGTCCTTTCAGAGTAAAAAATGCCAAATTCTCACCCTGGCTTTCGGGCTCCTGGAGTGGGCTCCATGGCCAGCCATGGCCCTCCCCTCCCTTAAGCATTCCCTTGCGGGGCATCCTGATCAACTGGCCTTCTGCTGGGACCTCAGGCCTTTGCACAGTCTGCCCTGATTTCTCCTGTGCTTCTCCATAGTCACACAGCCCCTTCCCTCACTCCTCATCTCCTCTCCTAGTCATGTCTCCTCCCTCTCTGACGCCTCACACCACTTGGTTATCTTCTCAGAGCTTTCCACCGCTTTCCCTCTGACCCGGTCCACTGGTTTCCTGGGAAACTATCTGGTTTCCGCATCTCTCAGATCCTTACCTGCTGCTCAAGACCTCCACCGGAAACAGGAGGCCAGAGAGCTTCAGAAAGGGGCCCCGGGGGTCCATGGTGTGTTTGTGACAATGCCTTAACCAGGGCCAGAGAGATAGCCCAGGGGCCAATTCTAGTCCATCCTCAGAACTACATATGGTCCCCTGAGTACTGCTGATGGCGAGCCCTGAGCACAGAGCCAGGAGCAGTTCCTGAGCACAGAGCCAGGAGCAGTCCCTGAGCACAGAGCCAGGAGCAGTCCCTGAGCACAGAGCCAGGAGCAGTCCCTGAGCACAGAGCCAGGAGCAGTCCCCGAGCACAGAGCCAGGAGCAGTCCCTGAGCACAGGGCCCGGAGCAGTTCCTAAGGACAGAGCCAGAAGTAGTTTCTGAGCACAGAGCCAGGAGCAGTTCCTGAGCACAGAGCCAGGAGCAGTCCCTGAGCACAGAGCCAGGAGCAGTCCCTGAGCACAGGGCCCGGAGCAGTTCCTAAGGACAGAGCCAGAAGTAGTTTCTGAGCACAGAGCCAGGAGCAGTTCCTGAGCACAGAGCCAGGAGCAGTCCCTGAGCACAGAGCCAGAAGCAGTTCCTGAGCACAGAGCTGGAATCAGTGCCTGAGCACAGAAACAGGAGCAGTGCCTGAGCACAGAAACAGGAGCAGTGCCTGAGCACAGAGCCAGGAGCAGTGCCTGAGCACAGAGCCAGGAGCAGTGCCTGAGCACTGAACCAGGAGCAGTCCCTGAGCACAGAGCCAGGAGCAGTCCCTGAGCACAGAGCCAGAAGCGGTGCCTGAGCACTGAACCAAGAGCAGTCCCTGAGCGTTCTGTAGCCCCTCAGCACTGCTGATTGTGACCCGAATTGCTCCCAAAGAAAAAGAAAAGAACCCTCCTAGCCCCCAGCCTGGCAGACATTCCTGTTCTTCATTGTTGCCACACGGGGCTGGAGCGATAGCAAGGTGGGTAGGGCGTTTGCCTTGCACGTGGACCCGAGTTCGATTCCTCCGCCCATCACGGAGAGCCCGGCTAGCTCCCGAGAGTATCTCGCCGGCACGGCAAAGCCTGGCAAGCTTCCCGGGACGGATGCGATATGCCAAACACAGTCACAACAAAGTCTCACGATGGAGACGTTACTGGGCCTGCTCGAGCAATTGATGAACAACGGGAAGGACAGTGCTACAGTGTGACAGTTGCCTCTCCTGCTGCCCTGGGACGTATGCAGCGTCGGGATTGACCCAGGGTGAGCCGCATACCAGGCGAGCGCCCAGCCCGGTGCTGCCTCTCCAGTGCCGACTCTGCAAGCGCCTTCCAGTCTGCGCCTGCACACGCCTCCCCCACATGGCTTCCCCCCAGGCCTGGCCCAGCCCAGCCCCATCCTGCTCTCGTGCCTGCTTCCTGCGTCTGGCGCGGGGCCTGGTGGCGGCGGCTGGGCTGGATCCCACAGCTGGACGACAGCTGGGCTCCCGGTGCCCGGGGCAGGACGCTGTGGGCAGCCTCTGCAGGAGATCTAAGGGGGCGTGTGAGCGTCGGGGCTGGGGCAGGGCTGGGAAGGGGACTGAGAGCCCCAGCTCCCCTCCCTGCCCAGGGTGGGGGTCTCATCCTCCCCCTTCCTGCCTGGGGCCGCCCCCCAGCAGACCTCCTGCTCGCCTCCCCTTCTGGGTAAGGGGGCGTCCTGTTCAGGAAGCACAAGCTGCTTCTCTTCTCTGTGTCAGCGTCTTGCCAGGTATTTCTGGATGGCGCTTCTCTTCATGCCCACACAGTCTGGGTAGTTATTATTCTGCTTTACAGGGAGGAAACGGAGGTACCTGCTGGGGCCACATGTCCGGTAAGGGGTGAAACTCGGACCCTCCCCCTCCTCCCCCTCCTCGTGCTCCTCCCCCTCTTCCTCCTCCTCCCACTCCTCATCCTCTTCCTCTTCCTCCTCCTCCTCCTCCTCCTCCTTCTCCTCCTCCTCCTCCATCTCCTCTTACCACCTCCTCCTCCTCCTCCTTCTCCTTCTCCTCCTCCTCCTCCTCCTCCTTCTCCTCCTCCTTCTCCTTCTCCTTCTCCTTCTCCTTCTCCTGCTCTTCCTCCTCCTCCTCCTTCTCAACCTCTTCCTCTTCCTCCTCCTCCATCTCCTCCATCTCCTCCTTCTCCTCCTTCTCCTTCTCCTTCTCCTTCTCCTTCTCCTTCTCCTTCTCCTCCTCCTCCTCCTCCTCCTGCTCCTCCTCCTTCTCCTTCTCCTCCTCCTCTCCTGCTCCTCCTCCTTCTCCTTCTCCTTCTCCTCCTCCTCTTTCACCTCCTCCTCCTTCTCCTTCTCCTCCTTCTCCTTCTCCTCCTTCTCCTCCTCCTCCTTCTCCTTCTCCTCCATCTCCTCTTCCACCTCCTCCTCCTTCTCCTTCTCCTCCATCTCCTCCTCTTCCACCTCCTCCTCCTTCTCCTTCTCCTCCATCTCCTCCTCTTCCACCTCCTCCTTCTCCTTCTCCTCCATCTCCTCCTCTTCCACCTCCTCCTTCTTCTCCTTCTACTCCTCCTCCTGAGGCCAAGGGCTGTATCCGTGCCTGCCCTAACCAGCCTTCGACACACAGCGCTCTCTGTTACTGGAGATGGAGCAAGGTCCTCTGCGTCTTGCCACTGTCTCATTAGCAAGTAGGGTACCAGCCTCTGGACTGAGGAGCACTGAGAGAGGGGGCCTCTTGGCTTGGCCTCATAGAGTGCTGATTTGCCTCTGGCTGTATCTCTTGGATCCAGGTGGTCGTGGTTTTTGGACCGAGAGTCCGGTTGTCCCGTGCAGCCCGCAAGGGGAGTCCAGTGAGGCCCCGTCCCTCCTCACGCCTCTCCATCCTCCTCAAACCCTTCCCTGCTCAAGGCGTGCCCAGAAGTGCTGAAGGCATCTCTCGTGGAGTCCTGTTTATAAACCTTGACGCTGTGCTTGAGTCTGTGACAGCCACAGAAAACAGCCCTTCAGAAGAGCCAGCCAACTGGACAGGCCTCAGTTTCCCTAACAGCAACGTAAAATCCCACCATTTCCCCTGGTACACGACAACGTGGCACAGAGAAGTTAAGGCATTTGCTTGAGTCCCACAGCCCTTTGTCCACCCCTTCCTGATGCCCATGAACCGTCATCCTTCCGTGGGGGGTGGGAGGCCCAGGTCATGACCGATCCCCCACTTCCTCTCCGGAGTTCTCCCCAGCACCCCCCACGGAAGGGAGTCCGTTCTAAGCAGTTAATAGCTTAGGAATGCCCTCTTGAAAAGGTTTCCCAATGTTTCTTTTTTTAGCAATTCAACTTTATAACACTTACAAATAAACTTGTTAAATTTTTCTGGATGAATATTTGGGGTTTTCAAAAGCCTTTGATTTTTAGAGCAGTTCAGAGTCACAAGCAAAACTCAGCAGAAAATACTGCATTCTCCTAGGCAGCCTGGGAGCTCTCCCCAGGGGCCTCCCTGACTCCCTGACACCAAACGATACACCCAGCGTGTCACACATATGGGTGCTACTACCAGGGGCCGACAGACGTGTCCTCATCTCCCGGGGTGCGTGCTGACACTATGATTCATTCAAAATATTGATTTAAATTAGTTAAAATTTTGGTTTTGTTTTTTGGCTACTACATTCAGCAGTGCTCAGGGGTTACCCCTAGCTCTGTGCTGAGGGGTCACTCCTGGTGGTGCTTGGGAGACCACATGTGGTGCCAGACAAGTGGTTACTAAGTCTCTGGCCCAGTGTTCTGGACTTTTGTCATCCTAGGAGGCATGTCATGGGATCCCGTTGTGGCTTGAATTTGCCTTTCCCAGGACTGAAGAGAGAGTCCAAGAGGCTGAACGATATGCTTTTGTAAATTGGAGGCCTGAGTTTGGTCCTTGGTATCTCATGGTCTCCTGAGCACCACCAGGAGCGATCTCTAGGCCCAACACCAAGAGTAGGCCATTAGCATCACTGGGTGCAACCCAAAAACTAAAAAAAAAAGGTAAAGGCCCTCCCGTTGATCATCGATTTGCTCGAGCGGGCCCAGTAACGTCTCCATTGGAGACTTTGTTGTTACTGTGTTTGGCATATCGAATATGTCACGGGGAGCTTGCCAGGCTCTGGAGAGATAGCACAGCGGGTAGGGCGTTTGCCTTGCACGTGGCCGACCTGGGTTCGATTCCCAGCATCCCATATGGTCCCCTGAGCACCGCCAGGAGTAATTCCTGAGTGCAGAGCCAGGAGTAAGCCCTGTGCATCGCCGGGTGTGACCCAAAAAGCAAAAAACAAAAACTAAAAAACAGAAATAAAAATGAAAAACAGAGGGGGCTGGAGAGATAGCACAGCGGGTAGGGTGTTTGCCTTGCAAGCGGCCGACCCAGCTTCGATTCCCAGCTATCCCATAGGGTCCCCCGAGCACCGCCAGGGGTAATTCCTGAGTGCAGAGCCAGGAGGAACCCCTGTGCATTGCCAGGTGTGACCCAAAAAGCAAAAAAAAAAGAAAGAAAAAAAGAAAGAAAAAGAAAAACAGAGGGCTGGAGCGATAGTACAGCAGGGAAAGCGCTTGCCTTGCCCAGGGCAGATCTGGGTTCCTCCCCAGCACCCACAGAGTCTTCTGAGCCTGCCAGAAGTGACTCTTGAGTCCCGAGTACAGCCAGAGGTGGCCCCCCAAAAAGCAAACAAAATATAGAGTACGTTTTCCTAGGGGGCTGGAGCGATAGCACAGCGGTAGGGCGTTTGCCTTGCATGCAACCAACCCAACTGACCCGGGTTCGATTCCTCCGCCCCTCTCCGAGAGCCCGGCAAGCTACCGAGAGTATCTTGCCCGCATGGCAGAGCCTGGCAAGCTAACCGTGATGTATTCGATATGCCAAACACAGTAACAACAAGTGTCACAATGGAGACGTTACTGGGCCCGCTCGAGCAAATCGATGAACAACGGGAGGACCATGACCGTGACCGTGACGTTTTCCATA